>NC_132922.1:10530409-10860614 GCF_047675955.1 Chlorocebus sabaeus | reverse complement strand
TGCTCTGGTTGCCCGCAGCCCGCCTTGAGATACTTTACTCCGGCAGTGGCTTTCTTAGCCATGCGTTGCAACATTCAGCATATGAGTGTAGACACCTGGTATGGCTGGGTGAACAGTTCATCATGTGGGTTCTTCCTTAATTGGGCTGCCCTTCCCCTCAACCAGTTCAAGTTTTGACCTTTCTGGAAGTGTCGTGTTCCCTGAGCTTTAATCACCACTGTGGGCTGGGCCTGCTGGGCATGGCATTGAGCAGAGGAACGACATCCACACCTTGATGTCTGTGCCGCGGGAGGCGCTGGCTGCCTGGCTCCCCGGGAGCTCAGCGGGCCCCCCACTGGCTCTCTCCTTTCTTGCCCCCTCCCCTGAAGTGGTGGCCCCTTTGTTCTGGGCTCCATCACTGAGGAGAGAAGAGGGCACCTGCGTTTACCCATCGCTCACAGCAGGACAAGTACCACGCTGTTGCAGAATCTCATTTAAAGCTCAGAACAGCCCTGTAAAGGCATCACCTCCCCACTCTAAAATGAGGAAACTGAGGCCCAGTAAATGACTCACTCAGAGCCACACAACCAGTAAGACATTCTGCTTCCTGACCGTATATTATCCTGCACGCAGCAGCCTTCACTCAAAGTGTGACACACCCCCCCCATGCATTCAAGTGACAAGAGTCGGGGTGGAGGACGGAGGCTGCTGTTAAAATGCATTTTCTTGGGCCTTTGCTGAATTCGAGTTTTTGAGGATAGGGCCCTGGAATCTGCATCTTCAATAGGCATACCCCCATCCCTGCTCCCAGGTGATTCTTTACACACTGAAGTTTGACAACCTGCCCTTGATCCTCTCTTTGGGGAGATCAGAAAAGGAAATTCCACAGCTGCAGATGTGTGAGTCAGAGGCTGCAGGCAGACCCAGCTCTACCCTCCGTGGGAATGGGAAGGACTGCCCTCTAGTCCCAGATAGACTAACTCCCCTGAACTGCCAGACAGATGGCCATTCTGGGAGACAGCAGTTTGACCTGTTTGCTCAGTCGCTGTCCTCTCCACCCTGAGGGACGTTAGGGCTTCAGATGTGGGGAGTTCCTCCCATTTGCCTTATAGTTATAAAACGGTTGTTGTAAAACGATCCCTCATAACTGCACAGCGTTTTCGTGGGATTTCGTGGGCATGATCTCATCCGAGCCTTCCAACAGCCCTGGGAGGTAGGCACGGCAGGCATGGGAGGCAACTCGGCCCCAGGCGCACATGGGTTAGGTAATCAGTGGGAAAGTGTCCCTAGCTGCTTCCCTTCCTTCCCCAGGAGAAGTGACTGTCACCAACAGGCCCCCTAAGGTCAACAAGCTTGGCCTGTGGCCTTTTGCTTTTTCACACCCACAGAAGAGGTGAAGATGGGGCTCTTTGCAGGCAACAGCAGCCTATCCCACCCCAGAGTCCTGAGCTCCACGTCAGCAGGGCAAGGGGATGGATGGTGTTGTCTCTCTCTACCCATGCATCTCGGTTTGCGTCCTGCTGTGGAGGATGAATTGGAGGGTAGATGTAAGCAGGAGAGAGCAGTTAGGAGGCTCCTAGAAGTGTGGTAGGAAAGGAGGAGGGTCCGAGCTGGGGCGGTACCAGTGGGGACAGAAAGGATTGACCCTGAGAAGGTGCCCGCAGTGGGGCCTCTTGGATTCAGTGACCGATGGGATTTGGTAGGTGGGGAGGAGGAGGAGGCTGGTAGGCCTGGGCTTCTGCCAGAGTAACTGGGAGGTTGTTGATCTGGGGAGTGCCTGTGTGACTGAGGGACACGTCCAAGCCGTAGTCAGCTCTGTGGATGTGGACATCTGGCAGAGCCACGCCTCCTCTAGTCTGGGTCATCCAAACATATGTGGGGTACAGGGGCCAGATGGAGCCCTCTTGTCATTTTTGTTATCTGACGGTAATTACGAAGTCCAGAAAGAGAATTGGAAACGCTGGCAGTTTAACTAAAGCTAGATGGCAGGAATGGGACATTTGGAGTCTCCCTACCTGCCTTCACTCCCCGTCCTGCCGCCCAGGCAGGATATCAGATGAGGAGACGTTGAGCTCACAAAACACCCCATGAGAAGTCTTACAGCATCAGAGGCTGTCTGCCAATGTGCCTGCGATGGCTTATAGAAACTGCTGCTGGCCGGGCACGGTGGCTCAAGCCTATAATCCCAGCACTTTGGGAGGCCGAGGTGGGTGGATCACGAGGTCAGGAGATCGAGACCATCCTAGCTAACACAGTGAAACCCCATCTCTACTAAAAAAAAAAAAAAAAGAAACTGCTGCCACCTCGAATTAACCTCTCTCCCCAGGCATTGTGCCTCAGTAGGTAACCAGGTAAAGGACACCAGGGGTGGGTAGCCAGCTGGAGGGGGCGTGATTTCCTCCCCCAACAAAATCTGCTTCCCTGTGTTCTGAGCCCATGATGTCCTGTTTTTAAACCCGATTTTCCATCTACACTGGGAGCTTTGAAGTTCACTCGGTGTGAAGAATCACGTGCTCAGTGAAAGACCCAAGCGGAGAGAGTGGGGAGCTGGTTCCCCTGGGCCTGACGCTGCAGAGCTGAATGTCAAAGCGGGGCCCTCAGAGACCAAAGCGGAGGGTAATTATCACTTCTCCACAACTAGATTGCAGGAGTCAGCCAGCAATTGATTTTTTTTTTCTACTACAGATATTTCATTGTTTAATTGGTAGTGACACAGATGGCTGGCTCGCACCAGGGCGTCACAGTCCGACTAGCGAAAGCCAGGCTCTGGGGACTGCTGCCTCTCCCGACATCCTTGGGCAGGTGGGGCTAGGACAGGCCAGCTTCCCTGCTTAATTTTTCAACCACAAAGCAAAAGTAAGCGTGTGAACCTGAGACATGCTTCTGTGAACCGGTCAAGCTGTCCTCAGCAACATGGGTCCACTCTAAGCTGGATACCTTGGAGTGTTCAGAAATGAGAGGAGGACAGGGAACTCTGGCCTAGACAGCACGTGGGAGATAAACTATCAGGAGCACTCGGAGGTGGCGATCAAGTATCAGAGCCCTGGAAACTGCATTGCTGGTGGAATGAAGCCAGAACTCTGCACGTTGTGTTCAAACCCTTCGTATCCAGCCCATGTACCTTCACCCTTATTCCTACCCAAACCTGCCCTGGACTGTGCCAGCCCAGCTGGAGGACTTGAATGTGATTTTTGGTTGGTTGGTTGGCTATTTTGGACCCCAGGTGCAAAATGCTGATTGTGCACCTTAGTTCACGGCACATTGCCACCGGCGAGCCTTGGAAGGCCTCTTACTTTACCTTTCTCCTTCCCTCCCACTCCTTTCTCCTTCCACAGGCAGCCACCCTCATGTGTTCAGCATATGTCCTCAGACATCTTTGTATCCTTGAAAAGTGTGCAGTATTATTTTATGTAGTGTGCTGTGCTGTTTTGTTTTGTTTTTTGAGATGGAGTCTTGCTCTGTTGCCCAGGCTGGAGCGCAGTGGCACTTTCTCAGCTCACTGCAACCTCTACCTCCCGGATTCAAGCCATTCTCCTTCCTCAGCCTCCCTGGGATTAAAGGTGTGCGCCACCATGCCCGGCTAATTTTTGTGTTTTTAGTAGAGACGGGGTTCACCATGTTGGCCAGTCTGGTCTCAAACCCTGACCTCCGGTGATCTGCTCACCTCAGCCTTCCAAAGTGCTGGTATTACAGGTGTGAGCCACCGCGCCCGGCCTGTAGTATGTTTTTATTTACATAAATGGTATTAGGCTATAGATCTCACTCTTTAACATTTTCATTTGAACTATCCATCTTTTTTTTTTTTTTTTTTTTTTTTTTGAGACGGAGTCTCGCTCTGTCGCCCAGGCTGGAGTGCAGTGGCCGGATCTCAGCTCACTGCAAGCTCCGCCTCCCGGGTTCACGCCATTCTCCGGCCTCAGCCTCCCGAGTAGCTGGGACTACAGGCGCCCGCCACCTCGCCCGGCTAGTTTTTTTTGTATTTCTTAATAGAGACGGGGTTTCACCGTGTTAGCCAGGATAGTCTCGATCTCCTGACCTCGTGATCCGCCTGTCTCGGCCTCCCAAAGTGCTGGGATTACAGGCTTGAGCCACCGCGCCCGGCCTGAACTATCCATCTTAAAAGGACTTATCCAAGTTACGACACATGGAACTAGTTCGTCGCTTCTGTCTGCTGTAAAACATTCTATCACATTCCTCACATTTTCCTTACCCAGTCTTCTAGAAATAGACATCTAAGTTGTTGCCAGCTCCTTGCTATCCCAAAGAAAGATGCAGGGAACATATTTGTTCTGGCCCCATATAGACCTGTGCAAAGATCCAAGAGATTCCCAGGGGTGCATGGCCAAGAGTGGTTTTTCTGGCTTATAGCTATGCACATGCTCAAATCCACTAACTTTTGCCTGTTGCTCTACAGAATAGCTGCACCAGTGTTCCCGCCCACCAGCAGTGACAAAGGTCCCCCTTCCTCCACCTACCAATATTTTGGATTATCCAATTTTCTGATTTTTCATTAATCTCGTAGTTGTAAAGTGGTCTCTTCCTTTCTCTCTCTTTTTTTTTTTTTTTTTTTGGAATGGAGTTTTGCTCTTGTCGCCCAGGCTGGAGTGCAATTGTGCGATCTCAGCTCACTGCAACCTCCACCTCCTGGATTCAAGCAATTCTCTTGCCTCAGCCTCCCGAGTAGCTGGGATTACAGGCATATGACACCATGCCCAGCCAATTTTTGTATTTTTAGTAGAGACGGGGTTTTACCACATTGGCCAGGCTGATCTCGAACTCCTGACCTCAGGTGATCCATCCGCCTTGGCCTCCCAAAATGTTGGGATTATAGGCGTGAGCCACTGCACCCAGCCATCTCTTTAATTTGAATTTTTCTGATTACTAATGAAGATTACTTCTTTTGCCTGGTGCAGTGGCTCATGCCTGAAATCCTAGCACTTTGGGAGGCCGAGGCAGGCGGATCACTTGAGGTCAGGAGTTTGAGACCAGCCTGGCCAACATGGTGAAACCCTGTCTCTACCAAAAATACAGAAATTAGATGGGCGTGATGGTGTGCACCTGTAATCCCAGCTACTTGGGAGGCTGAGACATGAGAATCACTTGAACCTGGGAGGCAGTGGTTGCAGTGAGCTGAGATCGTGCCACTGCACTCCAGCCTGGGTGACAAAGGAGACTCCATCTCAAAAAAAAAAAAAAAAGTCCAGGCGTGGTAGCTTACACCTATAATCCCAGCACTTTGGGAGGCCAATGAGCAGAGCAGATCACAAGGTCAGGAGATCGAGACCATCCTGGCTAACACAGTGAAACCCAATCTCTACTAAAAATACAAAAAAAAAAAATTAGCCAGGCATGGTGGCAGGCATCTGTATTCCCAGCTACTCGGGAGGCTGAGGCAGGAGAATAGCGTGTACCCGGGAGGTGGAGCTTGCAGTGAGCCAAGATCGCACCACTGTACTCCAGCCTGGGCGACAGAGCGAGACTCCATCTCAAAAAAAAAAAAAAAAAGACAGCTCCTTTTTACATACTTATTAGCATAATTTCATTTTCCTTCATGGTTTGTGCATTTGGGAACTTAAGAGAGTCTTTCTTACCCCATGTCATGAAGATATTTTCTTGCATTTCATCAACTCCCTTATTAGTTATTAGTTGTATCTTTCACATTTAAGTACTTAGCCTACCTGAAATTTTCCTTTACGTGTGGTGTGAAGTAGGGATGGATCCACCTCTGTTTTTCTCTATGCAGTAAGCCAGTTTTCCCAATGACATCTGCTAAAGGGCATTTTTTTCTCCACTGAGTTGTGATTCTACCCCTATCATACATAAAGTTTTGTGTATGTGTGCATGTATATTTGTGTTTGTGTGTATACTTCTGGTCTCACCATTCTGTTCCATTGGTCTATTGGTCAGTTCCTTCCTACTTAAGTAGTACAAGTAGTACAATTTTTATTGCTATGGTTCTGTAGTATGCCTTACTCTCTATAGGACAAGTGTTCCCTTTTAGCTTTTCCTCTTCAAAATCGATGTAGCTATTTGTGGATCTTTATTCTTTATATCTTCCAAGTATTTGAGTTTCTCAAAAGCATTTACTGAGCTTTTTATGGAATTGCATTGAATTTTATTAATATGGAGAGTATTAGATTTTTAAAATATTAAATCATATTATCTTTTCATGATTTATTGCTTCATTTATTCACATATTTTAAAATGTCCTTTTATAGACTTTCCAGTATTTATTCCTGAAGGTATTTATTTCAAATGCCATGTGGTTAGGTTTTAACTGGGCATGGATCTTATTTTCTTTCTTTCTTTCATTCCTTCTTTTGTTTTCTTTTTTTCTTTCTTTTGGTTGATTATTGCTGGAATAGAAGAAGGCTATTGGTTTTTGTAAGTTTTACTTGGATCTGGCAATTTTGCTGAATTCTCTTATTAATTCTAATTGCTTTTCTCTTTGTTCTACTGGATTTTCTGTGAAAATTGTATTATTCTTAAATACTGGTAGTTTTGTCTCCCCTAATCCTTATGTCTCATATTTCTTTTCTTTTCTTTTTTTTTTTTCATTTTCTTTTTTTTTTTTTTTTTTTTGTCTTATTGCATTGGTGAGGACCTTCAATACTATGTTGAACTGTAGTGGTGATAGTGAGTATCCTCTGAGACTTGAAGGGAGTACATCATAAGTTTCTCTGTTAAGTAAAATGTTTCATGTGGGTTTTTGGTAGATAGAGCTTATCAAGTTAAGGAAGATCCTTCCTATTCCTTGTTTTCTGAGAATTATAATCACAAGTAGGGATCTAGCTTTATTGAATACTTTGTAAAATTATTAAGATAAATATGATTTCCTCCTCTCGACCCCATAAATGTTTTAAATTAAAATGCTACTATTTCTGATGTTGAGTCACCCTTAACATTCTTAGGATAAACTTTACTTGGTTACGGTATATTTTGTTTAGTTCATTTTTTTAAGTGAACTCTTACGTGCATTTTCATTTGCATTAGCATGTAATTGGCCTTAATATTCTTTTTTACCATGTTTACAATTCCTTAAAGTTCTATTATGTCTGTAGTAATTTCTTCTTTTTCATTCAGTATTTTATTTACATCTCCTTTTTTGTCGGTTTGCCAGAAGTTTGTCTATCTTGTTTAGTCTTTTTAAACAGCCAGTTTTTGATTCAATGTGTCTGAAGTATCTCCTAGCAATCCCATCTCTAGGAAGCAGTGAAATGAAGACCCTGGAGCCACCTAGGGCTGAGTTCCTTGCTCTGCCACATGGCAGCTTTATAACCTTGGACATAGGACTATGGCCCCTATGTGTTTACTTCCTCCTTTGTAAAGTGGGAATAACCCTTTCACAAAATAGTTGTGAGGATCAGATTAGAAAATTTACCTAAAGCACAGGAAACAGCCTAGGGTACACTGAAAGTATTTAGTACGTGTTAATTCCCATCCTCAGTGCCTGTATTAGTCAGGGTTCTCCAGAGAAACAAAACCAACTGGATGGGCATGTTTGTGTGTGTGTAAGAGAGATCCACCAAGAGACAGATTGATTGATTTTAAGGAATTGGCTCATGGGATAATGGAGATGCGAGGCCAAAGCCTGCAGGATGGGCTGTCAGGCTGGAGACGCTGGGAAGAGCTGCAGTTCGAGTCCCGAGGCGGTGTGCTGGTGGAATTCCTTCCTGCCCAGGGCGGGTCAGTCTTTCTTCTAAGGCCTTCAGTGGATTGGACGAGACGTACCCACATTACGGAGGGTAATCTGCTTTACTCGAAGTCCAGTGATTTAAATGTTAATCTCATCCAAAAAAAACACCCTCATAGAAACATCCAGAATAATGTTTGCCCAGCCAAGCGAACACATAAAATTAACCAGCACAGTACCTTTGTTTGTGCTGTGCCCTTTCCTGAAATGCTCCCCTTGCAGGCCCCTGCTAGGCCACGTGACACCTGTACGTAGATTAGAAAAAGGTGACCCTTCCCAGGGCAGATGCAGCTCCCACTCCCCTCCTCAGCCAGTGCCCGTGTGCAGGACACACTCATGCAAGGCAGCCCAGACAACCTCCCTGCTCGATCTTCCTCCTGCTCCTTTCTCTCGGTGCCAAAGGCTTCCCATCCTTCACAGTTCAGCTTCCTTGGTAAAGTCTTTCTTATTCTCCCCTGGCTAGAAGTAATCTCTCCACTCACCCACCCACCCCAACCCCACATCACATGTCACGCTCTTAAAGGCATTTATCTCATTTATCTCATATCTTAGTTATTTTGTGCAAAAGTCTTGTCATTCCACTTGGATTAACCCCTTGAAACAGCACTGTAGCTTATTAGTCTTTAGGTCCTCTCTCTGCCTATGGGGCTCAGAAAGAATTCATTCTCCCTTCATGAGTGATTATCACAGTATCAACCTCAAAGGAAGACGCTGAGGCAAAATTAGCATAGAGAGTTTATTTGGGCCGAGATTTAGGATGGCATCCCGGGACACACTTCCAGGTTTCCTTGGGGAGGCTCAAGATTTTAAAGAAAAAAGGATGAAATCAGGATTTGGCAGTGGTAGGGGGTGGTTGTGGGGGGGACAGCCAAAGTCATTAGTCAGGAAGTCTCATTGGTTTACAGAAACAGCATTGTCAGTGATTGGCTATACATTGTTTCTTTCTTTTTCTTTTTGAGATAGAGTCTTACTCTGTTGCCTAGGCTGGACTGGAATGCAGTGGTGCCATCATGGCTCACTGCAGTCTCAATCTTATGGGCTCAAGCAATCCTCCTGCCTCAGCCTCCCAAGTAGCTGGAACTACAGGCATGCGCCACCATGCCTAGCTAATTTTTGTATTGTAGAGTCAGGGTTTTGCTATGTTGCTGAGGCGGATCTGAAACTCCTGAGCTCAAGCAGTCCTCCTGCCTCAGCCTTCCAAAGTGCTAGGATTATAGGTGTAAGCCACTGTGCCCAGCCTACCTTGTTAACTGGATAGAGTGTGTAGCATTTTATGGCTACTTAGAGTCAGTCTAGAGGCCTCATACAGCAAGTGGCTTCAAGCCACTTACTAATAGTAATTGTTTAGCTTGAAGGGGAGTGAGACATGACAGCTATTCTATTTTATTTTATTTTATTTTATTTTATTTTATTTTATTTTATTTTATTTTAAGATGGAGTCTCGCATTGTCCCCCAGGCTGGAGTGCAGTGGCGCAATCTTGGCTCACTGCAACCTCCGCCTTCCTGGCTCAATCATTTCTCCTGCTTCAGCCTCCCGAGTAGCTGGGATTACAGGCGCCTGCCACCACACCCGGCTAATTTTTGTATTTTTAGTAGAGACAGGGTTTCACCATGTTGGCCAGACTGGTCTCAAACTCCTGGCCTCAGGGGATCCATCCACCTCAGCCTCCCAAAGTATTGGGATTACAGGCGTGAGCCACTGTATCTGGCTGCTATCACATTTTAAATGCCTCTCTGGGCCTGGTAATTTAAAGGGTCTCTCATTCTTCAGATAAAACAGTTTTTGTTGTTGTTGTTGTTGTTTGTTTGTTTTGTCTTTCTCAAAATGTAAGAGCTGTGAAGAACTTTAAATGGTATTGTGTAGGGCAGGGCACTGGAGTCTTTAGAGTCAGGGTGATGGCAGAGCACACGTGTGATTGAGTGCACCTGGTGCCAGGTGGGCACTCAGCACTTTCTTTTTTTTTTTTTTTTTTTTTTGAGATGGAGCCTCGCTCTTGTCCCCCAGGCTGGAGGGCAATGGTGCAATCTCAGCTCACTGCAACCTCCGCCTCCTGGGTTGCAATGAGCGATTCTCCTGCCTTAGCTTCCTCCCCAGGAGCTGGGATTACAGGCATCCGCCACCATGCCTGGCTAATTTTTGTATTTTTAGTAGAGATGGGGTTTCACCACAGTGGCCAGGCTGGTCTCAAAACCCTGACCTCAAGTGACCGCCCCCACCTTGGCCTCCCAAAGTGCTGGGATTACAGGCGTGAGCCACCGCGCCCAGCCCTGCACTCAGCACTTTCATGGTGCATCTCACTTAGTCCTGGGACAACCCTTTGAGATCTAGGTGCAGTTGTTAGCTCTATTTTGCGGCCAAAGACGCTTGGGCAGGCGGTGGCATGGGGATACTAGCCTGGTCTTCCTGACTTTAGGAGTCGGTCCTTTCAGTTGCGAAAGCAAGCCGACTTCCTGGACTGTATAGCAGTTACTGTTAACTGAGGACTTATGACTTGCCAGACGTTGTGTTTGCTGCTTGCAAAGTTATCCCTAATCCTCAGGGCAAGAGTGTAAAATACAAGGTATCCTCACTTTGCAGATGAGGAAACAGAGTCTCATTAAGGTTAAGTGACTTGCCTAAGGTCACAAATAGGAAGTGGTGGATCCGTAGTTAAAATCTCTCCGACCCCAAAGCCGAGGCCTTTTCCTCAGCATCACATGCACGGTGTTTGGGCCAATAAGAAAGCCTTCAGCTGGAGTGTGGAGCATGGTTTGTGTAGGCAGCTGGAAGTAGCTGTGGCTGGAAAGGTGGAGCGGCCTCGGGCTGCATAAACCTTGCCTCCAGGGTGGACACTCAGGGCCGATTTTTGTAAATGAAGGGTCCTGAGCAGTGACTTTGATTTGAGGATGGGGTGGTATGGGATGGACACCTGAAGGCCAAGGGAATCCAAGCCAGCAGGAGCTCTGCCTGGATCTGTGCCTGGGGAAGCACAGAGCTTCACACAGCTGCAAGGCCATCGGCGCATCCAGGCCTGCTGAGAAAGTGATGTTAGAGCAGATCTGTGGCTCACAGACATGAGCCCACCCCTGGTATCTCAGTAATGGCATCTCCTTGTGCCTGCTTGTTTTTCTAGGGTGTCAGGAGCAACTTTCCTCAGCCCCCTAGATCTCCCATGATATGGCTCATTTCATTTCATTTCAGTTCATTTCAGTTCATTTTTTTTGAGACAGAGTCTCACTCTATCACCCAGGCTGGAGTGCAGTGGCACGATCTTGGCTCACTGCAACCTCCACCTCCCAGGTTCAAGCAATTCTCCTGCCTCAGCCTCCCCAGCAGCTGGAATTACAGGTGCCCACCACCACGCCTGGGTAATTTTTTTTTTTTTTTTCGCTCTTGTTGCCCAGGCTGGAGTGCAATGGCACAATCTCGGCTCACTGCAACCTCCGCCTCCGGGTTCAGGCAATTCTCCTGCCTCAGCCTCCTGAGTAGCTGGGATTACAGGTGCCTGCCACCATGCCCAGCCCATTTTTTGTATTTTTGATAGAGGGTTACACCATGTTGGCCAGGCTGGTCTCAAACTCCTGACCTCAGGTGATCCACCTGCCTTGGCCTCCCAAAGTGCTGGGATTACAGGTATAAGCCACCTCACCCAGCCCCGATACAGCTTCTTAAGGGCTGCTAGAAGACCCCCAGGATGGGGAGGTGGGGATTTGTCCAGAAGGAAGTACAAGCACACGGCCTGCACCCCCAGGCCCATCTCCAGGGCTCAGATGTGCTCAAAGGTCGGGGGATGTGAAGCCCCAGGAATGGTGCAGGTGGAGATTTTGGCTCTTGGCCACAAGTGTCCCCAGGGCGAGGTGGTCCCGTCTAAGTGGGGCTTGCCTCTGTGGGCGTGTAGACACTGCGTGCCTCACCAGTGCCCGTCCCCACCCAGGTCATTGCTGTGGTCATGGACCTCTTCACTGATGGTGATATCTTTCAAGACATTGTGGATGTTGCCTGTAAGCGCCGGGTCCCAGTGTACATCATCCTGGACGAGGCAGGAGTGAAGTATTTCCTGGAGATGTGTCAGGACCTGCAGCTCACCGACTTCCGGATTCGGGTAAGTTGCACCACTGGGGCAGAAAGTGGTCAGGAGATGAGACAGGGACTACCTCTGCCCCTCCTGAGGCTCCCGCCTGCCTCTTCCCTGGTCGGGGGCTCAGGTAAACTTCAAGATCTCAACACCTTTCCTTCTGTTGAAAGTCAAGCCTTTAACCTTGGCTTTACTGTTAACTACTGAATCATATGCCCAGTTTCGATTTTATCCCTCGGCTGCTGAGACTGAAGGAGGCAGCTCTGGCCTGGTCCTGGGGTGCTTAGCTTGCAGAATCACTGACTTCAAAGTGAGGGCTGTTGTTCTTTTCCTGGGCCTTTTGAGAACAGGCAGGAACCACCCTGGGCTTGTCCAGGCCTAAAGCAAGATTTGGGGACTTCTTCCTGCTCACCAAAGAGGGTTCCCTATGGAAGGCTGTAGGAAGCAGAGCATCTAGTGAAGACAGGAGCCTGCAGGCAGGGTCCATAGACAAGCGGGCTCTTCCTCTGCAGAAGCAAGGACCTGGCACAGAGGCCGGCCCAACCCAGGTGACGGTGCCTTCTACTCTTCCCAACAGAACATCCGTGTCCGCTCTGTGACAGGCGTCGGCTTCTATATGCCCATGGGGAGGATCAAGGGGACCCTGTCATCAAGGTTCCTGATGGTGGATGGTGACAAAGTGGCCACTGGATCTTACAGGTGAGTTGGGCCAGGTCAAAGAAGGGCCCAATCAAGAAGGAGGCCTTGATTCCAGGTAGGTGTTCAGGAAGATACCAGACTGGAGCCTCCGTCATCATGAGTTGTAACCGGTTATCGTCTGACGCAATGGCAAAGGACAGCTTTCTGCCCAGTCCCTTCCCTCAAACTTCCTGGTTGATGGATTATTCTAGAAAGAGGGTCAACTCTTCCTAGGCATTATGCACTGCCTGCTTTTCATGGTCCATTTGCAGCCAGTTGCATTTTGAGGCTAGTTGTTAGATAGGACAAGCAGGAAGTGGGATGCACCAGATCTGGAAAGAAACGGGAAGATGTGGTGTGCAGGGAATGTCGCCAGAATTTTTTTTTTTTTTTTTTTTTTTTTTGTGAGACGGAGTCTTGCTCTGTGGCCCAGGCTGAACTGCGGTGGTGTGATCTCGGCTCACAGCAACTTCTGCCTCCCGGATTCAAGCGATTCTCCCGCCTCAGCCTCCCGAGTAGCTGGGATTACAGGCGCCTACCACCATGCCCAGCTAAATTTTGTATTTTTAGTAGAGGCGGGGTTTCACCTGGCCAGGCTGGTCTCGAACTTCTGACCTTAAGTGATCCACCCACCTCAGCTTCCCAAAGTGCTGGGATTACAGATGTGAGCCACCACACCCGGCCTCAGAATTCTGATTTTAAAATAATTTGCCAGGAACACAAGAGACTGTATCTGTGTGATATCTGCCCTCCAAGTAAATTAAAATATGGGTGACGAGAAGAGAGACCTGAGCACACGAAACAATGAACAGCAGCGTAAGTCCTGTCACATGGTCAGAGTATGGGTTTCTGCAGACACTAAGTGCTTAAAAAAATCAGAAAAGAACCAATACAGAGTAGAATAATATTCATAATAGTGGCAGCTGCAGTTACTATTTTTTAAATGTGTGTTTGTGCCAGGGACTGAGCTAAATGTTTTATATGAGTTACTTCATTTGCGCCTCACAACAACCCTGTGAACATATGTCCTGGGAGCACCAGCTTACAAGGCACACGAGAATATAAACCAGGTTTGCATGCCGGCCTGACTTCCCATGCTCTTTCCCTGCACCTACTGCCTGCTTGCTTCATTTGAGGCCAAACTCTGGGGAAAGGGAGTCTGCAGGTGAGTGGAGGGAGGCCAGTCCAGAGTGTGGCCCACAAGGAGCCGTCCACCTGCGGCAAGGGTCTGGCCACAGCAGAGGGGCGGGGGGCGGGGGGGCAGGGGCAGGGCAAGAGAGAGGCCTGGGCACATGCGTCTTGCTTTTCTATCCCCACGTTCCCAGGTTCACCTGGAGTTCCTCCTACGTGGACAGGAACCTCCTCCTGCTCCTGACAGGGCAGAACGTGGAGCCCTTTGACACAGAGTTCCGGGAGCTGTACGCCATCTCCGAGGAGGTGGACTTGTACCGGCAGCTGGGCCTGGCGGGCAGGATTGGCCTCCACTACTCCTCCACTGTGGCTCGAAAGCTCATCAACCCCAAGTATGCCTTGGTGTCAGGCTGCCGCCACCCGCCTGGGGAGATGATGCGCTGGGCTGCCCGGCAACAGCGGGAGGCAGGCGGCAACCCGGAGGGGCAGGAGGATGGTGGCAGCGGTGGCGAGTCGGCCCGGCGCCTGGAGAGCTTCCTGAGAGACCTGGTTACAGTGGAGCAGGTGCTGCCCCCTGTGGAGCCCATCCCCTTGGGAGAGCTGAGCCGGAAGGATGGCAAGATGGTGTCTCACACGCACAGAGACCTGAAGCCCAAATCCCGAGAGGCACCCAGCCAAAATGGCATGGGAGAAGCAGCCCGGGGGGAGGCCGCCCCCGCCAGGCGCTTCAGCAGCAGGCTCTTCAGTCGCCGAGCCAAGAGGCCCACGGCGCCCAACGGCATGGCCAGCTCTGTCTCCACTGAAACTGTCCCTGAAGTGGAGTTTCTGACAGGGAAGAGGCCCAACGAGAATTCCAGTGCTGACATCTCAGGTGAGCCCTCTTCCCTCTGGCCTGGTGTCTCCGCAGGCCTCTGGCCCTGGCCCCACATCGGCCCTTATCCAGGAGCACTGCCTCACACCTGCAGAGGAGCAGACTCCATCTGTGGGCACAGAGAGGGCAGGAGCTCTGGGGTTCCGGGGTCCTTGGTTCCCATTCTGGCCTCAGCCTTTAGCTGCCTGGAGGCCTTGGGCAGGTCCCGCAGGTCTGAGTTTCATTTTCCTCTTCTCTGAAAGAAGAGAAGGACTCCAGGCTTGGCATGGAGTGGTCTGAGGGCTTCTGCTACTACTGCTGGAAGGCGTTCAGATCGGCCCTCATGGTAACCCAACAAATCAAATAAGCTGAGAAACTTTCTCCTTTGTAAGCGAAGAAACGGGGGCTCCACACGGTGGGGTGCATGGCTGCGACTAGACCCTGGTTCTGAGTTGAGGGCTCTTTCTAGCAAACCTGCTTCCTTGCCAGATCACCTATTGTCAGGATCTCACCTGGTCAGACACACCCCGCCCTCCCCTGTACCCTGCCAGTGCCCTGACCCACTTTCCTGTCTCTGTGATGGGCAGTCTGACTTGGTTTCTCCACGTCCCTCTGCTGAGTGCTGTCTGCCCGGCTGCTTGTCCCTGGGTGGGATTGTTCCATGGCAGCATCTTCCTGGGCATCTCTCTGGGATCCCCAAAAGGCCCTGGCCTTTATGTCTCTCTCCGCAGCAGTCTCTGGGGTGGCCTTTCAGGTGGCTGGTGGTGGTGCCTTTCTCATTTCTGCATCCCTGAGTCAGAGGACTTTCCGTGGTGGGATTTCTCTGTCCATCACTGTGGAGCCCAGTGATGAGAACTGGGCTCTGGCTGGCCAGCTGGGCAGTGACAGGGCCTGAGGTCTTGTGTGCCCAGTCCAAGGGCTCCCCGGACTCCTGCATTTCTGCACACCAGCTTTGACTGGATTGTGATGGCATGAGAGCAGGGAGCACAAGTGTCATCCCCTCTGCTGATTCCCCAGCACTGCTTTGGAGCCTGACACACCCAGTCTGTGCTCAGGAAATGTTGGCTAACTTTGCTTCTTGGAGTTCGAACAGGCCTGGGCGCCTCTGTGGCTGTGGGCACAGTGGGAGCGCCAGGGCGTTCCCTCCATTTGGCCTGGGGATGGTGACTGAGCTGCTGGCCTGCCAGGTCCTGCACAGGCGCTCTCTCTCCCCTTCTGCCCTCACAACCACCCTTCAAGCACAGAGGTGGCAGGTGGCTCGGAGAGGTGAATGAAGTGGTTCCAGGTCACAGGAAGTGGTAGTAAGGCCAGGATTCAAGACCAGGCCTGGGCACAGCCATGGTCTGTCAGGGGAGGGGTGGCTGGCCCCGTCACTGTTTCTCCTGGGCTCCCTGGCTCCCCTAACGCCAGCTGCTGCTGCTGCTGCTGCTGCTGCTGCTGCTGCTGCTGCTCAGTACCTCTGGTTTGGTGGAAGGGTTGCCATGGTGAACACCTGGCAAGGAAGGGAGGGGGAAGAGGGGAAGGAGGGGGAAGCGGGAAGGAGGGGGCGAGCCCTGCAGCAGCAAGGGCTGTTTCCCAAGTCCTGAGTGAAGTGGAGTGGAAGCTTTCTCTTCCTTCAGCCCCTCGCCCTGAGGTGTGGTTTCCATGGAAACTCAAAGCCCATTGTCTTGTCCCTTCCCGATGCCTTCTGCGTGTCCCTCCGCATCCATGTCCCTGCTCTCACCTCTCGGGTGGTCGCGGCGGCCCTGCCCCTGCTGCCGCTGTTTGGTGCCTGCACACGGTGCCCAGGAACCAGCCTTGCAGACACGAACGGGGCCCTCGGGAAGCTCCTCTCCAGGGCACCTGATGCTGGGATAGAGAGAGAGAGGGAAGAGTGAGGGCGAGGGCACGAACAGCCCGGAACCATCACCCCGTTCCTCGTCCATCCTTTAGACAAACACAGAACAGCCTCCTCCGGCAAGTCCTCTGCCCACCTGGGTGGGCCCCCAGTACCTGCAGCCCTGAAATTCACACACCTTTCCTCTCCCTCCCAAGGCCTGGGGGAGAAGCAGCAGCTCCTCTCCTGTCTTTTGTTGTTTTTGTTTGTTTTTAAGACAACATCTCGCTGGAGTGCAGTGGTGCGATCACAGCTCACTGCAACCTCAACTTCCCAGGTTCAAGCAATTCTCCCACCTCAGCCTCCTGAGTAGCTGGGACCACAGGTGTGTGCCACCAAGCCTGGCTAATTTTTTAAATTGTATAAACAGGGTCTCACCATGTTGCCCAGGCTGGTCTCCTGGCCTCAAGTGATCCTCCTACCTCCGGGCCTCCCAAAGCACTGGGATTACAGGCACAAGCCACTGTGCCTGGCCAGGAGCTCCTCTCCTAAAAGGCCCTTTTTCATGGCCTCCAGCCTCCCACACCATGGCCAAATGGGGCTGCTTCAGTGTTTCCCCTCAGGCAGCAGCAGCTAAGCAGCCAGGACTGCATGTGTGAGAAGGTGGGGCCCGGAGAGCATGGGACTCCCACGGTGGGAATCAGTGAGAACCTGAGCTCCTGCCTTTGGACCCCCACACAGGGCAAGTGTCCCCTTCCCCTGGTAAACGTTCAGAACCTCCCAGAGCAGCTGCCACCTGGCTCTCAGCTCAGGACACATTGCTCGCTGTACCCAGGACACATCCGTCCCCTCCCTGGGGCTGTGTCCTCATCTAGAAGAGGACGGGTTGCACCAGGGAGGGTTTCTGAGGTCCCCTGGAGTTCAGATTCTGCCTCTGTTCTTTCTGTCTGTGCTGCCCTCTTGTCAAGGGAGAACCTGGGTTGATGACAGGTTCTGTCATAAGAGAAAAAACAGAAAAAGCTCAGAGCTGACAGCCTGTAAAATTGCTTGATAAGGAGTATATAGTTGTCAAACAGCATGCAAATTTTTGCAAACCCAGGTGTGGCCTTTGGGAGAACCTTAGGGAAGTTGCTTCCTCCTTTGGGGCTGGGGATCCAGCTGGGGGCCACGGGTGCCCAGCGGTTTCAAGGTTCACGGCGCCCTCTAGTGGCAGAAGCTAGGCACCTCTTCCTTCTGTGTCTTCCCTCCGCCCTCACCTGCTGGGAGTGGTCATGTCTTCTGGAGCTTCTGTGCCCTCCGCGAGCTCCACACAGGCTGCCTGGGTCAGGGACCCCCAACCTCACAGAGCAACCTCGGTGGCTCATGCCTGTAACCCCAGTGCTTTGGGAGGCCAAGCTTGGAAGATCACTTGAGCCCAGAAGTTCTAGACCAGCCTGGTCAACATAGCAAGACCCTGTCTCTTAAATAAAATTTTTTTTAATTAACTGGGGTTAGTGCCATGTGCCTGTAGTCCCAGTTACTTGGGAGGTGGAGGCAGGAGGATCTCTTGAACCCGAGAAGTCGAGGCTGCAGTCAGCTGTGATTGAGTCACTGCACTGCAGTCTGGATGACAGAGAGACCCTGTCTCAAAAAAAAGTAAAAGTAATATGAATTTTAAAATGCAACAAACACGCTTTGGGAGGCCAAGGCAGGTAGATCACCTGAGGTCAGGAGTTCAAGACCAGCCTGGCCAACATGGTGAAACCCTGTCTCTACTAAAAATACAAAAATTAGCCAGGCATGGTGGCACAAACCTGTAATCCCAGCTACTTGGGAGGCTGAGGCAGGAGAATCGCTTGAACCAAGGAGGCGGAGGCTGCAGTGAGCTGAGATCGTGCCTCTGCACTCCAGCCTGGATGACAGAGCAAGACTCCATCTCAAAATAATAATAATAAAATTTTTTTTTAATTTTTTTTTTTTTTTTTTTTTTTGAGACGGAGTCTAGCTCTGTCGCCCAGGCTGGAGTGCAGTGGCCGGATCTCAGCTCACTGTAAGCTCCGCCTCCCGGGTTTACGCCATTCTCCTGCCTCAGCCTCCCGAGTAGCTGGGACTACAGGCGCCGCCACCACGCCCGGCTAGTTTTTTGTATTTTTTAGTAGAGACGGGGTTTCACCGTGTTAGCCAGGATGGTCTCGATCTCCTGACCTCGTGATCCGCCCGTCTCGGCCTCCCAAAGTGCTGGGATTACAGGCTTGAGCCACCGCGCCCAGCCAATAATAATAAAATTTTTAAAGATAAAAATAAAATCCAACAAATAGAGTCTGTACTGCTGGGCGGGGCTTAGGACTCTGCATTTTAAATCAGGGCCCTCATTTTCCAGTGTAGCTCCCCCCAGTGTAGAGGGTCCTCAGACCAGCAGACTCCGCAACGACTGAGGAGACACAGATGAGGCCCTGCCCTTGGAGTACTGCCAGCCTAGGGGAGGAGATCCCCGTGCTGTGTCTGAGACCCCACCCAGTTCCCCCAGGGAGATGACTGGGAAATGGCCAACACTTTTGAAGTGGCGAGAGACATGGTGCCATATGCCATCACACAGAGCTGGCGTCCTCCTCGCTGCCATCCAGCCTGATGATAGCATCTCACAATGAGATGTCCAAGGTTCGGACAGGCCAGGCCCTGTGTCCATGGCCGCCCAGGGTGGAAAGGGCAGTGTGGTCTCCTGCCTCCCCGGCCTTCTGCAGATGTCACAGCCATCTCCAGAAGGCTCGGGTCGGCACCATTTCCCTGCACCTTTAAAGACTGTTTGGGCCGGGCGCGGTGGCCCACACCTGTAATCCAGAACTTTTGGAGGCCTGGGCGGCCAGATTACCAGGTCAGGAGATCGAGATCATCCTGGCTAACACGGTGAAATCCCGTCTCTACTAACAATACAAAAATTAGCCGGGCATGGTGGCACTTGCCTGTAGTCCCAGCTACTCTGGAGGCTGAAACAGGATAATCTCTTGAACCTGAGAGGCGGAGGTTGCAGTGAGCAGAGATCACACCACTGCACCCCAGCCTGGGCGACAGAGCAAGACTCTGTCCCAAAACAAAAAAACAAAAAAAAGTGTTTGGAAGAGCCAGAGCCCCAAGTAGAGGACCAACCCTTTCCCCTGGTGTCGTGGGGGTTGAGAGGAAGATGAGAGCAGCAACTTGCTTCCCAGAGTGCCTCAGATCCTTTCCTGCCCCAGAGCCCCTGGACCTGTGCTTTGCTTTCCAGTTTCTCTGAGGTGACCTGCAGTGACAGTCCCTTTCCGGAACTCTCCTGGGGTCCCTGGATTTATGTGTGGATGGCCCCCTGGCTGGCTGGCAGTGTGGTCTGGCTCTGTAGAGCGTGGCTGCCAGGCTTCTGGACTGGGGGACTCATTCTCCTGTGTCATCTCTTGGGGCTGCGGGTCTCAGATCTCTCTCCTGCTCTTGCTGCATCTGGTGCATCTGCTGCTGTTATTACGGTTATTACTAGGATTGCACTAAACCCCTAAGTAGCTCGCCATTGCCGTCTCATGCATTTTATTCAATAAATATGTATCTACGAAGTGTCTGCTCTGTGCCAGGCCCTGCTGTGAGTTCCTGGCACAGCTGTGAACAGAATGAACATGGTTCCTGCTTTTATGGAGCATGTTACCCTGGGCAGAGACCGGGATTGTGAGGGGATGGCCATTCTATGAAGGGTGTCAGGGAAGGCCACCCTAACCAAGGAGCCTCAGAACAAGACTTGAATGGAGGGAGGAGGGCCCTGTGGACAACTGAGGGAAGACTTCCCGATACAGGGAATGCGAAGCCGTGGAGCCTGTGCGTGAAGCTTGCACGTCATTGTCCTTGTCATGGCTTCCGTGTGGGTGACCTCTGCCTCCCTCTTGCCTGCACCGCCTTACCTGGCAGCAAACCAGACTGACTGCAGGTCCCGAGTGTCCCAGGCTGCCACCCTCACCCCATGCTTACGTCACACGGCTTCACTCTGCTGAGCGGCCCCTCCTCCCACCCTGCACCCATTTTCACCTCCACCTTGGTGTCACCTCTGAAGCTCCCAGGCCACGCATACTTTGTAAAAAAAGACTCTTCTGGCCATTTATATACCTTCCCTGTTCACCTGAGCAGGGCTGACTCCCCACACATGGTCAGCTCACAATACGTGAGCACTCAGGGAATGACAGGGGACACACAGTTTGTCCTCAAGCCAAGCCAGTTTCTCTGTCCTGTCCGGGGCTAGGAAATGAATTCTGAGTCTAGGTGCTCTCTCCAGGCTTTCACCCTGCCTTACAAAAAAGTGGGGAGCACGATGCTGGTGAAGACGGGCCCTGCCCCTGCCTTACCCAGGCTTCTCCTGGAGGCAGCCAGCCAGGCGGTGTGCAGGCTTGGGAAGCAGCTACCCCCTCCACCACCCGCCATTCCATGTCCAGCTATACCACCTCCCCTGTTTAACGATCCAGAGGTTGATTTGCTTACCTGCCTCCAAAATGCTGCTGCCTCTGGGGAGGAACTGACATCTGCTTAGTGGGCCATGCAAATGAAACCAGCTAAGGAGGGGAAGTGGGGATGGTTGTATCCGTTGCAGCAGCGAGTGAGTCTAGGAGTGAGTCTAGGACGGCCGCGTTTCATCCCGCTAGCAGAGCCACCCAGACGCGCTCGGCATCACCGCGGAAGGTGACCCCCAGCGCCTTGGCCATGGAGCTCTTTGGGTACAACCTCCTGCCCAAGGGTGGGGGAACACCCTTAATGAGGGTGCAGCTGGATTTGTGGTCAGTCCCGAAGAGCTCGTTCAGTCTGCCTGGATGGATGAGGCCCGAGGCCGTGGGTCACAGTGCAGTGGGCAGGAGCAGCAGCCTGTGTGGCAGGGGAGGGCTCCAAGTTGGACTCTGTTCAGTGGGTCGTGCTCATGGCCCGGGAAAGGAGGCAGACGTGGCCTTAATTAAATTCACAGCTGAAGTGATACTGGAAGGTTGTGTGAGCACCAGGGAGGCAGCCCGTGCTGTGTGGAGGGAACTGGCAGGAAGTAACACGAGTGCCTTCCACCTGGGGAAAGGCAGCCAGCGCTCTGCTCTGCGGACATAGGCTCAACGCCCGGCACCTCGCAGGCCCACAGGTGTCAGGCCTGCCTTGCCACTCCCCCACACTCCCTCCAGAGGTCCGAGAGCAGGAATCCAGCCAAAGGAACTGCAGGCCTCATCTCAGGACCGTAAAGGGAGTGGGAAGGAATGGTAGAGCCCTGGGGAAGAGGAGAAATCAGCTTCTCTGGCTGGAAGGGGGGCAGCTTTCTCTCCCCCTTCCCTCCCTACAGGCAGCGCGTTCCTCTCCATCCTCCCCTCAAAGCCGCGCCCTAAGCAGTGTGATCCACCCCCTGTGACAGCTCTTGGCCAGCGCCAGCCCTTCCTGAGGCGCCAGCTTTCCTTCTTCCAGCCTAGGAGGCCTGTGGCAGAAGGAGCTGGAACTGGACTGGGAAGGCCAGGTTCCGTCGCTGTTGCTGGCTGGCTCTGGGAGCTGTGGACACCTCAGCGGTAGAACGGGGCAGCCGGGGAGGGGAACCGGAGAGAAGGACCACGGTCTTACTTTGCAGGCTGTGGAGCTGCATGTATTAGCTGGTAGTGAGCGGCCTCTTGGCGAGACTTTTGTGTATGTGTGTGTGAAGGCAAGTTTATTAGAAAAGTAAAGAAACGAAGGAATGGCTCGTCCTTACACACAGCAGTCAAGACTTGGAGTTGATGGCTGTCGTCGTTGATTCTGCAGACTGGATCCTTCCCCCACCCCTCTTTGGTCAGGAGATGGTGGTCACCTTGATGTCCCACCCAGTGGGGCTCCTGCCGAGGCTGCTGGGACAGGCAGAATCTTCCCTTCTGCTTTCCCAGGTGCCCTCTACTGACTTGCTTTCCAAATCAGCAGCTTGGGAAGGAGACAGTGACCCCAGCCCCTCAACTGGAGATGTAGACAGTACACAGGGTAGGGACTGAAGCTGAATCCACCAAGCGTTTCACTTACATCCTTCCCCACCTCTGTCCCTTGCCTCTGCAGGTAAAACAAGTCCCAGTTCTGCCAAGCCCAGCAACTGCGTGATTTCCTGAGCTGCAGGGTGGTGGTGGGCAGGACGTGCGGATGCTCGCCTGCCCTGCCCTGTGTCGTGGAGAGCTCAGGTCGCACACTGCACCAGTTTGCACATCAGACTCCAACTGGCCTCCTGCCTTGCAGCCTCTGTCCTGGTCTCAGGGACCCTGGATCTCAGTTACACGCCTCCACCAGACTGTCAGTGGCTGGGCAGGGGTCAGTGCCACGGCCTCCTTGTTTACATGAAGTGGAAGCTTGACCAGTGTCTGCTCGCCTTTGTGCCCCACCCCCTCCGCTGGTCGCCAGATGGGGTGAGGGCCATTCTTTAAACCTTAATGGGATGGGGTATCTGGGGCAGGCGCAGTGGCTTCTCCTTTCCCAGGCTTCCTGGTGCTTCTGGTTCCCCCCACTGCTCCCCACCCAAGAGATTGGTGGAATAAAAGGGAAGAGGGCGGGGCCCTAAGCCTGGGATCCCAAGTGCCAGTCTTGCTCTAGCCGCCGACCTCCAGGTGTAAGGTGCAGCCGGAACTGCAGGGGCACTGGCTGCAGGGGTCTTCCTGGCCCCGTCCCTGCAGGCTCCTGAACTAGACTTGAATGAGGGGAAGATCCCGCGGCCTCCCCCAGTGAGGGGCAGAATTTGATGCTGCTGTTCTGAGAGCACTCATACTGAGGTCTCTTTCCCTGCCGGTGCCGTCCTGGCAGTCTCAGCGTGAGTGGTCCCGGCCTCCTCGGCTGCTGCCTGCTGCAGACCTATGTGGGGGTCCTTACAGTGCCTTTACCTGGGACTGTTCCTTCCCTCAGTCAGTAAACTTTGGTTTACAGCCAAGGCAGGGAGGGGCTTGGCTGAGAGGGGATTGGGGGTGTGGGAGGCTGGGCCCTGAGGACGGGAGCATTTGTCTTTTTTCCCCCAACTCTAACGGGGTCCTCGGACCCTTTGCCAACCAGGGCTTCCAGGTTACACTTTGGCCAAAGATGGGCCTTCGCCTCCTGTGAGAGTCAGGCCATTTTTAGGAGCCTGTGCCTCGCCAGAGCAGGTCAGCCTAATTGCCATGAGGCTGGGCCGGGAGACCCAGTAAGCAATTCCACTCTGTGCTCCCCACTTGGGTGACTGGAGAGGGCCGAGGAGAGTTTGTGAATGGACCTGGGAGAAATTGCCAAACTGCAGACTCTGTGAGCCGGCCCTGCGGGCAGGGCGATGGGGGATCCGAGCCCTGTGAAAGAGCCATGCGGCAGTGACCTCTGAACCAAACTCTCATCCTCTTTCTTTCCGTCTAAAAAACCCTAGGACACTACCAGCACCTGGGGGAGAGGTACAGATGTCTGCAAGGCAGCTGATGTGAGAGCCAGAAAAGGGGCTGCTCTGGCTGGGCTGTGAGAGCCAGGCACTGCTTCTGAGGAAGCAGGAAGTAGGGACCACATGTGGCAGCCATTGAGGAGACTGATCTCTCTGGCAATGGGGAGGGGAAGGGAAAAGAAGGGTGAGCCTGTCCCCAAGGTCTTCTCTGTTAATCCCAAGGCTGGCTTCTAGGGCGTGTGGAGAAGGGACTCTGGCCCACCTCCCTGAGCTTTTATGAAGATGAAATGCTTCTGGGAAGTGCTTCCTTAGGTACCAAGGCCAGGCAGTGTGGCACGAACTCATTCTGGAGGGGAGGGAAGGGAGAGGGGGGAGGTGCGGTGTGGGGGTGTTACACCTCAGCTCGAGGGGGACACCTTGAAGGTATGGGACATGAGATGTGTAAATTGCAATGGGACAAAGAGATCACTCTCTGGTGTGGAGGGTGGGTGCCTCTGGAGATGAGGAAGGTGGCCTGGGGAAGGGACTGGCCTCCAAGCAAGTTAGCCAAGGGCATCTGTGCCTCCCTTACCAGAGGAGTAGGCCCTGCTTTGTCCCTTTACCCCCTCTAGACCCAAAGCACACCCAGGTCCCTCCCCTGCCCTGACATCTAATCTGCAAGGATCCCTGATTGGAATCTCCAAGTCACTGCAGCCTTAAGCCAGGCCTTCCTTTCTGCCTCAGTTTCTCCATGTGCCAAGATGGGGTTTTTCACACTTTCTTGGTAGAAATGATGGGGAGACCATATGTTAGAGAGGAAACAAGTTGGCATAGTGGGAAGAGGGCCAGCCACAAGGCAGGAGTGCCCAGGCAGGGTGCCTCTCCCTGCTGGCCCATGTCCTCCTCCTTATAGCAGTGTGGACAAGATGGTGTCTGGCCCCACCCGCTCCAAAAGGCTTGAGACAGAAACTGTAGTCCGAGATGGCAAGGATCTTGAACTCACAAAATGCAGCTCTTCATGTTTGCCTGTCTGCCTAGGCACCGGCCCACTCTGTTCTGCCTCTTGGCTTGTCAGCTGTGAGTACGCCTGCCCTCTGTTCCAGCACTTGCACATACTTTGTGAAGTAGTCTCTTACTCATCAAATCTCAAGGGGACATCTGGCCCTCCCAGTTGGATGGCAAGTTCAAGGGTGGATCATGCCCTTGGTCCCTGCACAGCAGCTTCCGCAAGGCTGGTTACATTGGAAGGGCTCTAGGAGGAACCGGATAAAGCAGCACTCTCTGGGCTGGGGTCTGGCTTCACTGCCCACCACTGCACACCACCACCAAGCTGCTGTCTCACTTTCTGAGTCAGCTTCTGTAGGGTAAGTGTTCACAGCTGGTGCAGCTCTTTGGGAAGCCTAACCTCCCAGTGAGCTGAGCCCCTGGTGTGGCTGCCACACTTGCTTCTGCCCCATAAGGGCAGGAAGCACAGGACTCCTGGATGGGTCTGGGAGCCTGCCCCTTGTGATTTGGCAAAACTTCCCATCTCCTTAGCTACCTGTCCTTAGGGTATGGTTAATCCTATCTCTGATCCCTCGAGGGCTTTCAAGATAGCCTCTGTTAACATCACTACCCTCTGTCTGGGTAGAACTTTATAGAAAGGCTAGGCAAAAAATGAGACAAAGAGATACAGAAGAAACTGGCCAAAGAGGGGAAGTGGGCTATTTTTTTTTTTTTTAAACTACTGTATTGCTTTTCTCTTTTTCATATTTGTTGAGCACTTGCTATATGCCAGTCACCATGCTGGATGCTTTAGTAACATGAAAGTTTCAAACTAAGAAAAGCTGAAGAAAGAGCCCTTTAGAAAGTTAGCAGTTTTACCGTGTATTGGGGGAGTGGGCCTCATAAAGTTGTATGATGAGAGGCACAGGTAATTTTGTTTTGTTTTGTTTTGAGACGGTGTCTTGCTCTGTCGATCAGGCTGGAGTGCGGTGGCGCCATCTCGGCTCACTGCGACCTCCATCTCCCGGGTTCAAGTGATTCTCCGGCCTCAGCCTCCTGAGTAGCTGAGCTTACAGGCATGTACCACCACGCCTGGCTAATTTTTGTATTTTTAGTAGAGACAGGGTTTCACTATGTTGGTCAGGCTGATCTTGAACTCCCGGCCTCAGGTGATCTGCCTGCCTCGGCCTCCCAAACTGCTGGAATTATAGGCATGAGCCACCACACACAGCGTGGCTAAGGTTCATTGTCCCCGTCTTTCAGATAAGGAGGTACACAGCTCTCCCCAGATCCCACATCACAGAGAATGCAGGTCTGAGCCTGTTCCTTGAGCTCAGGGTCTCGGCAATGGTGATGCTTTGGAGCCGCAGAATCCTCTGTTGGTTACGGGGCTGCCCTGTGCATTATAGTACGTTTAGCAACATCCCTGGCTTCCACCTACTAAATGCCAGGAGCACCCCTTCAGATGAGACCACCAAGAATGTCTCCAGATGTTACCACATGTCCCCTGGGGAGGGGGTAAAAGTGCTCCCGTTGAGAGCACTGGCTCTTTTCTTTGCGGTCCTGGCCTGGTGGCCTGCATAGGCCGCTTCTCTGAAGTGTTTCATGCACACTCTGCCCTGGGTACCTTGGATACAGCACTCTGGCCCAGAGAGGTTGGCTGACTTGCCTGAGACGCTGCTTCCTGGGAGACGCAGTAGCATCTTTCCTTTCTGTTCTGGTTATCTTGCTTTGTTCTTTACCACCTTATATTCCTCCTGACGGTGTCTTTATGTACACACATCTGCCTCACTCCACTCAGCTCCCTGTCAGGTTTCCTGCCAGTCTGTCCCTCTTCCTTCTGGCTCAGCTACTTCCTGCACAGACACTACGACGGCACATACCTGAGTGTGCCCAGCGGTGGACCCACCTCCAAAAGCAGCCAGTGCTGACAGCAGAGAGCCTTCCACACTCAAGTCAGGCCAAGTGGGAATCGCTACCTGACTGTCATGACCACATTCTCAGTGAACGTTGACAAAGCCCCCTTAGCAGCTAATTAGCCCTGCCGTGCACTAGAGATGCAATTTCTCATCTGGCGGTCCGCCACACTCCTGCCTCCCTGCCCAAAGGACCCAGTGGCTGCTGCTGATCATCTGCACTGCTGTTCCAGGGGCAGGAGGTTTGCTGCAGAACAGGTGACCCCAGCTCAGTGAGCGGAGCCAGCCCAAGGTTGAGTGAGGAGAAGGGCAAGAAGGGCAGGCACAGCCATGAGGATGTTCTGGGGCTAAGTAACCGTGAGATCAGCCCAGAGACCTTGCACAGTTAGGCAGGCCTGGACTTCTCGCCCTTCCCCTTGCAGCTTCTGCCCTCCCAGCCAGGGACTGAGGAAAGCCCTGCTTCTAGATGCCATGTGCTGCTACCTGGCACGATAGGTACCCATCTGTCCTTGGGGTTCCTGAGCCTGGAAAGCGTTTTCTATAAGCACTGGTGCCTCACTGCCTGGCTCAGCTTTGCAACCACGATATATGCTTAATACCTATTTGTTAAATGATTGAAGACTGCCATTCAGTACAGAGAATAAGCCAGGCGAATAAACAGGAGGTGTCATACAGGTTCTAGAATCGGTCATGATCCTTTCTCACTCCTGACTTCTAACACCATATATGCCAAATGGGGTACTGCTGTGATTTAATTTCTCGAGGACTGGGTTTATCAAAAGTCCTTCCGGATCTAATCCTTTCCTCTAGGAAGGCTTCTCCTTTTCTCCTGTGTCTTAAGTGCCTGGTCTTCATCTCCTGGGTGGTCCAGACTAGGTGGCACTGGGCCTGCAGGCCTCTGGCTGCTCAAGGATAGCCCTGTCTGTGTGCTTCCTTTCAAAAGCTAGCATAGAAAGGAGGGCCCAAGGTGAGGAAATTTGTCCAAAGTCACCCATTGAGTTGCAGGAAGGGCTAGAATCTGGTTATCTGGACTGTCCTAGAGCACTTTCGCAGTGACAGCCAGCTGGAAACAAGTTTTCATCTAGAAAAATGGCTAGAAGTTAGGGCATTGCCTGCAGTCACCGAAAAGCAGCTTTAGGAGCAGATGTCCACGTAATAGAAGGGCTAGGGCCTGCCATGGAAGCCAGCAAGCACATGGGAGCTGGGGAAGGAAAGGAGCCAAAGGCAAGAACAGGTAGGATGTCCGCGGTGCCCACGGTGCTGTGGGCACAAGCAAGGGGGAAAGAGCCCATCGTGTGCAGAAAACCATGCGTCATGATTCTTATTTCCTGTTCGCAGCTTTGCCTCCCTGCCTCATCTCTTCCTGGAAGTGTCTTGGAAGTTAGGCGACTGGACAGGGAAAAGTTTGCTGCAGTGCTTGCAAGCCTGCACCCATTTATTCATCCAGTGGATATTTACTGGGTGCCCAGCCTGGGGATACATGTGGTGACCGAGGAAAAAGGCATGGTTTTGAGGTGGTGTGCCTGCATGCCGCTTGCTGTGACCTTGGCCAGGGCGCACGGCAGAGAGAGGACAGGCTTCAGAACAGGCAGGCAAGGGCTGAAATTCTATCTCTGCCACTGAATAGCTAATGACCTCAGCAAGCTATTTCACATCCCTGAACTTTCCTGTTTCCTCATGTGTCAAATGGGGATGATCTCGAGACGACTCTCCACAGTAACCACGCGAAGCACCCAGCACAGGGGCTGACACACACAGGGGCTGACACACACAGCTAGGCGTCGCAGGAGCCTCTGGGGGTATCACCTCCAGTGGCTTATTTTCCTCTTGTGATCTTTTCTCCTAGATCCTCCCCATTGCTTCCCTGTGAAAATTACCACTTTCATATTGAATCGTTGCCACACAGGGCTAACTGCTCGTTCACCTGAAGGAAGCTACAGAGCTCAAGTTTCTTTTTTTCTTTTTTTGCTTTTTTAAGATGGTCTCGCTCTGTCACCCAGACTGGAGTGCAGTGGCGTAATCATGGCTTCCTGCAGCCTCAAACTCCTGGGCTCAATGAGTCCCTTGAGATATTCTATCCTCAGCTTCCTGAGTAGCTAGAACTACAGGCTTGCACCAACACTCCTACCATAATTTTTAATATTTTTTGTAGAGATGGGATCTCACTATGTTGCCCAAGCTAGTCTTGAACTCCAGGCCTCAAGCGATACTTCTGCCTGAGCCTCCCAAAGTGTTGGGATTACAAGCATTAGCTACCACACCCGGCCAAGGCCCAGGTTTCGACAGAAAGGGAGAGGAAACCTACCAGAGATGCCATTTCTGAGCCACCCTGCTTGGCAGGGACCTGTGTTCCCCTCATGCAGGATCATCCTTAGAGGGCTGCGGTGTATCTGGTTGTGCAAAAGTCCCACAACCTTTCTGGGTTGATAGTTTGTGGTGAAATAAACAATTTTAGTTTGTTTGGAGAATCTTTTGTATACAAAATACAAATAAAACCTAAATCAAAGAAACAGAGCACGTCTGGAGAAGTCTGCCAATCCTTCTCCAAGCCACGGGGCTTCCCAAGCCAGGCCTGTACTCCTCATGTAGATTCCACACCCCGTCCTGCTGTCTTTGTCCTTCACACTAGTGACTACAGCCTGGTGGGACGGGGTCTAGGGGCCACAGTCCTGGTCCTGCACTGGTGGCCCTGGGGAGAAGCCTTGGAGAACTTAGAGAAGCCCACGCAGCTGGCAGCATCATGGTGAAAGGCTGACACCTTGTGGCTGGCTGGCAGTGTGCGTCCTTCCTCCCCTGGGTCAGCTAGACGGCCAAAGCAGGGATCTGCAAGCTCCTTCTGTAGTTGGCCAAAAAGTGAATACTATAGGCTTTGCAGACATTCAATGTCTATTGCAGCTACCGTCGTAGCGCTGAGGCACCCCTATACAATACAGAAACAAGCAGATGTGGCCATGTTCCACTGAAACCTTATGAATACTGAAATTTGATCTCATAATTTTCATGTAACACAAAGTAGTAATATTCTTTTAAAATACAAAAACCAGCCAGGCGCGGTGGCTCATGCCTGTGATCCCAGCACTCTGGGAGGCCGAGACAGGCGGATCACCTGAGGTCAGGAGTTCGAAACCAGCCTGGCCAACGTGGTGAAACCCCGTCTCTACTAAAAATACAAAAATTAGCCTGGTGTGGTGGCACGTGCCTGTAATCCCAGCTACTCGGGAGGCTGAGATATGAGAATTGCTTAAACCCAGGAGGCGGAGGTTGCAGTGAGCTGAGATCATGCCACTGCACTTGCTAGACTCCATCTCAGAAAAAACCACAAAACCAAACAAAACAAAAGCAAAAACCAGTCTTAGCTCACAGACCATGCCAAAACAAGGCAGTGGGCTGGATTTGGTCCTCAAGCCCAGGCTTGCTGACCTCTGGCCTAGGACACCTCTCCTTTATGCCTCTGCTCCCAGCATGGACTCTCAACTCTCATGTTTACTTTGTCATTGTTCTGTCAAGAGGAATTCCCTAGTCTCACTCCTCCAACCAGACCACTGCCATTAAGCCTTCTTCTGAACAGAAATTCTGGAGTTGTTCTCACGCATTTCATGAATTTACATAAGCACCCATCAGGTGCCCAGCCCTATGCTGAAGTGCCTGCAGAGCCCAGAGGTTTCACCAACTTCTTTTTTTGGAGATGGGGTCTCTGTTGCCAGGTTGGAGTGCAATGATGTAATCATAACTCACTGCAACCTCAAACTCCTAGGTTCAAGTGATCCTCCCGCCTCAGCCTCCCAAGTAGCTGGGACTATAGGCATGTACCACCCTGCCCAGCTAATTAAAAAAAAAATTAGGGATGAGGTCTTGCTATGTTGCCCAGGCTGGTCTCTAACTCCTAGGCTCAAGTGATCCTCCCACCTCAGCCTCCCAAGTAGCTGGGCTTACAGGCATGAGCCACTGCACCTGCTCAACATTTAATTTTTTCATTCATTTGTTTGTTCGTTCATTTGTTCAAACGAACTTGAGAACTTACTGTGTTCCAGGCACTGTGATAAGACAGACCTGGCCTTTGCCTTCACATGTTCAGAACATGGTTAGGAAGATGGACACTGGGAGGCAAGTGTTGTGATGGGAAAGCACAGTGGGTATAGAAGCCCAAAGGAGGCACTTAACCTGGGGGTGAAGATCAGGGAAAGCTTCCTGGAGGAGGAAGTAATCTCTGAGCTGACACCTGAGGAGTGAATGAAGGAGGGGACAATGAGGCAAAGCGTTCCAGGGAAAGGTCCAGAGCCTAAACAGAACTCTTTTATGAGAATTATGAGAATCACAATTATCGAGGACACAGTGAAGACTCAGATAACTCAAATAATAGGTTTTGCCCGCAAAGTCATCCTGCCTGGTGGGTGAGACAGTCTACAGCAAGCTGCTCCAAGGATATGGAGAAAAAGGTTTTCCCTCTGGCCCTGTAGGACTGGTTATTACTGAGCCTGGAGTGGGCAAAGTCCAGCGAGTGCTCCTAAGGCGGGGATGGGGCTGCCTTCACCACAAGGGTGCTCAGGAAATCTGCCAGGGGAAGAGAGATGTGGGCCTGCCTCGGCTGCAGAAGCCCCTCAGAGGAGGAGGAGGGGCTTGAACTGAGCTTTGAAGAACCTGTAGACTTGGGGACAGGCAGAGGAAGAGGGAGCATCGTAGGCAGCAGAAACCACATGGAGAAACTCTGCGGGAGAGTGGGCATGGCCTGGCTGAGGGGTCCCTGGACAGGAACCAGCCTTCCCTGTGCACCTGCGCCTACGAGTCTCACAACAGCTCCAGCAAGCAGGTGTTATTTTTCTCAATTCTACCAATTAAAAACTGACCTTGGGCAACTGCTTAACCTATCTCTGCCTTACTTTCTTCATCTGTATCTACCTCTGAAGGTTACTGTGAGGACTGAATAAACTCATACATATACAATGCTTGGAGCAGAGGCTGGTACTGGAGCTGGTTTCATGGGTGTGCAACCCATGAACCCCATGCTTTCATTTTCCACTTAGTCCTGCCTGGCATAGTATGTGGTTTTTTAATTTGAGATGGAGTCTCCCTTTGTTGCCCAGGCTGGAGTGCAGTGGCACGATCTCAGCTCACTGCAACCTCCACCTCCCAGATTGAAGCAGTTCTCCTGCCTCAGCCTCCCAAGTAGCTGGGATTACGGGTGCGTGCCACCACGCCTGGCTAATTTTTCTATTTTTAGTAGAAACGAGGTTTTGCCATGTTGGCCAGCCTGGTCTTGAATCTCTGACCTCCAGTGATCTGCCCACCTCTGCCTCCAAAATTGCTGGGAGGATTATAGGCGTGAGCACTACGCCTGGCCTGGTATGTGGTTTAAAATGTTAGGTTTTATCATTATCTTAGGTGGAGAATAACAAATCTGATTCAATATATTCATTTTAGAAACGAGGAAACTGAAGCTTAGATAGTTTATGTGACTTGCAAAAAGTCACGCAGCAAACAAGCTGCAGAATGAAGGCTGGAGATGGAGAGATGGAATTCTCATCTTAGAGGCGAAAGTAGGATAATGACCCAGCTGAGCTCGCTGAGTCCCGCAAGCGTCGCACGCCCCCAGAGACAACATAAGGAGAGAAGTGCAGACAGACTCCTTTGAAGGAGTTTAGAGAAAAAGCTGGTAGGGAAAAGAGCATGAACAGTTGTAGAGGTAGGAGGAAAGCTGGCTATTTGGGGAAGCAAAGAAAAGATTCTCAGAGTAAAACGTATTGGTGAAGCCATGGAAACAAGGACTGAGAACGTCTCTTGGATCTTGGCCACAAAAAGGTTATAGATGAGCTTAGAGAAATGAATTTCAGTAGAGTTAGGGCTAGAAGCCAGGTTCAGAGAGAGAACGAACGAGAGAGCACTTCTGTGGTGGAGATGGCCACAGGTCATTATTTGAGAAGCTAGGATAAGAAAATAGAGAAGAAAAGGAAGGAAGCTATTTGAAGGGAATGGGAGAAAAGCCAGATCTGAGTTGGGAAGTGGAGGAAGGACCACCAGAGGCGGTAATTTAGCCAGGAAGAGGTGTACTTCTTTCCTTGAGTTTATAGGGGTAAAGAGGATGGGGCCGAGATACTAAAGACTACGAGGACAACTGTTCATTGAGGGCTAGTTGTCTCCCCAGCTGCACTGTGGGGTTCCCAAGTTAGACATCCGAGAGGCAATATAGCAGCGTGGACAAGAGCTTACTCATTGGAGTCAGACTGCCTAGGTTCAATGTTAGCCCTTCAGTGCCTACATTTTCCTATTTAGAAAATGTGGATAACAATGGTTGTTGTGAAGATTAACTATCCACAATCCACGTAAAGCCCTCAGTAAAGTGTCTGACACACAGCAAGTGTCCACCAAAGGGTAGTTATTATTAACCGTAATCCTGGTTCTCTTGCGAGCCTCCTCCTGTGTGTCTAGCATTGGCCAGCACACAGGAGGGGGTCCAGTGTTTGCTGCTTAACCAAGTCGCTTCTCAGGAAGTGTGTTCATAAAAAATGAGAGGTGATTTAGAAGGTGAGACAGACGCAAGGGATGTGTTGCACAGTAAATGCTCCCAGACATGCAATAAATGCTTAGAAGCACGTCCTCTGTAAACAGCACTCTCTAGAGAGTTTCCCTCCCTCATTGAGCTTGGTCTTTGGCAATGGCTACACCCACTGCCCAAGCGAGCAGTATCAGCTGTCAGCTGTCCCCTTGTCCTTTGGATCAGATTCCTTTATAGGGATCTTCCTGTTGTTATAAGCTTCAAGAATTGGAGAATGCTTAACGAACACTTCCAAATTCTTCATAGCTATGAGGGGCCAGTGCAAAGGGCGGAAGGAGTTCTCCTGTGCCACAGAAATTAGAGCTGGAGCAGATCCAGCTCGCTATCCCCCCTTCCCCCAGCTTGTGGGTTGTTGCAGAATCGTTCACAAAAATTCCCATTGCCTTGGAATTTGTCCAAGCCCAGGGCAGGGATCACAACACAACCTCTCAAGGGAAAAAAGGAAGGCCTGTTGCTTGAGATGGCTCAGAGCACTTTTGGTAGCCAGCCAAGGCAGCTATCACTCATGAAATCTGCCTTCCCCTCCAGCAAAAAGCCAACTGTATAGAACACCACATATAGAGCGCTAAGAATAGCACAGCGCTCCAAGAACATAGTGCACTTGGCCTGCATACAAGTGTGCAGGGCTTAACGAGTCTTTTTACTCTGAAAGCTGGGTGGGTTGGAACAAACAAACAGAAAAATATTTTCCCCAAGTAGCATGCAGAGAGGAAATGAGAGCGAGCACAGGAGAGTACCCTGGCATTGCGTTCTCTGACCTGGGCTGCTTTTTCAGGGTATGAGTTGATTCCACAGGCACCAAAGCATGCCTGTAAGCCCTACGGTGCAGACACCCTCACCCCATTCATTGGCTCAACATTCACACCAGGCTGAGCAAGCCCCAAAAGTCCTGTCATTGGCCGTGACAAGAATTGAAACCCATATTCTTCACAATAATTATTTGATTGACGGATTGGCTTCCTTCCTGTAAGTATAGAAAGCAGGGGCAGGTTCCATCCAAAGCCACAGTTCTGGGTTATGAGAGCTGTCAGAGCCCAGAAAAGCCCCTGAACCACATCCCACTATTTGTTGGAAGAAGAAACTCATCTGTGGGCCTATTCGTAAAAGAGTCTGGGAAGATAGGGTCCTTAACGGTGTCTGGATGTAATACATTATGGGAGGCTTTTACTTTATAACTTTCTATATTGTCTGAAATATAGAATATTATATTGAGTTAAAATCATATTTACTCAATGTTACTTTTTTTTCTTTTTTGAGACAGAGTTTGCTCTGTTGCCCAGGCTAGAGTGCAGTCATGTGACTCACTGCAGCCTTGAACTCCCAGGCTCAAGCAATCCTCACATCCCAGCCTCCCGAGTAGCTGGGACTATAGGCTCAGGCTGCCATGCCCAACTATTACTTTTCTTTCTTTTTGTAGAAATGGGCTCTGCCTGTGTTGCCCAAGCTGGTCTCAAACTCCTGGCCTCAAGCAGTCCTCCCGCCTTGGCCTCTCAAAGTGCTAGGATTACAAGCGTGAGCCAAAGTAACAATGTCGATGTTACTTTTATGATCAGAAAAACAGCCATCTTATTTGGAAATTATTTTCCTATTCTCAAGGGGACAAATACAAGAAGGTTTCAGATATTTGCTTTGTCTCTGGGAGGGAAGGCACATTTGCTTTGTCTCTGGGAGGGAAGGCACATTTGCTTTGTCTCTGGGAGGGAAGGCACAATGAGGTGGCACAATTACAAATGGCTGAAGCCTTTATAGACAAAGATTCTAAGAAGAGCAGGCTTTGGCCATCTCTGGATATTCCCATTCTGCTCCCTGCCACCAGACAGCAAATGTTGTAGGTCACCACACATCATCAGTCTCTTGCCTAGCTAACCATAACTCATTCTTTAGTTCTCCCTGTAGATGTCACTTCTTCCGGGAAGCCATTTCTGTCCCTCCGAGATGGAGTCCCATGTCCCTACCATTTGCTTCCAGGGCACCTTCTCACAGCACTGCACCATGGTTATCTGCTTATCTGGTGAACACCCCTACTAAACTGAGGTCCTTGAAGGAAGAGTCTATAACTCATCTGTGTAGCCTTTGTAACCTAGTAAAAGTGCCTGACATGCTCACTAAACATTTACGGAATAATTATTTATTTGGGGGCCTTTTACCATCAGAACAATGTGAAGGACACAAAGATGAAAAAGAAACCATCTGCTTCAAGGCACTTACAACTGAAATGTATCAAACAATTACCCAGAAAGTCAAGTACCAAGTTAAAATAGGGGTCCAAGCAACCAACTTTGAAGGTTAGGAAGGTTTTAGATTCTGAATGTTTCTCATTCACTGTGTTTTTGAGTTCAGAATCCCCATACTGGAAGGCTAATAAGGGGTATGTGCATACAACTGTACAGATTCACGTTCTTACAACCTGTATTAGAATTTGACGCATGATCTTTCTTCTGTCTTTCTTGCACTGGCCCTAGGAATACATGCCACTTACTCTTAATGGACTTTTATGAAATACTTTGGCTTCCTTTGCTGAAAGGCTCTAAGTGTTGAGCATCGTTACTATGTTACAATGGTTGTTTTATTATTAAAGCAGTGCCAGGGAGGTTACACAACAGCTTGGATCAGGAAGCGAAACAAGGGCGGTGATCCCACTGAAGCTACAGGGGATGGGGATTTGGGACGGTAAAATGTTAATTATCCGAGATGGAATGTGGGCTAGAGTCCAGCGTTGTGCTCCTGGAGATCATTTCGGTCCCAAAAGCTCAGGGCTGGCACTCTGGCAATGGGTCCTAAGCATCCTGCCCTCCTCTGGCTGAAATGTTGGATTCACTTCGATGAAAGCTGCTCCAGAGAAAGAACCCAGTGGCCACCAGCCAGGAGCACACGTCTTGCTCAGCATCAACTATCCTGGAAGACTTCCAGGAGCTGAAGGGCTGTTCTCTTTGCATGCAATAAATTATTCATTTCTAAGACGATTTGTTCTGTCTCTCTCTTTCGACTTGATTTCTCCTAGTTTTCCAGCTCTTGAGGACTCTTTCCAAAGAATGAGTTGCAGATGGTTGGTCAGGGGTTGTGAGTGGGGGGGGGGAGGCTTCACATAAAAGGATGGCAGCAATGTCTACTTTAACTTAAAGGGGAGAGGAATGGGTCCTGGGGAGGAGGATGTGGTGCAGGCAATGACAACCTTTCCATAGTAAGTCCCCAAAAAAGTCACTTCCAGAAACTGAAGACTTTTTGAGTTCCAAATGAAAGTTTTTAAGATGCTGGGTTAACTGACAAGTATATCGTCTAAGGTGGAGGCACTAACGCATAATAAAAAGAGTGACGTCTCTGGAGTTTGACCGAGGACCAGATGCCAGGCTCATCAACTACTTTGTATCTGGATGACCTTGGGCAAGTTTTTCTAAGCTCTTGCCAGCCTTAATTTCCCATCTATAAAAACTGGATACTGCATTACTCCCAGGTTTAACCAGATAATGTTTGTGAAGAAAGCAGTCCAGTACTTGGCACAAAATAGGCATGCAATAAATGGGAGTCACTATTATCGTCAACTACTGGCCAAACAACCGGAGTTGACCCCAAATCCCCAGTAAACAATTAACCGTAGCAGAGCAAATCCGGATCTGACGCACCTATTTGCCCAATAAGGTGCCAGGAAATAACACAGTGGAGTCAAACCAATGGTATTAGCTCTTGTTGTTGGACGGGCTTTCTTGCTGTTCCACCAATAGCTTGAAGATTTGACTGGGGAGTGACATCCTGACAGTCCAATGACACACAACTAGCCCACACTCAGCACTTCGGAGGGGATAAATCAAGGAGCCGGCACGTATAGATTCCGTTATAGGGCAGTACTGGATGGAGAGACGAGCTTAGGGGAACAGCGCCGAGGCAAGGCGCTAATGAGCTAAAAATAAAAAGAAAAAAGACCATGGTTGCGCCAAGCGAGCTCGGCCGCCATCATGCTCTAGTTTCCCCTGAGTCTCTTTGGGTCCTCGACCGAGGAAGCGGCCTCTGGGATGCTGAGGGGGTGTGTCCCCGCATGATTGGCTCAGGCAGCTCAGCCAATCCTAGCTCGTTAAACGGGAAGCACTTAACCAATGAGGGGCTAAGGCAGCAACGAGGAATTGGAGGGGCGGAACGACAGCTTGACGGGCACAAAAGCCAGCCAGTGAGAGCCAGAAGCATCCTCCCTGCGGCCAATGGAGTGGGTCTCTGGGCGGGCCCCCGAGTGTTTGTGTTGTGGTTTTGGGGGAGGGATGCGGAGGGGAAAGTTTGTTTATTTTGTTTTTAGTTTCTGGGGTCCCCGTGCTTCTGCAAGGCGAAACGGGAGGGAGTGACCCCCGCGACCCTCAGTCCCCCTACGACGTCGCCTCCATAGTCTGCGGAGAAGCGAGGACTGCGCGCCTCGCTTCACAGCGGAACGCCGCGTACTTGGAGCCGGCACGGCTCGGGGGTGAGTGAGGTGCGGCGGCCGCGCCGTCCTTCCCCTCCCCCGCGCCCTGCCAGTACGGAGCGGGGCGGCCGGGGGTCGGCAAGGACGCCCCTGGGGGCGCGCGGCGCGGCCCGGGGCGGTGAGCGGAGGCGCGGCGTGTGCGTGTCCTCGCGAGGGAGCGCGCGTGGGGCGGGGAGCGGTCCGGGGAGGGGGCGTGAGCGCGCGCGGGGCCGGTGCGGCCGGCGGCGCTGAGCGCGCGCTCCACGGGAGCGGGAGCCGCCGAGATTTGAGTCGAGGGGCCGGGAGGGATTCGGGGCGACGTCCGGCGCGCGGGCCGGGGCGCCCCGAACGGCCGGGCAGGGACGGGCGGGCGCGCGCGCGGCTCCGGGCGTCACGCGCCAGCAGGTGTGAGCTGGGGGAGGGCTTCCGGGTGGGCTGGCCCGGCCGAGTTGAGTTCGCTTCCCGTCTCCTGGGGGCCCCGGCGCGGGTGCACCCTCCGGGCCCGCGGAGGCGCGTTCGTCCATGGCTGTCGGTGACAGAGGGAAGCGTCAGGCCTCGGAGCCTCGGGTCCGTGCGCAGCGTCCCGGCCTGTGTGCAGGACCTGCGTGACAGGGTGAATGCGTTACACACCCCTCCCCAGGGCCCTGCGTGTGCGGCCCCTTGGGGAGTCGGCTCAGACTCTGGACAAGGAAACGAGGGGCACTGGAAGTGGTTTTACACCTTCCCCTGCCCGGTGCCCTTCAGTTCCAGACTACTGGGTTTATTCGGCTGTAGAGGCTAAACATCCGATCCAGTGAGAGACACTGTAGTGGTTAAAGACGTCCAGTAACGGTCACCTCTAGTCAAGCGCCTTAAGGACCAGCTTATTCTGAATTCTTTGGAATTCGGGTTACCAGCCTGCGACTTTAAGTTCGTGCTTCATGTGTTTTGGCTGTGTTATTACTTTTTAGCATCAGTGCTAGAGATTGAACGAGAGGATGGTGAATTTCAAGTTGGTCATTTGTATTATAATTTAAGCGAAACTATGCAAAATTGGCCAAAGACATTTCTTCATAGTGAATAAAACTTTAGTGCCCCCACCAACAGTTAAGTATATATAGAAAGTGTGTAGAAATGATACACATTAGCATTTTGTGAAAGTTTACTAATAGAGGTTACTTCTCTCTTCGCTGTGGGAGATGTCAGTAGTAGTAAGATTTCTCTTGATTTGGAGACTCATCAGTGATCTTCGCTTTGAAACTACAGATGTGTTTTGGATAGTGTTGTGTAAATGACTCTTACAGAGCGGAACTCTTAGCACGTTGTCTCTACAGCGTGTGGCATTGCTGTAGGCAGGTAGTGGGAGGGCTATGTATGTAGTGTCCACTTGCACGAAGGCACACTCACCAATATCCACAACACAGATCAGACTGGCTTGTCCCACGTGGGACGTGGTGATGATGATGATGATGATACCTTTATATTTTCTTAGTTCTTGACTATTATTAAGTGCTTATCCCAAACACCATTATTTGAGCAGAGTGGTTTCTGATAGAAATTCTGTAGCTGCTTTTCTATGGTAACATATAAATGTCATGCCCTTGAAAAAAATTTCCCTCATTCAAATGGAAGCACTTAAAAATGTTTTAAAGTCAGAGCAATGCTACTTGTTGAAATGGCAGTAATCGTATTAGCTAACATGTGTCGCATGCTTACTGTATGCCAGCCTTTTTACATTTTTCCCCCCTAATTCTTACCCCAAGTCTGTGGGGTAGGTATCATTACTATTCTATGAAAGAGAAAAGGGATCTTCGAGAGCCACACAGCTATGCATTTCAAGGGCGTAGGTTCAGTCTCACGTCTCTCTGGTTTGAGAGCCAACGCGTGTTTCATTTTGCCTCCTTCCTGAATTATCAGAGGGAGAAAGGGCGCTGAAAAGTAGAGAGGAGTAGAAAAGGAGAATACCACTGATGATTAGGTTGCCCATACCTAAGAATTTACATTAAGCTGGGCACAGTGACTCATGCCTGTAATCCCAGCACTTTGGGAGACCGAGGTGGGTGGATCACTTGAGGTCAGGAGTTCGAGACCAACGTGGCCAACATGGTGAAACCCCGTCTCTACTAAAAATACAAAAAATTAGCCGGATGTGGTGGTGGGCGCCTGTAATTCCAGCTACTCAGGAAGCTGAGGCAGGAGAATCGCTTGAACCCAGGAGGCGGAGGTTGCAGGGAGCCGAGATCATGCCATTGCCCTCTAACCTGGGCAACAAGAGCGAAATTCAGTGTCCAAAAAAAAAAAAAGTTTAAGCTCATTCTTGGCTTTTAGAAATTAATAACATTTTTGCAAAAGTACATCTTATTTCTTCCCTGTTTAATTTTTATAAAGATTGTAAAAATACATTTTAGTTCAGAGTTCAAGGCTTTCAGAGCCCTCGGTGCAGATCTCTGCTCCAGTCCCGGGCTATTGGGATAAATTGTGTGCTCTTCCAAGGACTAAGTGTTATTCATTTTTCTATCCAGCATAGTGCTTGGCACATAGTGGGAACACAGAAAATGTTAGTTGACTAACATTTGATTCTAAGGAGCAGAATCAAAGTGTAGATTTTGGATTCCTTTTAGTCATTGAATTATACAGTTTTAGATTAACAGGACAATAAGAACATGACTAGTTCATGTGCAAAATGCGTGTTTTGAAAAAATACTTAAATGGAGCAACTCATGGGATCTTGGAAAATTCCGCCAGTTTGCTAGATCTCTCCATTCTGCTATCATGTTTGAGCTACTGTTCCTCTCACTTCCAGAGTTCTGAAAGGGCAGTCTATGCTGGCTACTTCCCTTCCTTCACGTCTTCACTACTCAGTCATTCTTTAAACTTTTGCAGCCAGATTGTTCCAAGGTTGCCAGTTACCTAGTGGGTAAATTTCCTACACTGGCTGGGCGCGGTGGCTCACGCCAGTAATCCCGGCACTTTGGGAGGCCGAGGTGGGCGGATCAGGAGGTCAGGAGATTAAGACCATGCTGGCCAATATGTTGAAACCCCGTCTCTACTAAAAATACAAAAAAATTAGCCGGGTGGGGCGGCGCATACCTGTGGTCCCAGTTACTCAGGAGCCTGACGCAGGAGAATTGCTTGAACCAAGGAGGCGGAGGCTGCTGTGACCTGAGATCGCACCACTGCACTCTAGCCTGGGCAACAGAGCGAGACTACGTCTCAAAAAAAAAAATTTTTTCCAAAACTCTCTTTTCAGGTTTCATCCTTTTCTGTCTCCCTGCAGCGGCCAATCCTTTTTGACAACCCCTATCCCTTTAAAAACTTTTTAAAAAATAACATACAGTAATATTGACTTTTTATGTGTGTTTACAGTTCTGTGAATGTTCACATATGAATGCACACAGTCAGGATCAGAACGGTTCCATCACTCCAAAAAAAAAATCCCTTGTCCCATTCCTTTGGATCACAGCTTTCTCTTTCCTTTTTCCTTCCTTCCTTCCTTCCTTCCTTCCTTCCTTCCTTCCTTCCATCCATCCATCCATCCATCCATCCATCTTTCTTGTCTTTCTTTCTTGTCTTTCTGATGGAGTTTCGCTCTGTCGCCCAGGCTGGAGTGAAGTGGCATGATCTCGGCTCACCACAACCTCCGCCACCCTTCGCCGCCACAACTTCACTAGGTTCAAGCGATTCTCCTGCCTCAGCCTCCCAAGTACCTGGGATTATAGGCACGCATCACCACGCCCAGCTAATTTTTGTATTTTTAGTAGAGACAGGGTTTTGCCATGTTAGCCGGGCCAGTCTTGAACTCCTGACCTTAGGGATTTCACCATGTTGACCAGGCTTGTCTTGAACTCCCGCCTTGGCCTCCCAAAGTGCTAGGATAGGGGTGGGGCACCGTGCCCAGTCAACTTTCTTAACGCTCTGCCTTTTCTGACGTTTTTCTGACATCGTACTGTCCTCCTCTTTACCTTTTGGGGCATCATTCCTTTCCTGACTTCTATCGCAGAGAGAAACACTAAGGCCATTTACTAAGGGCTCCTTTTATTGTTTTATTTTTCTCTTTTTCTAATCCTCATAAGTGTTATTTATGAGACTTAACTGTCACCTCTGTATATGCTAGCCTATATATCCATGCCTCACCTTTCTTCCATACTCCAAAACAAAATCCATATTTACCTGCTGGCATTCTTTTTGTTTTATTTTTGAGACAATCTCGCTCTGTTGCTTAGGCTAGAGTGCAGTGGTGTAATTTCGGCTCACTGCAACCTCTGCCTTCCGGGTTCAAGCGATTCTCCTACCTTAGCCTCCCAAGTAGCTGGGATTGCCGGTGTACACCACCACATCTGGCTAATTTTTGTATTGTTAGTAGAGACAGGGTTTCACCATGTTGACCAGGCTGGTCTCGATCTCCTGACCTCAAGTGATCTGCCCACCTCAGTCTCCCAAAGTGCTGAGATTACAGGCGTGAGCCACTGTGCCCGGCTGGCGTTCTTTGCTACTTCTTCGTACTCAGTATGTTGAAAGTCAAGTAATGCCTCCCATTAGTATTAGTTTCTGTTAGTTATTGTTAGTTTCTATTAGTTATTATTAGTGTTTTTCAGTGGTGCCATCATCCTCTCAAGTTTGCAACCCTGGAGCATTTGGAGGGCCATATAATAAACTCTTGTTATTTCAGACCTGGAATCCTGCTACTCAGTTATGATACTGGCTGCTGCCCCTTTGCTGCCAAGCCAGCCCGGATTCAGTGACCTGAGAGGAGCATAGGTAGCTGGAGCACTTAGAATCCCTTTAGGATTGTACCACTTCCTTGTGGTCAAAACCCTTTTATGACTTCCCATTACACTTGGGCCCGTTTGGAATTTTGCTTTTTTGTTTGTTTTTGAGATGGAGTCTAGCCCTGTCGCCTTGGCTGAAGTGTAATGGTGCGATCTCGGCTCACTGCAACCTCCGCCTCCCAGTTTCAAGGAATTCTTCTGCCTCAGCCTCCCGAGGAGCTGGGACTACAGGCGCATGCCACCACGCCCGGCTAATTTTTGTATTTTCAGTAGAGACAAGGTTTCACCATTTTTGGCCAGGATGGTTTCGATCTCTTGACCTCATGATCCGCGTGCCTCGGTCTCCCAATGTGTTAGGATTACAGGCGTGAGCCACCGCGCCCGGCTGGGATTTTACTTTTTATCCTATGAGGCTTGTGTGTTCTGGCCTCTCCAACCTGCCCTCACTTCTTTTATTCCCCGCCCTCCTCTCTGACCATCTTAACTGCAAGGTCCTTCTTTCAGTTCCTCAAATTGCCCAAGCCTTTTCCGGCCTTAAGGTTTTTGTTTTTATATACACCTGCACTACTCTCTTGGCTTGGGCTGTCCTTCCTCTGCTCCCCACTAACTTCAGGTTCACCCAGCTAACTTCAGGTTCAGATTAAATTGTCACTTCAGAAAGGCTCTCCTTTATGCTCTCGTCCCACTGCCCCCATCCACCCTCAGTTAAGGCTGGCAGAGCTCCTGTTATTTTTTCATAGCTCTCACCACAATTCATGATTCAGGACCATGTCTGTTTTGTTCACTGTATCTCCAGAGCCTGGCCAAGTGTCAGGCATACAGCAGACTTCCAGTAAATATTTGTAGGCTGTGTTGTAAGTCTGGTCTTTTGCTTTTGTTATTTATTGCTATCCTGTAGTGTTTTTTTTTGTTTTTTGTTTTTTTTTTTTTTTGAGATAGAGTCTCGCTCTGTTGCCCAGGCTGGAGTGCAGTGGCGCAATCTGGGCTCACTGCAACCTCTGCCTCCTGGGTTCAAGCAATTCTTCTGCCTCAGCCTCCCAAGTAGCTGACTACAGGTGCATGCCACCACACCTGGATAATTTTTGTATTTTTAGTAGAGACGGGGTTTCACCATGTTGGCCAGGCTGGTCTTGAACTCCTGACCTCATGATCCGCCTGCCTTGGCTTCCCAAAGTGCTGGGATTACAGGCGTGAGCCACCACACCTGGCCTATCCTGTAGTTTCTTTTTTGTTTTGTTTTCTTTTGTTTGAGACGGAGTCTCGCTCTGTTGCCCAGGCTGGAGTACAGTGGCCTGATCTCAGCTCACTGCAACCTCCCCCTCCTGAGTTCAAGCAATTCTCCTGCCTCAGCCTCCCGCCCAGCTGGGACTACAGGCGCCCACCACCATGCCTGGCTAATTTTTTTTTGTATTTTTATTAGAGACAGGGTTTAACCATATTAGCCAGGCTGGTCTTGAACTCCTGACCTGGTGATCCACCTGCCTCGACCTCCCAAAGTGCTGGGATTACAGGCGTGAGCCACCGCGCCCAGCCTATCCTGCGGTTTCTAGTAGCCTTGCCTACCTCCTCCCCGTCTCCTCTGGGACTTGATCTTACTGTTGGAAGTCCTGCCACAGTGAGATAGATTCCAGAATTGCTGAAGAGGACCCCAGTCCTGTTCTGAATTGTACCTCTGTCTGGAAGCCCTTATCACTAAGCCATACTTGATCTAAAGTAAACTGCGCTGAGCTCACTAAGTCCCACAAGCATTGCACCTTGGTTGATCAGGCTGGGGTCAGCACTTGCAGCTGTTATTCTTCCCGTATTTCAACCTGCTCTTGATTTCTTCCTCCTCCCTCCACCCAGTGTGGGCCTTCTAAAGACCTTGTATACTTTCCAGCTGAGCCTGCTCACCCTTTGACATTTTGCAGCCTGTTGACATTGACAACTGCCTCCAGTGTCTCACCCCTGCAGATTGCCCCCACACTGATCTTCCTGAAACAGCGCTTTGTTTGTGTTTCCTGCTCCCTCCCAAATCGACCACAGGCACTAAAGTTTGAAAACCTTCAATGGTGTTTCATTGCCTAGAGGGTTTAAATGCTTTAGCTTGTTATTTAAAGTTTTTGGACTAGCACTGTCCAGTAGAAATAGAATGCAAGCCACAAATATGAGCCACATTTGTATAGATTTTCTAGTAGCCACATTAAAAAAGTAGAAAGGGGTGACATTGATTTTTATAGCATTTTATTGACTTCAGTATATCCAAAATATTATTTAAACAGGTAATTAGTAAAAAAATTATTAATGAGATACTTTGCATTCTTTTTTCTAGTTAAGCCTTTGAAATCTGGAGTGTATTTTTTGCTCATATACATCTCAGTTCAGAGTAACCACATTTCAAGCGCTCAGTAGCCACATGTGGCTAGTGGCTACCATGTTGGACAGCACAACTCTAAACCATGCTCTCCACATAGTTGAAGGGCCATACCTGGGTAATTCCAGCCACTGGCCTTTTGGTTACTATTCCCCTCACCTAGAACCAGCTTACTTATTCAAATGTGCCAAGCTTCCTTGCCAAGAAACACAAGGGGACCCCAAGATCAAAGGGGACCCCAAGATTAAAATTTAAGTTCTCATCATATTCTCTGAAAACCTTTAACAATATTTTGGGTATCATTGTTTTTTCATATAGTGATTACTTACAGTATTTACCAATTTACATTATAATCAGAGGTAATATTACAATATTTAACAACAGATAAAGCATGGACCCATAAGAATGGGTGTCTGATGAGTTAGAATTGATGCCAGCTGTACACCACCTCGGTGTTCTCATTTGTGTGTACCTGCTCAATAGCAACGCTGTGTATTGTTTTGTTTTGTTTGAGGCAGGGTCTCACTCCGTCACCCAGGCTGGAGTGCAGTGGCGCAAACATGGCTCATTGCAGCCTCCATCTCCTGGGCTCAAGCAGTCCTCCCACCTCAGCCTCCTGAACAGCTGGGACTACAGACATGCACCTCCACACCTGTCTCATGTTTTATAGAGACGAGGTCTCACTATGTTGCCCAGGCTGGTCTCAATCTCCCAGGCTCAAGCAATCTGCCTGCCTTAGCCTCCCAAAGTGCTGGGATTACAGGTGTGAGCCACCGTGCCCGGCCTGTGTATTGTCGACTTCCCGATAAGACTGAGTTTCTTGAAGGCAGGCATTTATCTTACCCCCTTTGCATCCCTAGAACAGTTTCTGACCAGACCTGTAGTAGGCAGTGTGTAAATGTTTTAAATAAATGAACAAATGTTACCTTCTATTCTCTTTTATTGTTTTTATGTGCTATTCTTTGTCTTTCCAGTTAGAAACTGAAATGTAAGTCCTTTGAGGACAGAGATCATGAATTATGAAGGAGTATATGTCATATTTGCTTGATTGTCTTCATAGGAGCATTTCACTATCCTCCGAATGCCAGTTTGTGCTTTCTTTTTCCCCCAAACCACCTTATTGAGGTATGATTGACATACTAAAAGCTTTAGGTACTTAACGTATACCACTTGATGTGTTTGGAGTAGATTTTCTTTTAACAAAATAGCAATGTTTAGATATTGTTATGGATTTTCAGATTGGGTCATTAATGAAGTTTGACAGTCTTAATGAGACTGACTTTCTTTGTGGTTTATAAACAGGCTCCGAAAGCAGCTTCAAAAGTAGAGCTCCAAAATAGTTCCATAATTATTGTAATTAATGCAAGTCTTCCAGAATTGGGGCAGAGTTGGACAGTCTCTGAATTAGGAGTCAAAAGTCCTGGGTTCATTTGTATTGCTGACATTTGCTTGAGTGCATACTGGGTGCCAAGCGCAGGAATGATTGAGAATTCAAAAACTACAGTATGAAAAAAAAACAAACAAACCCCTTTAACACAAAGGTGAAATGATTAATTCTTCCGAGGAAGATTTAATTTCTCTCTGTTTTCTTAGACTTTACTCATTTCTGACATAGACTACATTATATCATGTTTATTGATGTGCCTCTCCTGCTAGATTGCAGATTTCTTAAGTGAGAGTATTGTAGTCATCTTTGCATCCCTAGACACATACTGTACTGTCTGTCATACCGTAGACACTCAAATGTTTGTTAAATAAATAACTGGAAGTAAGTTACTTAGCTTTGCAGAGCCTTAGTTTTTTCTTTGGCAAGAAGGAACTTCTCTGCTTCAGAGAATTGTTGAAACTGTAGTGAGAATAATCTTTTAAAACTACAGATTTGTTCTGTATATATCTTAATTTAAAACATTTACTTAAAAAACAAGTGTAAATCTGATCATATTTGTCCCCTGCTTAAACCTGTTAATAAGGCTGGCTGCACCGGCTCGCACCCGTGATCCCCGCCCTTTGGGAAGCTGAGGCGGGCCAATATCTTGAGCTCAGGAGTTCAAGACCAGCCTGGGCAACACAGCAAAACCCTGTCTCTACAAAACATACAAAAATTAGCCGGGCGTGGTGGTGCCTGCCTATAGTCCCAGCTACTCGGGAGGCTGAGGTGGGAGGACAGCTGGAGCCTGGGGGTGGAGGTTGCAATGAGCCGTGATTGTGCCACCACACTCCAGTGTGGGTGACAGAGTGAGACCCTGTCTCAAAAACGAAACTGTCAATGAGGCCTAAAGACCCTGATAAGAACCTGAATTCGTGTTCTTGCCTTTTTCACTGACTGCCCAGTGAAGTTTCTGCCAACATCCCCTGCCTCTTTTCCTGCCGTCTTCCCCCTTGCTGACTGTACTCTCACCATACTGGCCCTCTTCAAGTTCCTGAAATGTATGTTCTTCCCTACCCAAGGTCCCTTCTTTGAGCATGCTATTCCTGCAGCTGGAAGCCCCCAGGCCCAACCTTAGTTGATGCCTCTTCAATCCTGAGCTCAGTGTGTGTGTCACTTCTTTAATGACTTCCTAATCACCCCGCCCCACATTAGAAGATACCAATTGTATAATTATTTAATTTGTATATTCTATTTCCCCTTCTGGAAAATAGCTACATGAATAAAAATACTCTGTTTTATTCACATTTGTGTCACTAGCATCTGCACTGTGAGTTGCACATAGTAGATCCTCAATAAATATTTTTTCAAATGAAGTTAAGAAAGAAAGAATTTAAAATGGAATTTCTAAAATACCTCATTTTAGGCAAAGCTCAGTGGCTCATGCATGTAATGCCAGCACTTTGGGAGTCCTAGGCAGGCAGGTCACTTGAGTCCAGGAGTTTGAGACCAGCCTGGGTGATGCGGTGAAACCCATCTCTTAAAAAAAAAAAAAAAAAAAAAAAAACAAAAAACAAAAACAACAACAACCAAAAAAAACAATTAGCTGGTTGTGGTAGTGCGCGCCAGTAGTCCCAGCTACTTGGGAGGCTGATACAGGACGATTGCTTAAGCCTGGGAGGCAGAGGTTGCAGTGAGCTGAGATTGCACCATTGAGCTCCAGCCTGGGTGACAGAACAAGATTCCGTCTCCAAAAAAAGAAAAGAAATATGCTTGGGCTTGACATGATGACACTCTCACTAAACATTTGAATGCATAGACATGCTGAATACTGTGCTAGGAGCTCGGAATACAGAGGTGGGGTGAAAGGAGATCTTTGTTCCCAAGGAATGCACAGCCAGGTGGGTGAGACAGATGTGGACACAGATGAGTGCCATTTAGTGTAATAAGTGCTGTGATAGACAGTACAAGGGGTGCAGCGGGGATGAAAAGGAGGGTCATCAACACGATGGAGAGGTTAAGAAAGCCTTCCCAGGGAAGGTGACACTTGCACTAAGTTGTGGAGGTAAAGGCCATTTCAGGCAGAGAGAACAGCTTGTGCAGAGGCATGAGGGAGCGTTTTTAGTATGTGGAGAAGATGACCCGCACAGAGGTATGCTTTACAAGGCTGGCACTAGGGTACAGGGTTAACAGCTGACTTACAGTTGAACTGTGATATGTCAGACTCAGCCTCTTACACTCCACTGCAGTTTAGGACGGGAAATGACCTTAGAATAATGATCTGACCCTGTATAGTAGGATTCGTAAAGGCGTAGAGTACCATTCAGAGAAGATAATCATAAACCACAATGGCAGTTGTCACTTCTAGTTAATATACTTGCTTCAGTGGTGTACCTGCAACCATGCAAATGATGTTAGGTGGAATTAGAAAGTGGTGATTCATTTAAGCTTATCTGTAGGAGCAGAGAGTAAAGGAAGTGACTTCTAGATCACCTGAGGTGAGTGCTGATACCATCTCAAATGGGTCAGACTCTGAACCAGTGAAAGGGAGGAAATCAGAAAAGACTACCGCTAAGGGCCTCTGGTGTATGTTCTGGGAAAGACAGTTCCTACAGCTTGAAGGTCTTTACATATCTCCAAGTGGTTCAGTGAGCTAACATTAATTTAATTCTCAACCATATTTGAAGAAAGGGAGATTAATTGGATGGAAATGTAGCCCATTTTCCTTTATTTACTCCTCTTTGTTTTCAATGTCTCTTTCCTTTTCTGTCTACTTCTATCCGTTTTTCTCTCCCTGTCACTCTTAAGTAGTGCCTCCTTTCCCCATCCACCCCATCTCTAGCCATCTTCCATTCTGTTACTGCTAAGTTGCTTTCAGTTGCAGGATGTCCGTACCTTGTTGGCTAAACTAATTGTTTCTCAGCTTTGCCTATTCAGAGCTTGATATTTTTCAGAATAGGAAGAAGTGATTATGCTCTGGTAGTGCTGTGCTGATTACACTCACAAGATGTTAATTGATTTATCGTAATGCCAATTTCTACAAGTTAGGTGTACATATTTGACCTACATAACAAAGGACTCAGGAGCTAAGTGATGATGGGGGAATGGTAGTAATGAGTGCAGTTTAGTTCAAGATGTTTGGAAGAGAAAGGATGGAGAAAAATGGATGCAGGACGAGGTTGAGAAGGCAACAACACCTTTAAGTAAGATAGAAAATCAGACTGGGTGCAGTGGCTCATGCCTGTAATCCCAGCACTTTGGGAAGACAGAGTAAGAGGATCACTTGAGGCCAGGAGTTCGAGACCAGCTTGAGAAACATAGTGAGACCCCATCTCTACAAAAAATGTTTTAAACATTAACTGAGCATGATGGCACATGCCTGTAGTCCTAGCTACTCAAGAGGCTGAGGCAGGAGGATTGCATGAGCCCAGGAGTTGGATGCTGCAGTGAGCCAGGATTGCATCACTATACTCCAGCCTGAGAGACAGAGTGACCCCCTGTCTCATAAAAAAGAGGAAAATCTATAATCTATTAAAAGACATACAAGAAGGACCCAAGGAAGAAAGAAAAATGGAAGCTGCTTGAATGGAGATCGTAGCAGATTTGATGGGACAAGGCCACCAGATTTCTCCCATGGGCACAGGTAGACTATACTCATTGGAAGTTCCTCGTAGTATCTCAACAGAGTAAGAAGTCATGGGTTCTCATCTTGGATACCTTGGGCTCAAAATGAGCGTATGCTACTTTGTTTTGTCATGGCACCCACTAGGATGTTTTGCACATAGTAGGTGTAAACAGTAGAGATAAAGTCACAGGATTGAAAGGTAATACTGATGAACCTTTAAACTTGTTACTGGGTAACATTATCTGTGGTTTATGACAAGTGAACATGTTTATTAATTCTCTTATCTTGTGAATAGTACAGTTACATTGAGTTATTTTCCTAAAGGAGGTGTTGATTTATTAAATGTGTACATTTAAAACATGCCATTTTTTTTTTTTAAGACCAAGTTTTGCCCTTGTTGCCCAGGCTGGAGTGCAATGGCGCGATCTCGGCTTACCGCAACCTCTGCCTCCCGGGTTCGAGCGATTCTCCTGCCTCAGCCTCCTGAGTAGCTGGGATTACAGGCACGCACTACTATGCCCAGCTAGTTTTCTATTTTTAGTAGAGACGGGGTTTCTCCATGTTGGTCAGGCTGGTCTCGAACTCCCGACCTCAGGTGATCCGCAGCCTCCCAAAGTGCTGGGATGACAGGTGTGAGCCACCGCACCCGGCCCAGAATTTTTATAATGCTGTTCTGGCATGTCTTTATTTAAAAATATATGTATCTATCCTCGAGCCTCAAAAACTGGAAGTGGACCAGGCTTTCTAACCTGGAGACCCGCTGATCAGCATATCAAGAGAAATGTCTTGGTTACTTGCTGGGTACAAGATTCTGATGTGGAGGAAGGCGATCCAAAGTAAAAGATGAAACGGCTACTCTCTGAGGAGCTAGATGTCTTCCTCCTGTGAAAATCCTGCTAATGGTGTCTCATGCTCAGTAACATCCTTTTCCTGAGGAAGGTTTTACTCAGATGTTATCTCTATGGACCTTCTAAATAAAGACTCTCTCCTGTTAGATGTACCATGGACAACAGGTTTGAAATTAATCTTTCACCATCTACTCTTCGGTCAATTTTATAAAGCTTCTTTTTGCTGTACAAGTTTTATATTTTTACACCAATATGTTTAAAATTTACATTGTTTTATCTTGTAGTTTGGCTCTATTGCCTTAAACGAAAGGCCACAATACTTACTGATTCCAGCTTAAACCATGCAGGTGGGTCTGCGGACTGCTCTAGAAAGAGGAGATCTTTTTATGCCCCACACCCCAGTATGGAGCCGAAAGGCTCAGAGGGGAAAATACTACTTTTAAAACACCAGAACACAAAAACGAAACATAAACGGTAAAAAGACCTTTGGTAGAAATCACAGAGACAAGAAGAATGAATGAAGATGTAAAAGACATGACATTTCAAGCCAGTAAGGGATGGTTTGAAAACTTTAAAAAGGGGGCCCTCTACCTGTCCCCCAAAACTCGTGACTTGGCCATAGCACGTAGTGGTGCCACCCTGCACTTCCCGAACTGGCCAGAGCTGGGACTCAACCAATGCAGCACATTGGCTTTGGAAGCAGACGATCTCTAGACTGACCGACTGTACTGAAAAATGGGTATTTAATGTCATTTTCTCTTGTTTTCCTTTAACCTCCTATTTTTCAGACCTTGGGCTTATCATTCAGGGTGCTTTTCAGAAAGGTAACTGGAGGCTGGAGAGGGGCCCCTGCTTCACCTCCCTCTGGAGAGGTGTGGGTCCCCTGTCACTGGTAACCCACCTGCCCAGTACTTGAATCTTGAAATCTGACACATTGAATCTGGAAACATTGCCATATCCTTTAACTTTTCTTTTCTCTGTGGCTTTGGACTTTGGCCTTCTCATTTTTATGTTCATGCCACCATCCTGAATCTAAATCATCCTTGGTCTACTTCTGGGTTATTTAAATAGCTCTCTAATCATTTGTCCTGTTTGTAGTTTTCTCATTTGTCCCCATTTTCTAGTTTCTCCCCATTCTCCCCAACGTAGAAAACATTTCCTACATACTATTTTCTTTTCCTTTCTTCAGCAACCTGACCTTACTCTGTGAAATCCAAACACCTTTGTTGGAGCCAAGTTCGTTTACTGCTCCCATTTATCAACTGTCATTTCTTTCTTTTGAATCTTTGCGTTCTGTACAATCTTTTCTCCAATTTTTTCAAATTATTTTCTCTCTTTTTGTCCCCATGCCCTATAAAGGTTTGACTTATTCTTTGTCTTAAAATATTCTCCCTGCTTCTGGCTACCAATTCATTGTCCCCCTTACTCTCAAAAAGCCTTCCTGAAACGTTGTCTTCCTGAAAGCCTTTCTTAAGTAACACCCCCTTCATTTGGATATAGTTTATTCTTACTGATGTGATTGTGATGATAATGAATTCAGTAGACTTTGCTAATTGCATTCACTAGTTCTAATGGCATTTTTATAGATTTTGGTGTTGTTTTAAACAAATATATCATTTACAAAGAAAGACAATTTTACTTTCTAGTCTTTGAGTTCTAATTCATACCTAAAATGTCGTGGCTAGTACCTCGTGTACCAAGCTGAACAGAAGTGGTGTAAGTGGGCTTTCTTGCTTTTCTCCTGCATCTTAGGGAGAAAGCATTTAGTCTTGTATCACTCAGTGTGGTGTGATCTGTGCTTTTTCATAGTCGCACTTTATCAGGTTCCAGAATTTCTCTTTTAATCCTAGTTTACTAAGAGTTTTTAATCAGGAATAGAGATTAAGTTTATTGGATGTGCTTTTTAAAATATATTAAAATATGTTTTTTTCTTTTTTAGTCTGTTAACATGGTGAATTATTTTGACTGACTTTTGAACATTAAACAACCCTGGATTCCTGGGATAAGCCCTATTGGTCGTGACAGAGTAGTATCTTTTTTTTTTTTTTCAAGATGGAGTCTCGCCCTGTCGCCAGGCTGGAGTGCAGGGGCGCAGTCTCGGCTCACTGCAACCTCCGCCTCCCAGGTTCAAGCGATTCTCCTGCCTCAGCCTCCTGAGTAGCTGGTACTACAGGTGCATACCACCATGCCCAGCTAATATTTGTATATTTAGTAGAGATGGGGTTTCACTATGTTGGCCAGGCTGGTCTCGAACTTCGCCTGCCTGGGCCTCCCAAAGTGCTGGGATTACAGGTGTGAGCGCTGTGCCCGGCCAGCATTTGCTTTTTTTTTTTTTTTAAACAAAAAAAAAGTTTAACATAAAAAATGCACGTGACTTTTTTTTTTTTTGGACACAAAGTCTCACTCTGTTGCCCAGGCTAAAGTTCAGTGGCATAATCTCCACTCACTGCAGCCTTCACTTCCTGAGTTCAGGTGTGTGCCACCGCACTCGGCTAATTTTTGTAAGTGTATTAGCGACAGGGTTTCGCCATGTTGACCCGCCTTAGTCTCCCAAAGTGCTGGGATTACAGGCGTGAGCCACCATGCCCAGCCAACCCATGGATTATTTAGAAGTGTTGTTTGATTTCCAAATACTCGGAGGTTTCTATATATCTTTCTGTTATTGATTTCTACTTTAATTTTATTGTACCAAAGAATACACTTTGTGTTTCTAGGGTCCCCAAGACTATCCCTAGGTTCACTGATTTATTAGGAGAACTCACAGGGCCCAGCATATAGTCATACTTATGACTAAGATTTATTTCAGTGAAAAAATACAGTGCAAAATTAAAAGGGAAAAAGTGCTGGTAGGTGCCCAGGTGCAAGCTTCCAAGAGTCTTTTCCCAGTAGAACATACAGGATACACTTAATTCTCCCAGGAACAAGTTGTAACAATATGTGTGAAGTGTTGTCTACTAGGAAAGCTTGCCTGAGCCTAGGAATCCAGGCTTTTTATCAGGAATTAGTTATGTAGGTACCCTCTACCTAGCATGTACCAAAATTTCAGGTTCCCAGTAGGAAAATAGGTGTTCTGCATAAACCGCATGGTATGTAGAGTTTAGACACGGTAAACCACCCTTATCAATTAGAGAATGGTGGAAACATTCCTGAAATTTAGGTTCCCAGATGCCACCCAAGAGCCAACCTTTTCGCAAGCAGACTTTTCCAAGGATAGTAGCCTCCAGTTATGCTGTTTGAATTCTTTTTGGTACTCCTTTAAAATGTATTGAGATGTGTTTTATGGTACAGAATATGGTCTGTCTAGGTAAATATTATTTGTGCATTCATTTGAAAGGAATGTATGTCTGCTGTTGTTGGATTTATTTTATTATTATTATTTGAGACGGAATTTTGCTCTTGTTGCTCAGGCTACAATGCAATGGCGCGATCTCGGCTCACTGCAGTCTCCGTCTTCCAGGTTCAAGCGATTCTCCAGCCTCAGCCTCCGGAGTAGCTGGGATTACAGGCATGTGCCACCACGCCCACCTAATTCTTTTGTTTGTTTTTTGTATTTTTAGTAGAGACGGGGTTTCACCATGTTGGCCAGGCTGGTCTCTAACTCCTGCCCTCAGGTGATCCACCTGCCTCGGCCTCCCGAAGTGTTCGGATTGCAGGCGTGAGCCACTGTGCCTGGCCTGGATTTAATGTTTTATAAATGTCAGTTAGGTCAAGTTGGTTGGTAGTGTTGTTCAAGTTTTCTATATCTTCACTAGTTTGCTGTCTACTTGCTCTATCAATTATTGAGGAAGGGTGTTGAGATTTCCGACTACAATTATGGACCTGTCCATTTCTCCTTACTGTTCTATGTTTTTACTTCATGTATTTTGTTGTTAGGTACATAAATATTTAGAACTATAATGACCTCTTGATGGATTAAACTCTTTGGCCTTATTAAATGAAACTATTTCTGGTAACATTTTTTGCATTGGAATTTACTTTTTCTGATATTACTATAGCTACTTCAGCTTTATTTTAATTAATGTTAGCCTAGTATATTTTTTTCCCATTTTAAAATTTGTTTGTTTTTAAAGTAGCCTTGTAGGCAGCATATAATTGGGTCTTGCTTTTGCAGTGGCGAGATTTCAGCTCACTGCAACCTCTGCCTCCTGGGTTCAAGCGATTTCCTTGCCTCAGCCTCCTGAGTAGCTGGGATTATAGGTGTCCGCCACCATGCCTGGCTGATTTTTGTGTTTTTAGTGGAGACGGGGTTTCACCATGTTGGTCAGGCTGGTCTCGAACTCCTGACCTCAGGTGGTCTGCCCACTTCAGCCTCCCAAAGTGCTGGGATTACAGGCGTGAGCCACCACACTTGGCCTGAGTCTTGCTTTTTAAAAATAATTTGATTTTACAATTTTTGTTCAGATCATTGCCATTTAATGTGATACTGATACAGTGTGGCTTAAACTTACTATGTTGCTATTTGTTTTCTATTAGTTCCATATATTCTTTATTTTTCTTTTTCTGCCTTTTCCCTCAGTATTTTTAAATTTCATTTTATCTTCTTTTTTGGTTAATTAGCTGTATTTCTTTGTGTGTTATTTTCGTGATTTATAATATGCATCTTTTAGATACCACAGTCTATCTTCAAATAGTATAGTATCACTTTCCTTATAAGAACTTTATGGCCGGGCGCGGTGGCTCACTCCTGTAATCCCAGCACTTTGGGAGGCCGAGGCGGGTGGATCACGAGGTTGGGAGATTGAGACCATCCTGGCTAACGTGGTGAAACCCCGTCTCTACTAAAAATACAAAAAACTAGCCGGGCGAGGTGGCGGGCGCCTGTAGTCCCAGCTACTCGGGAGGCTGAGGCAGGAGAATGGCGTGAACCCGGGAGGCGGAGCTTGCAGTGAGCCGAAATCGCACCACTGCACTCCAGCCTGGGTGACAAAGTGAGACTTTGTCTCAAAAAAAAAAAAAAGAACTTTACAATTAGGCCAGGCACGGTGGCTCACGCCTATAATCCCAGCACTTTGGGAGGCCGAGGTGGGTGGATCATCTGAGTTCAGGAGTTCGAGACCAGCCTAGCTAACATGGTGAAACCCTGTCTCTACTAACAATACAAAAATTTACCGGGCATGGTGGCGGGTGCCTGTAATCCAAGCTACTCAGGAGGCTGAGGCATAAGAATCGCTTGAACCTGAGAGGTGGAGCTTGCAGTGACCCGAGATTGAGCCATTGCGCTCCAGCCTGGGCAATACAGCAAGACTCTGTCTCAAAAATAAAAAGAAAACTTTATAGCTGTATTTCAAAAGAAAATTTTACAGCTGTCTCTATTTCACCCATCCCAGGTTTTGTATTATTGTTATGCATTTTACTTATGCATATGTTACAAATCTCACAATGTGTTGTTATTATTATTTTTTTACTTTATTTATTTATTTTTTGAGATAGAGTCTCACTCTGTCACCAGGCGGGAGTGCAGTGGCATGATCTCAGCTCATTGCAACCTCTGCCTTCTGGGTTCAGGCAATTCTTCTGCCTTAGCCTTCTGAGTAGCTGGGATTACAGACATCCACCACCATGCCCAGCCACCCAGCTAATTTTTGTATTTTTACTTTAGACAGGTTTTCACCATGTTGGCCAGGCTGGTGTGAAACTCCTGACCTCAAGTGATCTGCCCACCTCGGCCCCCCAAAGTCCTGGGATTACAGGTGTGAGCCACTGCCCCCACCCATATATTATTATTTTTGTTTTAAATTAACCATTTGAGGAACGATCAGACTATTTTCAAAAAGGGCTGCACCATTTTACATTCCTACCAGCAGCGTATGAGGGTTCCAGTTTCTCCAGATCCTTTTCATTGTCTGGAACCTTTATTGTCAGCTATCCTACTGGGTAGGAAATGGTATTTTCATTTGCGTTTGCCTGAAGGCTAATGATTTTGAGCATGTTTTCGTGCACTCATTGGCTATTTCTATATCATTGTTGGAGAAATATCTATTCAGATCCTTTGCCCATTTTTAAATTGGGTTACTTGTCTTATTGTTCCGTGATAATATTTCTTTATATATCTAGATGTAAATCCCTTTTAAGACACATGTTTTGTGAAATTTTCTCCCAATCTGCAGGTTGTCTTTTCACTTTCTTAATAGTGTGCTTTGATGCACTAAACTTTTAATTGTGATAAAGTTCTTTTTATCTTTTGCTATTTGTGCTTTTGGCATATCTATGTAGACTTTGCTTAATCTAAGGTCACAGTGATCTACTTCTATATTTTCTTCTAAGCTTGTTATAGTTTTAACTCTTACATTTACACCTCTGATCCATTTTGAGTAAATTTTTGTGTATGGTGTAGGGGAGGAGTCCAACTTCATTCTTTTGCATGGGGATATATTTTCCAGCCCCATTTGTTGAAAAGACTATTCTTTTAATTCATTTAATTACCTTGGCAACTTTCTTGTGAAACTGGCTGTAATTGAGGGTTTATTTCTAGATTCTCAATTCTGTTCCATTGATCTATATGTCTGTACGCCATTACCACAATACACTGATTATCATAGCTTTGTATTACGTTTTGAGATTAGGGAGTTTGAGTCCTCCAACTTTATTCTTTTTCAAAATTATTTTGGCCGTTCTGGATCCCTTGAATTTCCACATGAATTTTAGGATCAGCTTGTCCATTTCTAGAAGGAAGTCAGTTGAGATTGTGATAGAAATTGTGCTGAACTTATAGATCAATTTGGCAAATATTGCCGTTTAAACAAAATGTTGCTTTATGAACATTTGCTGCTTTTCCATTTATTTAGATCTTTAATTTATTTCAACCTGTTACAGTTTTCAATGTATAAGTTTTGCACTTCTTTTGTTAAATTTATTCCTAAGAGTTTATTCTTTTTGATGTTAAGTTTTTTTTTTCTTTCTTTCTTGTTTTTGTTTTTTGTTTTTGAGACAGGGTCTCACTCTGTCACCCAGGCTGGAGTGCAGTGGCACGATCACAGCTCACTGCAGCCTCGACCTCCTGGGCCCCAGTGATCTTTCTACTTCAACCTCCTGAGTAGCCGGGACCAGAGGTGCACGCCACCATGCCTGCCTAATTTTTTAATTTTTTGTAGAGATAGGGTTTTGCTATGTTGCCTAGGCTGGTCTCGAACTCCTGGGCTCGAGTGATCCTCCTGCCTCAGCCTCCCAAAGCGCTGGGATTACAGTCATGAGCCACCGCACCCAGCCCAATGTTAGTTTACATATAATTGTTTTCGCAATTTTATTTTTGGTTTGTTCACTGCTAATGTGTAGAAATACAATGGATTTTAATACATTAATCTTGTATCCTGCAAACTTAATGAACTCATTTATTAGTTGTGATAGTTTTTCATTGTATTGCTTAGGATTTTCTTTATACAGGATTATGTCATCTGCAAATAGTGGTAGTTTGAATTCTTCCTTTTAGGTCTAGATGCTCTTTGTTTCATTTTCTGCCTAACTGCCCTCCAGTACAATGTTGGCTGAAGCATTGTACTGAATATACAATGTACTGGATAAATAATGGCAAGCCTGGATATTTATCTTGTTTTTGGTCTCAGGGGGACCACTATGATCTTCAGTCATTTGCCACTAAATATGATGTTAGCTGATTTTTTTTTTTTTTTAAGATGGCCTTTATCAGGTTAGGGAAGTTCCTTTTTACTCCTAGTTTTCTGTGCATTTTTATCATGAAAGGGTATTGAATTTTGTTAAATGCTTTTGCGGCTTGTATTGAGATGATCATGTAGTTTTTGTCATTTATTCTACTGATGTGGTATATTACATTGATTTTTGTGTATTAAACTAACTTTGCATTCCTGGGATAAATCCCACATGGTTGTGGTTTATAATCCTTTCTTTTTTTTTTTTTTTGGGGGACAGGGTCTCACTCTGTCGCCAGGCGGGAGTGCAGTGGCACGATCCCGGCTCACTGCAACCTCCGGCTCCTGGGTTCAAGCAGTTCTCCTGCCTCTGCCTCCCAAGTTCCTGGGATTATAGGCATGTGCCACCACCCCTGACTACTTTTTAGTATAGATGGGATTTCACCATGTTGGCCAGGCTGATCTTGAACTCCTGACCTCAGGTGATCTGCCCACCTCGGCCTTCCAAAGTGCTGGGATTATAGGTGTGAGCCCCTGTGCCTAACCTATAATCCTTTTTTATAGATTGCTATATTTGACTTGCTGGCATATTTTGTTAAGGATTTTCACATCTGTGTTCATAAGAGGTATTGGTCTATAGTATTGTTTTTGTATGTATGTGTTTTTTCTTGTGGTGTCTTTTTCTAGTCAGGGTAATACTGGTCTCAGAATGAATTGGGAAGTGTTCCCTTTGTTTTTGGTGGGTGGGGGTGGAGGGAGGGTTTGTAAATAATTGATAGTTTTTCTTTAAGTATTTGACAGAATTCCCCAGTGAGCTCTGTTGCATAGGCTGGAGTGGATCTTAGCCCACTGTAACCTTGAACTCCTAGGCTCAAGTGGTCATCCTGCCTCAGCCTTCAGAGTAGCTAAGACTACAGGCCTGTACCACCACACCCAGCTAATTATTTTGTTTTTGTAGAGGTGGGGTTTTGCTATTTGGCCTAGGCTGGTCTTGAACTCCTGGCCTCAAGCAACCCTCCCACCTTGTCCTCCCAAATGGTTAGAACTACAGCCACGAGCTACCTCTCCTGGCACTGGGCTTTGCTTTATAGGAATTTTTTTATTATTATGCATTTAGCTTATTATAGGCCTGTTTAGATTTTCTGTTTCTTATAAAGTCAGTTTTGGTAGTTTGCGTCTTTCTAGGAATTTGTCTATTTCATCTAGGTTTTCTAATTTGTTGGCATATAGTTCATGTCTGGTGATTTTTATTGGATGCTAAACATTGTAAGTTTTATATTATTGGATGGTGGATCTTTTTGTATCTCTGTAAATATTATTGAGCTTTGTTCTGGATCGACGCTGTTTGATCCATTTGGGTGTTGCTTTTAAGCTCTGTTAGATGGAAGCAGAACAGTACTTTGGAATAATGTTCTTCACTACTGAAGCAACTGAATCTTCTGAGTCTTCTACTTAGTGCCCCATGAATGATGGTTTTTACTCTGTCTGGTGAGATTAGGCACAATTCCTGGCCCCGTGTGAGTTCCCAGGATTGTTTCTTCTAATCATTTTGCGTAGTTATTTCCCCAGCTTAGGGCAGTTTTCTCACATAAACGTGCTGTTTTTGAACTCAGCTGAATACTCAGAGGGTCTCCTACAGATCTCTGGAGTTCTTTCTCTGTGCAGCTCTTTTCTCTCTTAGCACTACTATACACTGAAAATTCTGATTCCTTGGCCTTTTCCGAATCTAGCTCCGGCTCCTCAAGTAAAGGTATTTCTCTGAGCTCCCCCTGGGTTTCCCTCCCTGCTCTGTGACTGGGAAACTTTTCCGAGGCAGCAAGCCCTGAAAAGTGTAGGCCGCCTTCTTGGTTTGCTGCGTCTCGGGGATCGCATCACTGTCCCGTGCTGCCTGTGGCCAGTATCTTAAAAACTGTTTTCTATGTTTCATCCAGTTTCTTAGTTGTTTCAGGTATGAGGATAAATCTTGTTCTCATTACTTCATCTTTTCTGGAAGCGGAAGTCTTGCCTTTTCTTAAAATATCTGAGGAATTCTTTAGGGGTTGCTTCCAGAGTATGAGATATTCTTTGGAATTTCCGTAGGGGGAAAATCTTCCTTCTTTCAGGATGGATTTGATTTTGAGGAGCAACCAGGAGTACGTTTGCAGGTCTGGATATGTGATTTCTCATCTGGGTAATACTGTTTGGGGTCCAAAATGAGCTCAGTGTAATAAGGCAGATTTCCTTGTGTGGTTTGTAAGCTAGTTTGGAAACAAAATAAGAGTTGCAAAGTATTTTCATTGGTAACCTGATTAAGATAAGGATAAAACTTCTTGGGGGTGTGTATCTTGAAAAATAACTGTAGTTTGAATGTTTCTCTGTATTTGCTGGTGTATATTATTGTTTACATTTAAAATTTGAACTGAAGTATTTAAGAAAGCTTGTTTTTATGTGATAGTCTTCCTCCAACTTGATTATAAACTTACTGATATTTGAATACTTTTGTACATTTCTCCTTACTACATTGCACTCTTAACTGTGGAAGCTTCTTTTCTTTTCTTTTCTTTTTTCTAATTTTTTTTTGAAACAGAGTTTCACTCTGTCACCAGGCTGGAGTGCAGTGGCATGATTTCATCTACTACAACTTCAACCTCCAAGGCTCAAGTGATCCTCCTACCTCACCTTCCTGAGTAGCTGGGACTACAGGCGCGTGCCACCATGCCCAGCTAATTTTTGTATTTTTTGTAGAGGTGGGGTTTTGCCATGTTGCCCAGGCTAGAATGTGGAGGCTTCTTAAATCGCCATAATCAACTAATTAATTTCCGTGTAAGGGAACCAAGATCACCCTGTCAAAAATACGTTGCATGACAAAAGTATGTAAAATTGGTTTTTGATACCTGTACAGTTTCTAATGCCTTCATAAGTTTAATTAAAAGCTATATATCCTATGTTGAATTCCAGTAGCATGGCCACATGTCTGTATTTGTCTTATGCTGTGGGAATTATGCAAATGCCCTAGTTCAAAGAGATGCCTTGACTCTGGATATATTAGGGTTCTCTAGAGAGACAGAACCAACTGAATATATATTTATATAGATACATGATTGAGGATTTAGTAGGAGAATTGGCTCTTGTGCTTATGGAGCCAAGAAGTCCCACAATAGGCCGTCTGCAAGTTGGAGAACCAGAGAAGCTGGTAGCATGGCTCAGCCCAAGTTGAGAGGCTCAAGAACCAAGGAAGCCAGTGGTGAGCTTTCGGTCCACGGCCGAAGGCCTGAGAGCCCCAAGAGGCTACTGGTGCAAATCCCAGAGTCCAAAGGCTGAAGAACGTAGCGTTCTGATGTCCAAGGGCAGAAGGAGGAGGGAATCCCATTCTGGAAGAGACAGAGAATGTACCCTTCTTCTACTGGGTTTTTCCATTCAGGCCCCCAGCCAATGGGATAGTGCCTGCCCACATTGAGGGCAATAGTCCCTCTCACTCCCAGACTTACATGTTAGCCTCCTCTGGAAACACCCTCACAGACACACTCAGAAGCAGTGCTTCACCAGCCATCTAGGGATCTGTCAACACAGTCAAGTTGATACCTGAAATTAACCATCACAGTGGATATGTTATGTCATTAACCAAAGAATGTCCATAGAACCCAGTAGATAGGAATATACACTCTGTCATATGCCACCTTAATCACTGGGTCAAATTCTTCTTGGGGTGAAAGGGGCTAGGGGTTAAAATTCTTTTTCCATAGTCTTTGTTCTCCAGCACCCTAAGATCCTATTAACCTCATCCCACCCCCAATTCGGAAAGATAAGGACTTTTTTAAAAAGTATTCTTATGGTTTGAATTCTTAGATTTTTAGCTTTCAGCTTTTATTTTCTTTAATTTCATCTTTTTAGTTAACTGTATAGCTTCACAGTTCCTTTACAGTGAATAGTGAGCCTTATAGTAGAGTGGGTACTCTTTCACTTATGTGGTTTGTTCTTTTTTTTTTGAGATGGCATCTTACTCTGTTGCCCGGGGTGGAGTGCAGTGGCACGATCTCAGTTTGCTGCAACCTCCGCCTCCTGGATTCAGGTGATTCTCCTGCCTCAGCCTCTTGAGTAGCTGGGACTACAGGCAGGTGCCACCACGCCTAGCTAATTTCTGTGTTTTTTGTTTTTTTTTTTTTTTTTTTAGAGTCTTGCTTTGTTGCCCAGGCTGGAGTGCAGTGGTGCCATCTCAGCTCACTGCAAGCTCCGCCTCCCGAGTTCACGCCATTCTCCTGCCTCAGCCTCCGAGTAGCTGGGACTCCAGGCGCGCACCACCACGCCCAGCTAATTTTTTGTATTTTTAGTAGATGGGGTTTCACCGTGTTAGCCAGGATGGTCTCGATCTCCTAACCTCGTGATCCGCCCACCTTGGCCTCCCAAAGTGCTGGGATTACAGGCGTGAGCCACCATGCCTGGCCAGTTTTTGTGTTTTTAATAGAGACAGGATCTCACCATGTTGGCCAGGCTGGTCTCGAACTCCTAGCCTCAGGTAATCCTCCCGCCTTGGCCTCCTAAAGTGCTGGGATTACAGGCATGAGCCACCGCGCCCGGCCTCTCAGTTTGTTCTTTATCTGGATATTCTTGTTTAGTATCGTAGTAACTTTTTGTTGTCTTGTTTTCTTTTCATTTTCTTTCAATTCTGTGTTTTGTTTAAGTAAAAGGAAGGTTACAACAAGAAAATCTTCTTTTATTTTTTATTTCTACAGATGAGGTCTCGCCGTGTTGCCGAGGCTGGTCTCAAACTCCTGGCCTCAAGTAGTCCTCGCCACCTCAGCCTCCTAAAATGCTGGGATTACAGAAATGAACCACTGCACCTTGCCAAATTTTTCTTTTAAATCCGTATATATAAGGTGGACTTTTTACCTTGAAATTTGCACTGAAATTTTAAATTTTTATTTTTAATTAATTTAGAATTCCATACATACTATTTTTATGGCCACATATTTTCATGGAGAGTAAAAACCACACTTTAGTAAACAGTAGTGTAAAGGTAGCATTATCCTTTGTTTCCAGGACCTAGCCACAAATATACTACGAAAGTTTTTTGTTTTTTGTTTTTGAGACAGAATCTCGCTCTCTCACCCAGGCTGTAGTGCAGGTACAATCATGCCCCACTGCATGCAGCCTCATATTCCTGGGCTTGAGCAAACCTCACACCTCAGCCTCCTGAGTGATTGGGATCACAGGTGCACACTACCATGTCGACTGATTTAAAAAAGTTTTTTTTGTGGAGATGGGCCTCCCTATGTTGTCCAGGCTGATCTCAAACTCCTGGGCTCAAGGGATTCTCCTACCTCACCCTCCCAAAGTGCTGGGATTACAGGTGTGAACTATTGCACCTGGCCTAAAAGTTGTTTTAAGGAATATTTTGTGTTATTTTTCAGTCTTTAGTTTCTTTGAGTGTAACTTTGTAAGAGTTTTTTTTTTTTTTTTTTTTTTTGAGACAGAGTTTCACTCTTGTTGCCCCACCTGGAGTGCTATGGGACAATCTCGGCTCACTGCAACCTCCACTTCCTGGGTTCAAGCGATTCTCCAGCTTTAGCCTGCAGAGTATCTGGGATTACAGGCATGTGCCACCATGCCCGGCTAATTTTGTATTTTTAGTAGGGGTTTCTCCATGTTGGTCAGGCTGGTTGGTCTTGAACTCCCAACCTCAGGTGGTCCACCCACCTCAGCCTTCCAAAAGTGTGAGGATTATAGGCGTGAGCCATTGCACTCGGCTGAGAGCTCTTTTAGACACAAATAATTAGGGGTTCTTTTCTACACCACACATTTATTAAAAGGGATTTTCACTTCTACTAGTTGTGAAATGAGATTCCTATTTGGCTCATGTGTTTCTGGCATGTTAATTGTGTTGTAGGAGGTGGGGAGTTGGGAGGATTGGTGTATATTAAAAGAAAAAAATGTTAACTAATTTTGTTTTATGTAGGTACAAGTGTTGTATTTATGTTTATTAAAGGGTTCATTCTGTGCCTATTTTTTCGTATCTTCTAAAATACCCGTCATTGTAATTAATTATAGGTTCTTAGTTTTATGTCTTAGTTCTTGTTTTAATATGGCTTTATAGTTTTTTTTTCTCTAAGAGAAACATTTGAGTTTTGCATGTTCTGTCTGCCTTTGTCATTTGTTCGTATAATAAAATCGATAAGTAACTGGGCTTAAAGTATATAATTTTCATTTCTTGTAGATGTTCTGTTTCTTGACTTATATTTGTGATGTAGTAACTTCTTGGATTTTGAGACTTTTTATTTGATTCGATTCTTTTAATGACTTACATTGGGATTTGTTAATTTTTAAAATTAATGTTATTCTTTGATACATTAGAAAATCTGCTCTTTTTCTTTAAGCATGAAAAGAAAGGGTGAAGCTCACTGACAGAGGTCTGCTTTTTTAACTTTGTCTTCACTCCACTCTGATACCATCTGCTAAAGGCTGATTTCAATGTTGCCTCCAGAAAGAAGTTAAAATAAGACTTAAAATATGTTGAAGTGGAATAAAATATTGTGACTAATAATACAGTTATATCTTTATAGATATTCAAAGTAGAATATTTTAATGGTGATAAGTTTGAGGAAAAGGATTAGTTCAAATTAATTTACAGGTATTTTAAGAAAAAAATGATATATTTCAGGGAGGTTGACAGGATCATTTTAATAAAAAACCATTTTTAGGTTCACAATTCCTTATCAGAAACTCTTAAGGGCCAGACGTATTTTATAGTTCAGATTTTTTTTTTGAAAACTAATAAGATGCACTTACCATATGTTATACAATGCCCCTGCAGGGTCAGAGGCGGCACTTCAGAGTCAAATACATCAGTATTTCAGCAGCCAAAGCTATGACTAAAGTCTAAAGTGGGTAGACTATAAATAGTCTCATGTCAGTTCAGGTCAGACCTTGCCACCAATTAAATTCCCATCAGGTTTTGCCACCAATGAATTCCAGAAAAGTTTTGGTTTTCAGAAGTTTTTGGATTTTGGAATTGTGGGTAAGGGATTGTAGACTGTATTTACTTTCTTAGCTCTAAATGTTACTCTCCGAAAATGGAACCCACTTTCCTTTTTTTTCTGCTACAGGATGTAAGATTAAATCTGTTCCTTCTCTATAGGCCAGTTAATAGAAATTAGGACACCTCTTCACAAAGCTTAGGCAATTGCCACTGTCCCCTGACACCTCCACTAGATACTTCCTACTCCTCGCTGGTTTTATGTGGAGGATCTCATAGTTCCCCTCTTCTCCACTCTCCTTTCGGAGATACCTCCTGGTAATAAATACTAAGTAAAAGAGATTTAAAATGTACAGTACTTCATGTAATATCCTGTCTCAAGTAGAAATGTTTCAGAAGGCGCAACTTGCTTTCTCCAGACTGACTTTTCCTATTACTAGCGAATGTGGAAGCCTAAAAAGTAACTTACACTTGTGTACCATTTGGACTTCGGTGTTACCATAAAGGAATATATACTTATGATAACACCGAAGTCCGAATGGTATAGAAGTACAAAGGGAAAGCAGAAGCTTTCTTCTGCCCTGCTGCACCCCTCACCGCTCCAGGTTCTGACCACAAGATTTGGACCCTTTTAAAACAATTTTTTTTCTTTAGTTCAGACATTCCGGGAGACAGTTTGGGGAATTCTGATTAGGCATTATAACCCCACTTGGATTGATTTTGTGTTCATTGTGTGTTAAATTATGGAGATGGCCTTTTCTGTGTTAGCTGGCAGTTATAGCTTTTATTTCTAGAGCGATTTGTTCAGATTGCATGGTTTTGAACTGTTAATGAAATACCTTTTTTTTTTTTTTTTTTTAGAGACAGGATCTTGCTCCGTCGCCCATGCTGGAGTACAGTGGTGCAGTCATAGCTCACTGTAACCCCAGACACCTAGGCTCAGTCTTCCCACCTCAGCCTTTCGGAAAGCTGAGACTACAGGCATACACCACGACGCCTGACTGATTTTTTAAAATCTTTTTGTAGAAACAGGGTCTCACTGTGTTGCCCAGACTGATCTTGAATGCCTGGACTCAAGCGATCTTCCAGCCTCTGCCTCTCAAAGCACTGGGATTACAAAATACATTTTTTTAAAAAATATTAATCGTGACAGATTGAAAGTGTCTTGAGTATTATGCACACACAGAGATAGAAATATAAATTATTTATTTAATGAAAAATAATTTTTAGGAGTCAAAAACAGCATATAATATATTTGAGAGTGAGGTTTCCCTAATGGAGGACTTACTTAAGAAACGGGATGTTGGCTCGTTCACCGAGTCAGTTCTCAAGGTAAGCACATGGGCAGTGGGATGCAGCTGTCATCCTACTAATTACTCCCAAGGATGTTGTTGACATTATCTGTGTTCTTAAATCCATAATAAAGAAGATCATGATGCATTTAAACATGAATGTCCTTTTTGGGAAAGTGTAAACTTTTGTCTTAATATGGAATCCACACTGTTTTATTGTTCAGTTCAGCAAACTTTTACTGAGCGCTAACTTAGTCAAGAACTGTCTTCGACCTGGCAAGGTTGCTCACGCCTGTAATCCCATCACTTTGGGAGGCCCAGGACGGTGGATCACCTGAGGTCAGGAGTTTGAGACCAGCCTGGCCAACACGGGGAAACCCCGGCTTCACTAAAAATACAAAAATTAGCTGGGCATGGTGGTGCGCGCCTGAAATCCCAAGTACTCAGGAGGCTGAGGCAGGAGAATCACTCGAACCTAGGAGGCAGAGGTTGCAGTGAGCCAAGATAGTGCTACTGCACTCCAGCCTGGGCAACAGAGTGAGACTCTGTCTGAAAAAAAAAAAAAGAGAGCTGGCTTCACAGTGGAGGTATAGATCACTGGGACATAAGCTAGAACAAAAGATCAGAAATCACTTTTGCTTGGTCATAACGAGGCTCTAAGATATATCCTTTCAAATGAGGGCACACGTAGTAAGTACTGGCTGACACGTATTCTACTTAAGGACATTAAGTCGCAAGTTGTTTGGCCAAGTCCCTAACAGGCAGTCACCCCTACACTCCCATCCCCCACTGCCCCAAACCCTGCACGTACATAGGGCCTTGGTTTTTTTTTTTTTCTTCTTCAATCCTTGTACTTAGAGCCATATATGTGGGAACAGCAGAAATGGTCATTGGGATCCTCAGGTGCCTGTTGCCTAGCTGAGAGTCTCAGAGTCCTTGTTTTTGCAGAGTGCAGTGTAGAACACTTTTTCTGTTAAGTGAAGGTCAAGAACTCTTTGTCTTCCTTTAGGGGCAGCAAATCCTGTGAAGCCTTTTAGGATTCAGTACTCTGCATTAAATGGGAGCGTCTCTAATATGGCTGGAAACTATTGGGGGTGGGTTAGAGATTTTTAAGGACCTTATGGCAAGGCTTTGGCTGGCAGAATACAAGAATCTAGTGGTGTCTTTTATTGGGGTTTTGGGAGTGCTGGGAACTATGACATTACAAAGAGCCACTAGTCATTAAATGAAGGAAAAAATGCTGGCCAATGAAGGGAAACTTAACTATAAAATCAACTTAGTAGAAATAAACCATTAAGTGATACTAATATGGGCAGGCACAGTGGCTCACACCTGTAATCCCAGCTTGTTGAGAGGCTGAGGCAGGTGGATCGCTTAAGACCAGGAGTTCGAGACCAGTCTGGGTAACATGGTGAAGCCTCATCTCTACTAAAAATACATAAATTAGCAGCCAGGGCTGGATGCGGTGGCACATGCCTATAATCCCAGCACTTTGGGAGGCCGAGGTGAGTGGATCACCTGATGTCAGGAGTTTGAGACCAACTTGGCCGACAACCCCATCTCTACTAAAAACAAAAAACAAAACAAAACAAAACATTAGTTGGGCATGGTGTATGTGCCTGTAGTCCCAGCTACTCTGGAGGCTGAGGCAGGAGAATTGCTTGAACCTGGGAGGTGGAGATTGCAGTGAGTGGAGTTTGTGCCATTGCACTCCAGCCTAGAGCAGTAAGAGTGAAACTGCATCTCAAAACAAAAAAAAAAAAAGAAAAAATGCCGGATGTGGTGGCCTGTGCCTGTAGTCCCAGCTACTCAGGAGGCTGAGGCACGAGATTTGCTTGAGCCTGGGTGGCAGAGACTGTAGTGAGCCAAGGTCACACCACTGCACTCCAGCCTGGGTGACAGAGTGAAAGTCGTTCTGTCTCAACAAAAAAAAAAGAAAGAAAAAAAGAAAATTGTAGTTCAAGCTAATAATTTAAGAGTAAATAAAGGATATAGATATGGAAAAACTTTCTTTAGAGTGTATGAAATTAGTACATTTCAAGATGGTGGGCCAGGCATGGTGGCTCACGACTGTAATCTCAGCACTTTTGGGAGGCTGAGGTGGGAGGATTGCTTGAGCTCAGGAGTTCAAGACCAGCTTGGGACACACAGTGAGACTTTATTTCTATGAAAAAATGAAGAAAATTAGCTGGGCATAGTGGTGTGTGCCTGTAGTCCCAGCTACTTGGGAGGCTCAGGTGGGAGGATTGCTTGAGCCTGGAAGGTCGAGGCTGCAGTGAGCCATGGTTGTACCGCTACACTCCAGTGTAGGCAACAGAGCAAGACCCTGTCTCAAAGAAAAATACTGTTACCATAAAACACATGCGATTTCAGTCCTTTGAGATTTGTCATGACTTGTATGGTCTTCTTCATGAGTAGTTCTCTGTGTACCTGAAAAAAGTGTATGTTCTGCTATTCCTGGGTATAGTGTGCTATTAATGTCAATTTAGCCAAGTTGGTTGTTGGTTCTGTTCATATATATATATATACTCTTACTGATTTTCTTTCTACATTGATATAATGTAGTTTCTGAGGAGTGTTGAAATTTCCAACTATAATTGTGGCTTTGTCTATTTCCCCTTTCAGTTCTGTTCATTTTTGCTTCATGCATTTTGAGCCTCTGTAACTAGGTGTATATACACATTTAGGATTTTCATGTCTTCTCGATGAATTTAGCCCTTTGTAATTATAGAATGCATCCTTATCCCTGGTGATGTTCCTTATCCTGAAGCCTGTATTGTGTGATATTAATATGGTCACTCCAGCTTATTTGCGTATTTGTATATCTTTTTGGTTCCTTTTACTTTTAACTTATTCGTGTCTTTATGTTTTTAACGAATTTATTTTAGATAGTAGATAGTTGGATTTTTAAAGTCCAATCTTACCATCTTTGTTTCTTAACTGAAGTGTTTAGACCACTTATATTTATGTCATTTTCAATATGGTTGGGTTTAAGTGTATCCTTTTGCTGTTTGTTTTTTACTTATCCCATCTGTTTTCTGTTTATTCTTTCCTCTTTTCCTGGCTTCTTTTTGGTTACTTTTTTACTATTCCATCCCCTTTGTTAGCTATAAACCTTTGTTTCACTTTTATAACAGTTGCTCTATGGCTTAAAATATGCTGTCTTTAACTTATGCAGTCTGCCTTAAAATAATATGTCACTTCATTTATAGCGTAAAAACTTCAAAAAGTGCACTTTCATTTTCCCATTCTATCTTTGGACTATTGTCATACATTTTACTTCCACATGTTAAATGCCCCACAATTCATTGTTACCAATTTTGCTTTTAATGATAAAAAGTCTGAAAAAGAAAAGTATTTTCCATTTACCCACATATTTGCCATTTCCAATGCCCTTTATTCTTTTGCTTAGATCTGAGTTCCCATCTGTATTATTTAGCCTGAAAAGCTTCACCGTTTCTTGTACTAAAGATTTCTCCCAGGCTGTGCACGATGGCTCATGCCTGTAATCCCAGCACTTTGGGAGGCCAGAGCGGGAGGATAGCTTGAGCCCAGAAGTTCAAGACCGGCTTGGGCAACATGGCAAAAACCCATCTCAACAAAAAATACAAAAATTAGCCAGACATGGCAGCACACATCTGTAGTTCCAGCTACTCAGGAGGCTGAGATAGAGCTCTTGAGCCTGGGGAGGCTGAGGCTGCAGTGAGCCGTGGTCATGCAGTGGGCCACACATTTCTTCTAGTGGAGACCTGGTAGCAATTAATTGTCTCAGCTTTTGTTCTTGAAAAATCTCTTTATTTCTCCTTCATTTTTGAAGGCTGTTTTTGCTGGATATCAAATTTTAGATAGACAGTTTCTATCTTTTGGCATCTTAAAGATGCTTTTCTGTTGTTAAAGATCCGTATCTTGTATTGTTTCTTTCTTTTGTAGAGACAGCCTCTCTCCCTTTGCCCAGGCTAGTCTTGAACTCTTGGCCTCAAGCAGTCTTCCCACCTAAGCCTCTCGAAGTGCTGGTGTGAGCCACCACAACCAGCCAAACACAAATAATTTTTATTAAGAGACTGAGAAAATGTTTTAATGAAAAGTCTTCCAGTAGTACTGTAGTATGGATGCTTCATAAAAAAAACTTTCCACTACAGTATCTAACCTTTACCTTTAGCTTGACAATGTGTATCTTTAAAGCCTTAAAAAATATCCACATACCCTGTGACCCAGCAATTCTTAACTGGGTGTAGGGGTGTGCACCTCTAGTCCCAGCTACTCTGAGGACTGAGTTAGGAGGATCGCTTCAGCCCAGGAATTTGAGACTAACCTGAGCAAAGTACCAAGACCCTATCTCTTGAAGAAAAGAAAAGAAAAAAGATGTGTGTAGCTTCTTCCTATACAGTATCCTGCCTTGCAAATCCCAGCTTCCTCACGCCCTACAAACCCTGAACTCGGGCTCCTCTGATTATTTCGCTCACAGTAGTCTGCATAGGTTCTCTCTCCCGTGCCGTGGTCTGCAAAGTGCCCATGAGCAGAAATCCAGAGCCTTTAAGGACTCACCTCTTTGGTTCCTTTCTCTCAGAGATCACAGTGCTAACTGTTCTTCAGTGCCCGAAGTCATTGTTTCATATGTTTTGTCCAATTTTCTAGTTGTTTATAATGGGGGGGCAAGTCTGGTACTAGCTGCTTCATCGTGGCCTGAAGCAGAAGTTGAGATCTCATTCGATTCCCACTGCTGACGTTTACCTTGCGTATCTTTTCTTATAGTAACCACTGAAATTTTTATTTCTGAATCACACGTACTGTGATTCAGCATTTTGCATTTGCTGGGCTACAAGCAGTTTTTCATTGCTTTTACTCTGATGGCACTTGAATACAGATATTTTTTAAAAACCCTTTATTACAAAAGTAATAAATATTTATTGTAGACAAATTCAAAACATACACATTGCCCATGATCACTGTAATCTTCCTATGCTGAGATAACCACTGTTAACATTTTAGTGGTGATCTTTTGTGTGTGTTTGTGTGTATACACACACTTAGAGAAATTTTTTCATGACAGTGGATACATACTGCGTTGAGATCAGCTTTATCCACTCAGTGTGTGGTGGGACTTTCTATGTCATTAAGTAGACTTCATTTTTAATGGCTGCACTGTTTTTCACCACATAGGCCCTTAATAATTTCTCATACTGGTTGTAGCTTATTTTCAGTTTTTGATTAGTGTCAACAACATTGTAATGAATATATTTGTACATCTATGTATGCACACACCCATAGTTATTTTATTAGCTAAATTTCCATAAGAATTGCTAGGTCACAGGGTATGTGGATATTTTTTAAGGCTTTAAAGATACACATTGTCAAGCTAAAGTAAAGTTTAGATATAGTACTGGAAACTGCTTTCGCGAAGCATTCATGCTACTGTACTACCGGCAGACTTTTCATTAAAGCACTTTCTTAGTTTCTTAATAAAAATTATTTATGATTGACTGGTTGTAGTGGTTCACACCTAAAATACCAGCACTTTGGGAGGCCTAGATGGGAAGACTGCTTGAGGCCAGGAGTTCAAAACCAGCCTGGGCAACATAGGCAACATAGGGAGAGAGCCTGTCTCTATAAAAAATTTAAAAATTAGCCAGCTGTGGTGGCATGTACTTATAGTCCCGGCTACTTGGGAGGCTGAGGCAAGAGTATCACTTGAGTCCAGGAAGTCAAGGTTGCAGTAAGTCCTGATTGTCCTGTTGTACTCCAGCCAGGAGATGGAATGAGACCCTGTCTCCAAAGAAAATTATTTATGATTAATCACCAATTAATTACTATTACTATTGAAGCAATATCTACTTTTTATTATTTATTTATTTGTTTGTTTATTTTTTTTTTGAGATAGGATCTCACTCTGTTGTCCAGGCTGGAATGCAATGGCATGATCTCAGCTCACTGCAACCTCCACCTCCCAGGTTCAAGTGATTCCTGTGCCTCAGCCTCCCGAATAGCTGGGATTACAGGTGTGCACCACCACGTCTGGCTAATTTCTGTATTTTTAGTAGAAGCACTGTTTCTCGGATGGGTGCGGTGGCTCATGCCTGTAATCACAGCACTTTAGGAGGCTGAGGCGGGTGGATCACCTGAAGTCAGGAGTTCGAGAGCAGCTTGCCCAACATGGTGAAACCCTGTCTTTACCAAAAATACAAAAATTAGCTGGGCATGGTGGTGGGTACCTGTAATCTTAGCTACTTGGGAGGCTGAGCAGGAGAATCGCTTGAACTCGGGAGATGGAGGTTGCGGTGAGCCAAGATCACACCATTGCACTCCAGCCTGGGCGACAAGTGAAACTCTGCCTCAAAACAAAGAGAAAAAGAAACGGGGTTTCACCGTGTTGCCCAGGCTGGTCTCAAACTCCTAAACTCAAGTGATCTGCCTGCACTGGCCTCCCAAAGTGCTGGGATTACAGGCATGAGCCACTGTGCCCGAGCAATATCTACTTTGTAAATGAAAGCTTTCATTAAAGGAAGATATCTCCCTCAGCCTAGAAGCTCTAGGATTGCCTCTGGTGGGCTGGTGGGTGTTACAAAGCTCTCCAGGTGGCCTTGATAAGCAGCAAGGTGTGGGGACCACTTCTTTAGACCAGCAGGGTGAATGTAATCACCTGAATGTTGGTAAGCAAGCCCACATTAGTCTACCACCAGAATAAAATTTCCCTGAAGTCTCCTGCTTTAACTGAGAAATTCCTCTAAAATTTATATTCTACTCCATAAAATATTTAGTTATTTTATTGTTTCTATTTAATCCCAAATCTAAGTAGATTTTTTTTTAATGATATGAAGAAGCAGGTCTAACTTTATTTTTGGGGTTTTGTTTTTGAGACAAGGTCTCACTGTGTCACCTAGGCTAGAGTACAGTGGCATAATCATAGCTCACTGAAATGTCCAACACCTGGACTCAGGTGATCCTCTCACCTCAGCCTCCCAAGTAGCTGAAACTACAGTTATGCACTACCACACCTGGCTAATTTTTTTTTTTTTTTTTTGTAGAGACACGGGGCTCACTATATTGCCCAAGCCAGTCTTGAACTCCTGACTCCTGACCTTAAATGATCCTCCCACCTCAACCTCTCAAAGTACTGGGATTACAGGCATGAGCCACCAAGCCCAGCCAATATATATATATATTTTTAATGGATAACCAGTTGTCCCTAGGGCATTTATTGCATGATTTATCCTTTCTCCACTGATTCGAAATGCCACCTTTATTATACATCAAATTTCAATGTATAGTACACACAGGTTTATTTTTGCATTCTGTTTGATTATAGATTCCTGTATGAGGACCATGCTGTTTTAGTAACTGTGGCTTTGAAGCACTTTTGTTGAGTAGTTATCTAATCTTGTTCTGTCACTTTACTATTTAAACACAACATTAAATGCAGATTTCTTATGATAAGATACAGTGACATTGAAGATTATGTCTGCACCTCAGCTGCCAGTCTTATCTCTTGCCACTCACCTGTAACCCACTCTTCCCAAATCTGTCCCTATCCAACTTCAAATCCTCACAGTTTCCCAAGTGTTCCTTGCTTTATCAGATGTCCATGGCTTTGTGCAAGTCATTCCCTTGCCTGCCCTCTTATCCTAATGCAGTTAATTTGCCCTTCAGGATCCAGCTCAGGTACATCTCTTTTGTGAAGTCTTCTCACATTCCCGCTAGGCTGCTAAGAACCTTCCTCCTCTGTGCCTTCAGAATGCTTCATGTATAACTTACTTTCTTTCTCTCTCTTTCTTTTCTTTTTTTTCTCTCTCTCTCTCTCTTTCTTTCGTGCATAACTTACCTTTTTTTTTTTTTTTTTTTTTGAGATAGAGTCTCGCTGTGACACCCAGGCTGGAGTGCAGTGGCGCGATCTCAACTCACTGCAACCTCCGCCTCCGGGTTCAAGTGATTGTCCTGCCTCAGCTTCCCAAGTAGCTGGGATTACATGCGTATGCCACCACACTGGCTAATTTTTGCATTTTTAGTAGAGGGGGGATTTCACCATGTTGGCCTGGCTGGTCTTGAACTCCTGACCTCAAGTGATCCACCCGCCTCGGCCTCCCGAAGTGCTGGGATTACAGGCGTGAGCCACCTCACCCATCCCATGTATAACTTTCTCATAGTACTTCATCTTTTGTCTCATAGCCTAAGCCCTAGCTTGGTGTTATTCATTACACTCAGTTTTAAAAAATAAAACTGTAATTCTTCAATGTGTCCAGGGTACATGGTGTTCCTTTAAGTGTCTGCGTTCCTTTTTTTTTTTTTGCACATACTTTTTCCTTGGACTTCATTGCCTAGCAATTTCCTGCTTAAACTTTCAGACTGCTGAGGGATCACCTCTGGAAGAGCCTTCCTGCCCTTTCTCCTCATCAGAGTTCCCGGCTTGCTTCCATTGTACCTTGTGCATGTCTCTGCTGAAATGTTTTTCATAATGCTCTATACCATAATATGTATCTGGAAGTTCAGTGTTGTTTAGCGGCATGGCTTTGGAATTAGATAACCTAAGTGCTCAACCTGGCTTTACCACTTTCCAGCTTTGTCACCTGCAACCAATTATATAATGTTTCTAAGCCTCAGTTTCCTTAGGTACAAAATGGGGATAATAATAATTCCTACTTTATAGGGTTCTTGTGAACTAAATGAGACAATATCTCTGAAATGCTTAGCTCTCTATCCAGCACATAGGTGGCCCTCAATACATACTTCCTATTATTGTATCTTTCTCCTCAAGACTTTGCATAAGACTTTCTCTTGTTTATCTCCGAAACCCAATACTTAGCCAAGAGCCTAGCTGCCAGTAGACTGATGAATAAATTAACAACTGTCCTCAGAACTCTCCTTCCTGTGTCACTTTTCTCAGTGGTGCCATTATTCTCTTTAGAGTCATCTTTAACTTGGCTTCTCATTCAAAGCAACAACAAAAACATACTAAGTTTTTATCGTAAGCTGGGCTCAGTGCAAGGCGCTGGGTGCATATATAATGAGAGAAAAAGATGTAGTCTCTATTCATTGGAGCTTACAGTAGAGCAGGGGAAGTAGTTGAAAATAAAAATCGTAGAATTTTTGGACTCATTCTACAGTTTGTTCTACTTTTGTATATGTTTGTAAATTTTCAAAGTGAGTTTTAAAGTAAATGAATGAATAAGCAATTATAAAATGTTATGTGCTATGAAGAAAATGAATAAAAACTGTGTTAGAAACTTTCAGGGAGAACTATTATAGATACAGTGGTCAGGAAAGATCTGGGAGTTCACATTTAAGTTGAGACTGGAAATTGAGACGGAGCCAGCCAGAGGAGAGGGTGTTTCTGACAGAGGGAATAGCATGTACCAAGCCATAGGAGAGCAAGTCTTAGCATAGTCAAGAAACAGAAAAGTCACTGGGGCTGTATTAGAGTGAGGAAGGATGGATAGATGATGTTGGAGAGCAGGTAAACAGTCCATGTTGCTTAAGAGCTTGAAGATCAAAAGAACGGGTTCAGGTTTGATTCCTGTTACAGTATGATGCTGTTGAAGACTTAAAGCAGGGAGTAAGCCAGTCTAATTTGCATTTTTAAAGGTATGTATCCAAAAGATTGGAGGCCCAGACAAGGGTGGGAACAGAGAGACCAGTTGGGAAGCTATTACTGTAGTTTAGGGAACAGATGATAATAGTCAGAGAAATGGAGAATAATGAAAACGTTTGAGATGTATTTTGGAGACAGACTCTGTAGGACTTGCTGGTGGATTAGAAGTGGGAGTGGAGGAAGGCATAGAAATCCAGAATTCTGGCTTGAAAGCTGTATATTGTGTTATTTACTGAGATTTACTGAAGTAGATGGAATGTTTTTAGGGAAAGTCACGAGTTAAAATTTGATTATGTTAAGTCTGAGATGCCTTGGGGCACCCAAGTGGGAATATCAAGTTAAGTAATTGAATACAGGAGAACTGGAGTTCCAAGGAAAGTTCCCAACTACAGATACAAATATGAATGTTTTCATTATAAAGACAATAATAAAAACCATGAGAATGGAGAATATCATTTAAGGAGAAAGTAAAGGGGGTTTGATATTAAGTTCTGAATTACCGTTAGCATTTAAGGATAGAGTCAGAGGAGGGTGAAGGAGAGAAGAGGAGTCAAAGACATAGAAGGAAAGCCAGGAGAGTGAGGTGCCCTAGAAGCTACTGTATCCCTCACCAATCCCAGAACAGTGACTGGCCAGGACAGTGTTCAGTAATTATTGGTTGAATGAAATCAAAAGAGGAGATCACTTCAAAGAAGAGGGAATAATTAGCTGAATTTAGTGCTACTGAAAGGGTCACATGAACTGTTCATTGGATTGGCAGCGTGGATATTGCTGGTGATAGGGGCAGAAGTCATGTTGGAATGGTTTTAACAGCTTTCATAGGAGGTGAGAAAGTATGAGAAAGAGCAGATTTTTTAACTCTGACGAAGTTTGGCTGTGAAGGGAGCAGAAAAATGGAGTAGCAGCTGAAGAGTGATACAGACTCAAGAATAATTTTTGCTTGTCTTTTTAAGAGGGGACATACTAGAGCATGTATGCACATAGGGGCAATCCAGGAAGCAGTGAGTGAAGGTTGGTGGAGGAAAAAAGGGAGAATTGCAAGACTGGAGTTGATGAGTAAGAGAGGGGATGGTGTCAGGAGCATAAGTATTCTTAGAAAGGAGGAGGGCCACTTCTGTTGAAATAGGGGAAAGAAGGGAAAATTGATGCAGATTCAGGTAGGTTTATACAACTGGTCATGAAATAGCAGATCGTTGTATTATGGTATTTTTGTTCTCAATGAAGAGTCATTGACATTAGCTTAAAAGGCAGGGAAGGGTTGGGGAGGAGGGGAAAATAAGTAAGAAATAGTCTTCTTGGAGAGGGGAGAATAGGAAAGCCAGCCTGCTAAAGAGATCCAGTTAGACTGCCAATTTAAATTGAGTGCCCATTTGCCTGACCTTTAATTTATGGTAAACCTGCCAAGTTAAATGCTTTTTCATCAGTATTCTTGGCATGGAGAAGGCAGTTGCTTGAGTTCTGGGATTGTGGAGTTTGAGAGAAGGAGACGTTGGAAGCGAATTGAAGGTTCTTGCAAGTAAGTGATTATAATCTAAGCTAAAGAGAAAAATTAAGTCAGGAGAGGGAAAATGGGGTCAAGGGATAGAAGGACCCATGGCAGTTGAAAAGTTGTTTGCATGGGACGCTTGAGCCAGTGAGCTAAAATATTGACACTGTGAATTGAAATTGGTGATATACAAGGTGAGCTGAGTTTGATGTGACAGTGATAGAGTGTGGGTGAGGCGGAATGAAGGAAAAGGTCCTTGAAGCTGAGGAGTTTCCACAGCTGCAAGGCCAGGGTGTTGGGCTATGTTATGCCTTTGAAGGTTAAAGGTATGTTAACCATAGTGACTAATTGTGCCAGAGAGTTTAACACTGAGCCAGATGTGCTCAAATGTCAGACGGCAAAAAAAAAAAAAAAAAAAAAAAAATTGAGTTCTGGGACAGAAAGAGGATAGATGGTCTTTTAGACTTGGTGGCCTGCGGAGTGATATTTATGCTCAGATCTGGATAAAATGGTAAGTGGAGAGAATTAATCCAGTCTGAGGGAGCAGCTAATATAAAGGCTCTGAAGTAGGTACAAATCCCTCGCCTTTGAGGAAAAGAAAGGAAGCTAGGAAGGCTGGAGCTTATTGGGCTGAGAAAGGGTGGGATGAAATGAGGTTAGAGCGCAGTAGGAGTCAGATGATGAAGGGTTTGGAAAATCATGCCCAGGAGTTTGGTGCATGTATGTTAATTCTAAGTGCCTTGGTGTGCTAGCCGGCCTCCAAGATGGCCCAGTGGTCCTTGCCTCCTGGTATTCATGCCTTTGTGTAGTCCTCTGTCCTGCTGAATAGGGATAACCTGTGTAACCATTGGAATATCGTGGCAGTGATGGTTTGTGATTTCCGTTGTTAGGTCATTGCAACTTCTGCCTCCCTTTTGTAGAGTACTTGCTCTGAGGGAAGCCAGACTGCTGTGTTGTGAGGACATTTAAGAAGCCTGTGGAAAGGCTTACATGGAGAGGAACTCCAGCTAACAGCTACCATGTGAGTGCTTTGTTTTGGGAGAAGATCTTCCAGCCCCAGACAAACCTGCAGATGACTGCAGCCCTCAGACATACATATTTCATTCATAAATATCCTAGTGTGTCTCTCTAAAAGGCAAGGACTTTTTGTAAAAAACACTTAAGCCTTATACAATTATCACATCTAAAAATGTAACTCCTTAATATTACAAAAAATTCAGAGTCTTTAAAAATTTGTTTTAGTTGTTAAATTTTGTTTATAAATTTTGTTTATTTGCATTAGGATCCAAAAAAGGGAACAACATAGTATCTGGTTAATGTTTCCTAAGCTTCTTTATCTATAGCTTCCCTCACTCTTCTTCCCCTCAATTTATCTTATAAAGAAACCTGGTTGTTTGTCCTACAGTTTCTTACATTCTCGATTTTGCTAATTGTGTCTGTTCAGAGTACAAGGAAGAGTGTTCCTTTACCTTGAATTTTGTGTAAACTTGTAGTTATATCCAGAGGAGGCTTGATGTAATTCACGTTGTTTTTGTTTGGCAAGAATATTTTATAGGTGGTGGTGTTTACTTCCATCAAGAGGCACATAATAACCGGTTGTTTCGTCTCATCTTATTATGATGTTAACAGCTATTGAAGAGCAATACTGAGATATGTTAATTTATTAGGGTTTACAAAATGATAATATTCTAAGTCACTTGTCTTCGTTTATTAGCTAGACAAACTATTTTTGTTGTTGTTGAGACAGGGTCTTGTTCTGTTGTCCAGTCTGTAGTGCAGTGGTACAAACATGGCTCAAGGCAGCCTAAACCTCCCGGGCTCAAGTGATCCTCCCACCTCAGCCCCTCTAGTAGCTGGTACCACAGGTGCATACCACCACACCTGGCTAATTTTTAATTTTTTTGTAGAGGCAGGGTCTTGCCATGTTGCCCAGTCTGGTCTCGAGCTCCTGGGCTCAAGCAATTCTCCTGCTTCAGCCTCCCAGAGTGCTGGGATTACAGGCATGAGCCACCGTGCTTAGCCAGAAATAGTCTCTTATCCACTCTGTGGTTAATCTGAGATATATTCCATTTAGGAAAGGCAGATTAAATGATTGATTCTTTCTCTTATTTACCAGTTTTCATAGTAATAAATTGATTCCCTAGTATCCTCCAAAAGAGACCAGTAAAGTCTTAAAATATATGTGTTTCATTATGAACTCATGGATTTCATCATATTTCATAGATGTAAATCCATTGCAATGTTATTTGTTATTGATGCTCAAATGATCCCATCCTTGACTAGTGGGAGGAGCCCCTTCAAGTTGGTTTCTGAAGACTTTTTATAGTGTCCTTCCTTTTTGGTATGATGATACGTTTAGGTGCATCTCATGCATCTTCTTGTCAACCCTCAGTCATTTCTTCAGGGAGCTCTCATTCTTTTCAGCAGGAAAGAATATATGGAGGCACGTTGTGGGTGCTTGAACATAGATGAGAGACTTTTTAATAGATGCTTATGTGTATAATAGATGCATATCTGTAGAGTTCAAAAAATGTCTTCTTTCACCTTGAATTTGAATGGATAGAAATTTGATTTTTTCTTAATTTATGAAATATGGAGTGTTTTCGTTTGTTAGAGAAAAAGGAAAACAAAGGCTTTAGGGAGAAATAAAATGAAGCCTTAACTCCCCTTTAGAATTGTGTGTCCTCTCTCCGCCGTACTTTGTTCATAATGTCCAGTGAAGAGAGATGCTAATAGGCTTTTCATATTTCCAGCTACGTAAAAACCAGGCAGTGTTTAAAGGTTATCATTATAGCATTTGTTTGATATGTTTCTTAAGTCTTTTTTTAATCTCCAGGTCCCCTGTCCCTGTAGGCTCCCCTCTCACAGACACAAGTCTTCTTCCTGGCATTTTTGGGAGGGCATGGTGTTTTGTTTGGAAAATTTCACTTTATTATATATCCTCAACTTATACTGCATCACTAGTGAAAAGCTTAGTTTTGTGTTTGGTGTTAGTAATGTGTTTCTAGATATTTTGATCATAAAAACTCATTATAGATAAGAAATGGAAATATATCATTAGAATGATTATATATTTAAATTATGAATCAAGTTAGAGGAGAATGGAATATTGCCCCCTTATGGGAAGACTCTGGAATGTAGAATTTTTTTTCAATATGTAACAACTTGATCCTTCCCTCTTTCCCAGTGTTCAGGATCTAATTCAACAGTTTTATACATGATATGTTAAGCTTTTCATTAATTCAGTTATTCATTCAACAAATACTGAGTGCCAGAGTAATACCAGGCATGGTACTAGGAACTGAGAATAAAGAAATAACAGACACGCATGCTAAACTGACCATTTTCCAGTGGGAGAAAGACAATTATATGTGTAATTCCAAACCCTGATAAGTGCATTTTAGGAAAAATACAGGGAGCTGTAAGAGTGATTAACTTGCGGGGGCTGGCTTAGTCTGAGAGGACAGAAAGGCCTTTCTGACAAAGTAACATTTAAGCAAAGATTTGAAGGAAAAGTAGGCATTGGCCGGGTGATCATTGGGATCCAGGGCCTTCAAACAAAGGGGCAAGCTATGTGTGAAGGTCCTGAGGGAGGAACGCGCTTGAAGCCTTGGGGGACCTGGGAATGCTGGTGAAGCTGGAGACTGAGAGGGAGGCAGGGAATTAGGAGAGGAGCTGGAGATGTAGGCAGGGGCCTGATCACAGAGGCTGCTGTTGGCCTCCGTCTCGGTTACAGCCACAGATGTACAGCCTTTGGTGACCCAGATTAAGGACCAGACATAATACTTTTCAGGACCTCTTGGTCCTCCTGGGAGATACTGGGAACTCTGAGTTCAGCTTTTCTCTCCTATTTCTCGAGGGTCCTTTGTTAATAAAGAAATGTTTTAAAAATTATTCCTGCTTAGCTTGTACTTAAGAGTGAAAGAAACTTTTAATAAACGGAATTATTTATGGCTAATCTTCAGAAACTTTCACTCCAAGGATACACTCATACATAGTTATACCTTTAAAAGACTTTGATATCTCATCTGATCCTCACAGCAACCCTATAAGGTGGATATTTATATTTTTCACATCATACAGAAAAGGGACTGAACCTCTGAAAAATTAGGTAGTTCCTCAAGGCCAGCTAATAGGTGGTGAAGCGGTAACTGGACACCAGGCTTTCTAACTACACACCCAGTGGTCTTTGTGCTCTGTTCTTCCACTTACTATGAATGCAAGAGCTTCTATGTATTTTGATCTCAGTATCTGCAATTTATTTGTTTGTTTTCTTTGTTGTTGTTGTTTTTGTTTTTGAGATGGAATCTCGCACTGTTGCCCAGACTGGAGTGCAGGGTGCAATCTCAGCTTACTGCAACCTCTTCCTCCCAGATTCCAGCAATTCTCCTGCCTCAGCCTCCCGAGTAGCTGGGATTATAGGCGCCTGCCACTATGCCCGGCTAATTTTGTATGTATGTATGTGTGTGTGTTTTAGTAAAGACGGGATTTCACCATATTGGTCAGGCTGGTCTCGAACTCCTGACCTCAGGTGATCCATCCATCTTGGCCTCCCGAAGTGCTGGGATTACATGTATGAGCCACCATGCCCAGCCAATTTATATTTTTTAATGGAATATTAAATCATAAAAGCTTAAAAATTATGAGAGAAGGAGAAAGGAAATAGGGTAGAGGGGATAGGGTTAGAAGCTAGACTGCTTTAAATATGGTTTATAGTTTTTTTAATGGAAAATGAGAAACAAGTAAACCTAAATTTTTGTACTCATGTGGAACATACTGGTGATCTTAGTGCTGTTTTGAGATTGTTGTGTGAGTGTATATTGTCAGAAAAAGCAAATGAGTAATTATATGGTACTTTATCATTTCCAGTGTTTTGAGATCCAGATTCCCAACTTGGGTGAAAGGAGATAGAAATAGAAAATAAAAGAGGTTAAATAAAACCCTATTAACTTGATTTTTTTATCGACTTCTTTTTTCTTTTTTATTGAAGCAGAGTCTCACTTTGTCACCCAGACTGGAGTGCATTGGTGCGATCTCGGCTCACTGCAACCTCCGCCTCCTGGGTTCAAGAGATTTTCCTGCCTCAGCCTCCCAAGTAGCTGGGATTACAGGCGCATGCCACCACACCCAGCGAATTTTTGTATTTTTAGTAGAGATGGGGTTTCACCATGTTGGCCAGGCTGGTTGTGAACTACTGACCTCTCAAATGATCCACCCTCCTCGGCCTCCTAAATTGCCGGGATTACAGGTGTGAGCCACTGCGCCCAGCCTAAGACTTTTTATTTTGTTGGCAGTTTTAGGGTCACAGTAAAATTACGCAGAAAGTATAGAGTTCTCATATTTGCCTGTTCCCTGTCCCTGCCATCCTCCCCCAGTGTCACATCCCGCACCAGAAAGGTCTATTTGTTATAATTGAGGAACTTACATTGACACACAAGTTCATTTGCATTAGGGTTCACTCTTGGTGTTGCACATTCCATGGGTTTGGACAAATGTGGGATGGCATGTATCCATCATAGAATCCTGCAGAGTGGTTTCAGTGCTCTCAGTCTTCTCTGCTCCATCTAGTCATCCCTCCATCTCCCTGTCTTCTGGCAACCACTGATCTTTTTACTGTCTCCATAGATTTTTCTTTTCCAGATGTTAGGTAGTCGGAATCACACGGCCTTTTCACGTTGGCTTCTTTCACTTGGTACTATGTATTTTAGGGTTTTTTCACGTCTTTTCGTGGCTTGATAGCTCATTTCATTTTAGCATGAATAATATTCCATTGCCTGGATGTACTCCAGTTTATCCATTCACCTATTGAAGGCCATCTTAGCTGCTTCCAAGTTTTAGTAATTACGAATAAAGCTGTTACAAACACCATATGTGAGTTTTGTGGGAATATAAGTTTTCACTTCATTTGACCAAATGTGAAGGAGTGCAGTTGCTGGATTGAATGGTAAGAGTAAGTTTAGTTTTGTGGGAAACTGCCAAACTTGTCTTGCAAACTGGCCATATGGTTTTGCATTCCCACCAGCAATGAATGAGCATTCCTGTCTCTCCACATCGTTACCGGTATTAGGTGTTGTCAGTGTTCCGCATTTTGGGCATCTAATAGGTGTGTAGTGGCATCTCATTGTTTTTTGTTGTTGTTGTTGTTTTTTTTTAAATTTGCAATTCCCTAATGACATATGATGTTGAGTATCTTTTCATATCCTTATTTGCCATCTGTATATCTTCTTCAGCGAGGTGTCTGTTCAGGTCTTTTGACTATTTTTAATCAGGTTGTTCATTTTTTATTGCTGAATTTTAATAACTCTTTGTATATTTTGGATAACACTTCTTTATCAGATATGTCTTTGTGTTTTCTCCCAGTCTTTGACTTATCTTCCCATTCTCTCGATTAACTTAATCTTGAATTACAAGTTGTGGTATGAATTATTGATATATTTTATCTTAGACAAAAAACACCTCCTAACCCATTTAATTGAAAAATCCTATAAACAGTGACCTAGTAGCAGTGTGTAACCCTAGTGCCCAAATTGTGGTCTTGGAATACCAATTCTCACTAACAGGAAGCAGGGCTATTTGGAGAAATCACTGATACAGGTCTAGAACAGGAACTGTACAAGGTAAACCTAGAACTTCTGGTTGTACCACATAACAAGGAAGTCATAAAAGACTGACCAGGATCACATCAAAAGAACCAAAGAACATACATGAGAAGACTCTCTTCAGCCAATGATGAGACAATCTGAATACCAGTAAAGTTTTTTGTTTGTTTGTTTGGTTGGTTTTTGTTTTTTTGGAGACAGAGTCTTGCTCTCTTGCCCAGGCTGAGATGCAGTGGCGCCATCTTGGCTCACTGCAAGCTCCGCCTCCTGGGTTCATGCCATTCTCCTGCCTCAGCCTCTGAGTAGCTGGAACTACAGGTGCTCGCCACCACGCCCGGCTAATTTTTTTGTGTGTTTTTAGTAGAGACAGGGTTTCACCATGTTAGCCAGGATGGTCTCGATCTCCTGACCTTGTGATCTGCCCACCTTGGCCTCCCAGAGCATGATGATATTTTTTTAAAAAGCTATTGGATACCATTTGCTAACACTACATTAACCATATACCATCCCTTTCCTATACAAACAGATCTGGCTTCTAAAGCTATATGATAATTTATAAGAATTACAGAGGACAGAGCAGCATATTAGTACCACCATGGGATACAGTCAGAAAAATCCAGACTATGTGAAGCTCTGGTTTCTTCAACAAGCAACCTGGTTTCTTCAACAAATAAATTGCAAAGGAAAAAAAATAAAATAAAAAGCACAGCAAAGCAAACAAAGTCTTGTGTGACATTTATGAGACATTTGGAAGTTTGACTGATTACTTGATGGTATTGGGACTGTTACTAATGTTTTTAAAGTGGAATGATGGTATTAGGAATTTTAAAGGTTTAAAAAAATATGTTAGAGATAGGTATTTACAAATGTATTTATCAATGAAATGTCCTTGCTTTAAAGCTAATGCAGAGGCAGGGATACCAGTAAGGGATACAGGTGAAAGAGTGTTGGCCGGGAGTTAACTATTTAAGCTGATGATGAGCACATGAAGGTTCATTATATTATTGTCTACTTCTGTGTCTAACATTTTTTATAATGAAACTTAAATAAAAACTTTCCTTGAGAATTCATAACCACAAACTGGCCCATGTATGGGAGTGAGACTTGAATTCATACTATCTGTGCAGTATGGAATTTAAATTGTTCTTGGGTTAGTAGTGCCTTCAGGAACCTGCCAGAGCAACATAAATCTTCTCAGGAGAAAAATATACCTTACTTAGGACTCAAATATGTCTCACAAATAAAATTATTCAGAAGTCCAAAATGAAAAGTCATAAAACACTCAAAAAACTGAGCTACAGTGAATGAGTCAGCAGGAGCAACAAAAATGATCAGATTTGAGGCCAGGCATGTTGGCTCACGCCTGTAATCCTGACAGTTTGGGAGGCCGAGGCAGGTGGATCACTTGAGGTCAGGGGTTCGAGACCAGCCTAGCCAACATGGAGAAGCCCCACCTCTACTAAAAATATAAAAATTAGCTGGTCATGGTAGTATGTGCCTATAATCCCAGCTAGTTGGGAGACTGAGGTGGGAGGATCATTTGAACCTGGGAGGTGGAGGTTACAGTGAGCTGAGATCCACTACTACACTCTAGCCTGGGCGACAGAGCGAGACTCTGTCTCAAAAAAAAAAAAAAAATCAGATTTGAAAAGTCTACAATATTGTAATTATTGGAAACTGAACATAGAATAAGTGTATTTAATATTTTTAAGGAAATAAATTTTTTTTTTATGATTTTGGTTATTAATTAGAGATGGGTTCTTGCTGTGTTGCCCAGACTGGAGTGCAGTGGTGAGATCATAGCTCACTTCCACCTCGAGCTCCTGGGCTCGAGTGATCCTCTCACTTCAGCCTCCCAAGTGACCAGAACTACAGGCACGTACCACCATGCCTGGCTAATTTTTAATATTTTTTTGGAGGCAAGGTCTGCTATCTGGCCTGGACTGCTCAAAATGCCGGCCTCTGGGCTTCAAATGACCCTCTCGCCTTAGCTTCCATAGTATTTGGGATTACAGGCGCACACCGCCATGCCTGGCTAAAAACAGATACTGTAAATGTAATGTAAATGTAATTAGATATTGTAAATTGTAAGTGAACGAATGCTACCAATTAATTTTAAGATGTAAGTTGGCAACTGAGACTATCAGGAATAATCAGATCAAAAGTCCTGTATGTCAGGGATGGATTTTTCAACTGTTGCATGCCACTATAGAGGCATTTGACTGGCTAAAATAATAATAATCAGGTATATTTGAAAAAGAACCATTTCATCAGTTTAGCCATCCACAGTGTATACCTATTTGAAAACATGCTGTGCATGTTAAATACAATTTTTGTCAATTAAGAAAGTAAGAATGAAAAAAATAACCATTTCAGAAGCAAAGAACATCATTGAATTTGGCGTTTAGTAGACAAGTCTTATCTTAAAGCAAATTAGACACAAGTGAAGCTAGGACTTACTGAACTAGAAGATAAAGCTAAAGAAATTGTCCACATAAAACCCATAGAGACAGAGAAAATGTAAAAGAAAGATTAAGATGCATGGAAGATAGAATAAAAGGTTTAATATAACATCTGATCAAAGTTCTAGGAGAATAGAAACATTGAGGGAGAGGTGGTATTTGAAGACATTTTCCAAAATTGATGAAAGACCTAAATCGTCTGAACCCGGAAGCTCAAGCAGGGTAAAGAAAGAGAAATATCACCTGGATACATTGGCAAATCCAAGATCCTAGTACAGTCCTGAGAGAAAAAGCAGACTGCAGGCTAATAGCTGACTTCTCAGTGACAGTGGAAGCCACAAAACAATTCATCGTCAACAGTGCTGGAAGAAAAATAACCATCTGTCAAGAATGAGGGCAAAATAAAAGCATTTTGAAATAAAGACTATTTTTTATTATGAATGGAGGAAAGTAAAAGAGTATTTTTGAGCTTTCAGTTAGGACAGTTGTTAAGAGCTTGAACTCTGGAGTCAGATAGTTTGAGCTGTACTGCCAGTGACTGTGTTGTTTAACTTCTCTGTTTCCTTCTCTACAAAATAGGATGACAAGTAGGAATGGTTGATGGGTACAAAAATACAGTTAGATAAAATGAATTAGATCTAGTATTTGGTAGCACAGTAGGATGCCTATAGTTAACGATACTCTATCGTATATTTTAAAATAACCGGAAGAGTAGAATTGGCACTTTCCTAACACAAAGAAATGATAAATACTTGAGGTAATACCCCAGTTACCCTGATTTGATCATTACATGCTGTATACCTGTATCAAAACATCACATGTACCCCATAAATGTATACAACTATTATGTACGCATAATAATTAAAAATTAAAAAAATTAAAAACAGGGTGACAGTAGCATTTACCTCATGGAATGCTTTGATAAGCAGATGAGTTATGCGTAAAGCACTGTGACTCCTACACGGTATGCATCTAGTAAATGTTAGGGATTGCTGTTACCATATTTTATGGAATTTAAGACGCCATCAGTCATAAGACATATCATATTTTATGCTCCATTAAGAAAGAAAGGATGCTGCCAATTAATTGTAAGATGTAAGATGTCATTAATTGTAAAATCTGTCCAGATTTCACAAATATTAACTTGTAAAGAAGAAAAAACCATGAATCTCAAAATTGATGAAATATAGTATTTTGATAGCAGATACTCAAGTACAGGAGAAAATACTGTATATGAAATATTAAAAAAATAACAGAAACAGTTTGAAGAAGTTGATGAAAGTGTTGTGAAGCTCAGACTTTAAATGTGTAGTACCCACGGCTGGAGAGTTTTGTGTATAATTTATTGAGGGTTAAGACAGCTGTTTCATTTTCATTTCTTCAGAAGTGAATATGAGCTACAACCAGACTGCCCTTGAGTTGGCTTAAGATTTCCCAGTGGCTGTTACTTAAACAAAAAGTGTTCTTTAGCGTTTCATTGGTAAGCACTAGCTTGTGGAAAGGCCAGATGTTGAATGTTGAACATGTTTGATAAACAGGAGTTTAACATGCAGCTGGAATAGTAGCATTCTTCTGCAGGTGCTTTTTGAAATGTTTTCAGTTTTTCTTTTCCACTTGGTTTTGATTACCACTTGCATGTAGTTGAGAGGAGATGTTTGCTAATTTCATATGAGGCTGGATGTTGCACTGTTTTAGTTGGTCTTATTGCTGATGATACTGCAGCATATCTCAGAGCATGTAAGCATCAACACTCTTTCCAAACATTTTGATTTGGTTAGATCATCTCAAATCATTATTGAAGCTGCTAGCTAGAGTGCTGTCGTTTCATGATATTGTACACTCCAGAAATCTTTACAATTATATTACCACAAAGAAGATGACTACTCATTCAGTTATTAGGATAAGCTTTTTGTTCTTATAGGTTATTACAGCAGCCTCATAACTCTTCTTGCTACCTCTATGTGATTTTATCAGTTAGAAATAAATTAGGCTATGTGTAATGGAATATCCAACTTTGCTTTAACCAAATAAAGAATCATTTTTTCCTACACACCACAAAATTGAGAAATAAGTAGTCACTCCCAGTGTTGTGAATGTCTCAAATTCCTTTGATCCATCCTTGATGGTGGCAAGGCCATTTCTCTGCTTTCCTTTCAGACCACCCATCCTCTCAAGTGAGGTATAAAAGGTGTGCCTCATCTAATGATTGACCAGAGCCATGATGTGTGGCCACCTCTCTTCATAATAAAAGTTGGGAAATGTAGCTTTCTAATTGAACCTAACTTTACCCCTAGCCAAATCTGGATTCCAGGCATTTGCAAAACAAGTAATGGTATTACCACAATTGCCATGATTACAATGTAACCATGATTTGTGACCGTGAAGCACCCCTGAATTTAACTGACCTACATTGTGACTGAGCCCACAGCCTAACATTATCCTTTCAGTAACTGAGTTTACCACCTCATGCTGTCTAGTAGGCAATTATCAGTTTTGCCCACTTGCCCCTTTATTATATGGTGTGTATTTCCTGATACCTATGCTTCATTAATATAGCCAACATTTACTGAATACCTGCTCTGTGCCAGGCACTGTTAATACAAAAATGAATAAGGTACTTCATTTGATAAGGGAAATGGATATCAACAAAATTTATAAGTACCACAACCTGTAACCCTCATGCTCAAGGCAGATGTTACTGACAAAGTGGCTCATCCATGTCATGACCAGGTAACTAAGCTGGTGACTTTAGCCTAGGCCTTCCAAGCAGTGTAGCTCCTCTATATCCCTCCTATCCCCAACCCCAAATCCTTGTATCTTACTGAGTTGATTGTCTTAGAAACACATAAACATGACTATGAGACCAGCTTCAGAAAGCACTGTCTATTGTATTGAACACATTGGTGCTTATGGTAAATGGTCAACCACTCAATGCCAGGATCATGGCCAAAATCTTATGAGACTTCAGATTCCAGATCTTTAGCCACAGGGAACTCTTCCAATGGCCAATTCTTAGGAAGTCTGTGAGGACAATTATTGGCTATAAGGAACAGCTTAGAATAAAGCACAGATAATACTCAGTGAATACTAAGAAACCATGGTTGTTATGGATAATCAGAGGAGATAATCTGTTATTCCCACAAAGCATTACCTCTTTTAGAAGCATCTACATTTCCTACAGAGATATGTTTTTATTAACTGAGCCCTGGATCAAACTTGCACTAGCATACAGGTGGTGTGCTATCTCTGTACCTTGACAGCAACATGAGTCTGGGCTTGTGAGATGAATAGTAGGACTTCATCAAGATGTTGTCCAACTACTCAGTGTGCATCCTCCATTATACCCCAGCCAAGGAGATCACAAAACTGGCTCCACCTCTCATCGCTTGTGAAAAAACTTCCCCCAGTCTCCTCTTGCTTCTAAACAACTGTAATTTTTATAGTCATGTGTTACATACTATGCCAGATGTATGCCAACGAATAACTATAAATAAGTGTTAATATTTATTAGCCAGAAAGCATAATGTTAGATTTTGGTTTTCAGAAGTGGAGGTTTTATTGGTCTGCCTATACATTGGCATGTGAACTTATTTTTCCATGAAAGCAGAGAATAAATTTATTAATTTATTTGAACAGCTTTGTCAACATTGTTCTGAAAAGAACAAGTTGGAATGTAGTAGCAGCATGCTCCGTTATGATGAAAGCTTTGCAAATGGCACAAAAGGTTATCAGAGTTGACCATTAAGGACCATGTGGCACCAGACTTCAGGAAAGATACAGTGGAGGAGGGAGAACAGAGACCCCATCCTAACCTGCCCCATCAGGGGAGCTCACCCTGGTGATAGGTGAGGTGTCAGGTGGCAAAGCTAGACCATCCTTACATCTCACTGGGGAGTTTGGACTGTATCGTCTGTGGGCTGGAAGGCTTTTGAACTTTTTGAACAAAGAAGTGACATGATCAGATTTATTTTTTATTATAAGAGTAATTTATGCTCTTTGTAAAAACTTGATGTTTATGAAGTAGAAAATGGAAAATTCTTGCATCCTGTTCCTTAGGTGTATCTTCTTTTTGTTTTGTTTTGTTTTGTTTTTTTAAAGACAGCCAGACAGGGTCTTTCTCTGTTTCCCAGGCTGGAGTGCAGTGGTGTGATCATGGCTCACTTCAGTCTCCAACTACTGGGCTCAATCAGTCCTCCTGCCTCAGCCTCCCAAGTAAGTAGGACTACAGGTGGGTGCCACCACACCTGGCCGATTTTTAAAAATATTTTTGTAGAGATTGGGTCTTGCTATATATCCCAGGCTAGTCTTGAACTCCTGGATTCAAGTGATCCAGGCCTCCCAAAGTGCTGAATTTACAGGCGTGAGCCGCCGCAGTCTGCCAAAGGTACTTATTTTTAAAGGCTGTTGGATGTCTTGTCAGACTTTTCCCCATACTTTCAGGTATATCATATATGTACTATATTATACATTGTATACATTATATATACACACAGATAGTATATAATGTATAATATATATGCTTTATATATTTATTTGTATATTTTTGACCAACAGGGGATTAAGCTATACAAAATGTTTTGTAATGGCTTATTTATTTATTTATTTAAGACAGGGTCTCACTCTGTTGCCCCAGCTAGCCTCAAAATCCTGGGTTCAAGTGCTCCTCCCACCTCAGCTTCCCAAGTAGCTGGGACTACAGGTGTATGCTACCACTCCTGGCTGGCTCTTATTTTAATCTAACAAGTAGTTTTGAACGTCTTCCATATTTCTTTCACTGCTTTCTTTTTAATGTCCACAGAATAATCGATTATTTTACTTACCAATCCTTTAATGGTTGACATTAAGATTGTTTTCAGTTCAGGATTACATATAGTACATCAGCAATAGCAATGAACAAGTTTGTTTATTTATTTATTTATTTATTGAGGCGGAGTCTTGCTCTTTCACCCAGACTGGAGTGAAGTGGTGTGATCTCAGCTCACTGCAATCTCCACCCCCCAGGTTCAAGCGACTCTCCTGCCTCAGCCTCCCGAGTAGCTGGAATGCCTTAAGGCATGCGCTATCACACCCAGCTCTTTTTGTTTTCAAATTGATGTATTTGATTCATCTGGAATTTTATTTTGACATATGGAGTAAGAAAACATAAAGTAGGACCAGGCACAATGGCTCACGCCTGTAGTCCCAGCACTTTGGGGGCCAAGGTGGGTGGATCACGAGGTCAGGAGTTCAAGACTAGCCTGGCCAAGATGGTGAAACCCTGTCTCTACAAAAAATACAAAAATTAGCCAGGCACCGTGGCGGACACCTGTAATCCCAGCTACTCGTGAGGCTGAGACAGGAGAATTGCTTGAACCTGGGAAGCAGAGGTTGCGGTGAGCTGAGATCATACACACCACTGCACTCTAGCCTGGGCAACAGTGTGAGACTCTGGGTGACAGTGTGAAACTCTGTCTCAGAAAAAAGAAAAAAAGAAAGAACACATACAGTAAGGAATGTGTAACTTCCTGCTCTGCATTCCCACAGTGACTAGCCAGTTATTAAAAAATAATTTGCTGAATGATTCATCTTTTCTTCACTGATTTGAAGCACTCCTTTAATCATAATTTTCCACGTTGTGGTACGTATCTTTTTTCCTTGACTACCTAGAGCCTCAACAGCAGAATCAACAAGATTAGTACAGTGGCACTCCATATTCATGGGTTCTACATCTATGACTCCAATCAATCATGGATCAGAAATATCTAGGAAAAAAATTGCGTCTGTATTGAAGACGTATAGACTTTTTTCCTTGACATTATTCCCTAAATAATACAGTGCAACAACTGTTTACATAGCATTTACATTGTATTAGATATTATAAATAACCTAGAGATTACATTTAAAGAATACAGGAAGATGTGTACCTAAGGAGGGAGCATTAGGTTATTTGCATAAGTTATATGCAAATACTTCTCCATTTTATTTTATTTGTTTAGTTTTTGAAATGGAGTCTCGGTCTGTTGCCCAGGCTGGAGTGCAGTGGCGCAGTCTTGGCTCACTGCAAACTCCACCTCTCAGGCTCACGCCATTCTCCTGCCTCAGCCTCCCAAGTAGCTGGGACTACAGGCGCCCGCCACCACGTCTGGCTAATTTTTTTGTATTTTTAGTAGCGACGGGGTTTCACCATGTTAGCCAGGGTGGTCTCAATCTCCTGACCTCATGATCTGCCCGCCTCAGCCTCCCAAAGTGCTAGGATTACAGGCGTGAGCCACCGCGCCCAGCCCCTCCATTTTATTTTATTTTATTTTATTTTATTTTATTTATTTATTTATTTATTTATTTATTTATTTATTTATTTATTTATGGAGACAGGGTCTGTTGCCCAGGCTGGAGTGTAGTGGTGTGATCTTGGCTTACTGCAACCTCTGCCTTCCAGGTTCAAATTATTCTTGTGCCTCAGGCTCCTGAGTAGCTGCAATTACAGGCCTGTGCCGCCACACCCAGCTATTTTTTTTTTTGTATTTTTAGTAGACTCAAGGTCTCCTCATGTTGCCTAGGCTGGTCTCGAACTTCTGGCCTCAAGTGATCTGCCTGCCTTGGCTTCCCAAAGTGCTGGGATTACAGGCGTGACCACTGCGCCTGGTCTATTTTTTAGAGACAGAGTCTCTCTCTGTTGTCCAGGTTGGAGTGCAGTGATATAAGCATAGCTCACTGCAGCCTCGAACTCCTAGGCTCAAGTGATCTTCCTGCCCCAGCCTCCTCAGTAACTAGGACTACAGGTGCACAACACCATGTCAGGTTAATTAAAATAAAAAAAAAATTATAGACATGAAGTCTAACTATGGGTCTTACCAGGCTAGTCTTAAACTCCTAGCCTCAGGCAATTCTCCTGCCTTGGCCTCCCTAAAGACTGGGGTTTTAGGCATGAGTCACTGTGCCCAGTCTCTATACCATTTTGTTTCAGGGACTTGAGCAGCCATGGATTTTGGTATACACCAAAGCTCCGGAACCAATCCCCCAAGGATACTGAGGGATGACTGTATTATATTGGATGGAGACTGAGGGGAAGGAAGATTGAACCTAAGCACTGTAGAGGGTTGTGATATCAAAAGTCAGTAACACCTAGAGATAGGTTTGGAGAAGAGTTCTTTTTTGATAGGTTGAGTTGGAGATTGGAGGGACATTGTGGAAGACATTCTCAGCAGGTCCCCAAGTTCTCTCCTCATCTGGGCCCATTCCTTTCTCTTCAGCTTCCTTTTTTTTCCTTTGAGACGGAGTCTCACTCTGTTGCCCAGGCTGGAGTGCAGTGGCCTGATCTCAGCTCACTACAACCTCTACCTCCTGGGCTCAAGTGATTCTCCTGCCTCAACCTCCCGAGTAGCTGGGACTACAGGCATGCGCCACCATACCCAGCTAATTTTTTGTATCTTTAGTAGAGATGAGTTTTACCATGTTAGCCAGGATGGTCTCGATCTCCTGACCTCGTGATCCACCCGCCTCAGTCTCCCAAAGTGCTGGGATTACAGGCGTGAGCCACCGTGCCTGGCCCGTGCTTCTTTAAATCACTAATTTTCAAACTTTAACCTATATCAGAATCACCCAGAGGGCTTGTTAACAGCACATTGCCAGCGCCACCTCCAGAGTTTCTGGCTCACTGGTTCTGGGGTAAGGTCTGAATATTTACATTTCTATCAGGATTTCAGGTGCTGTTGATGCTGTCTGGGGACCACACTTTGAGAACCACTGCTCTAGACTGAGTCCTCTTCACTCCCATTTTAGATTACTCTAATGGTCTCTAGTTTGGCTTCTTTTTCTAGTTTTCCTGTACTTTAAAGCCTCCTGACTCAAATTAGGACTGCAGTGGTGAGAATAGAAGTGGAGAGAAAGGAATGAAGCCGAAAGACATTTCAAAAGAAGGATTAATGGGCTTTAGAGACTGAGTAGATGTGTGGGACAAAGGACAGGAAGCAAAAGAGGCATTTTCTAAACATGGACACCAGATTTACTCTTTGGAAAACACTTCTTTCATCTTGTTATTTCCCAGTTCAAGAATCTGCAGTGAGATAAATCTAAAATGGGATTTATTTGAATAAAATACAGCTGACAATTGACACCCAACTGGTGTCGCTTCTCCGGTTTTGTCTAAGTCAAATCTCATTATGACAGATGACTTTGCAAGTAGATCTCTGCATTACCAAATACTTTCATGGCCGAGCCAGTGACCTACTTTAAGCAGTATCCAATTTAACAATTCCAGTTCAGCAAACTAGTTTGGATAGCATTTTAGGACTTGCAGAATTTAATCTGAAGTACTATGGTACATTTGTATATATAAAAGAACTGTTAATTTCTAAGGGTTAGTTTAAACCCTATTTAGAAATCCTGTTTATCATGTGAATATATATATATATTTTAAAACCCCCTTATATACTGTGCTTTCTGTATTTACCTTTTACTTATGCTTGCTGTTGGACAAAAGCAAGGAGGGGGGTATTATGCCAGATACTCATGTTTCCAATTATAAATGCAGACGAGGCCAAAGTATGTGTTTGTACAGGTGGGATGAAATAAACAAATGACAGTGAAAGCCTGCTTATCAGGATCATTATTTGTTGTTCCTGGATTGGAAAATAAGTATAGAGAAGGCAGTTTGGGTTTTTAAGATATTTAATATGTGACATTAAATTATTTTTTAATTTTTAAAAGCTGACTTCTGTCTTAGTCTTACATGATTTGGGCTCACATGTGTGGATGAGATTTTAAATATGTGAGAATCGTAGCTAGTTATAAAAGAGTGCCAGATATTTGCATTATAACAAAACATCTTTATTGATGTATAATTTATATACTGTGTAATTCACCCAGTTTAGATATACAATTAAAACATAGTAAATTGCCCAGTTGTGGTGACTCACACCTATAATCTCAGCACTTTGAGAAGCTGAGATGGGGAGACTGAGGCCAGGAGTTAAGAGACCAGCCTGGGCAACACAGAGAGACCCCATCTCTAAAAAAATAAAAATATAAAAATTAGCTGGGCGTGGTGGCTCACACCTGTAATCCCAGCACTTTGGGAGGCTGAGGCTGGCGGATCACAAGGGCGGGAGATTGAGACCATCCTGGCCAACATGGTGAAACCCCATCTCTACTAAAAATACAAAAATTAGCTGGGCATGGTGGCTCACGCCTGTAATCCCAGCACTTTGGGAGGCTGAGGCTGGCGGATCACAAGGTCAGGAGATCGAGACCATCCTGGCCAACATAGTGAAACCCTGTCTTTACTAAAAATACAAAAATTAGCTGGGCATGGTGGCGCATGCCTGTAATCCCAGCTACTCGGGAGGCTGAGGCAGGAGAATCGCTTGAACCCGGGAGTTGGAGGTTGTGGTGAGCTGAGATAGCGCCACTGCACTCCAGCCTGGTGACAGAGCAAGAGTCCATCTCTAAATAAATAAATAAATAAATAAATAAATAAATAAAATTAGCTGGTCATGGTGGCATATGCTTGTATTCCCTGCTATTCAGGAGGCTGAGGTAGGAGAGTAGCTTGAACCCAGGAGTTTGAGTCTGCAGTGAGCTCTGCTTGTGCCACTGCAGTCCAACCAGGGCGACAGAGTGAGACCCTGTCTCAAAAAAAAAGAAAAAAAGACGTCTATACAGTTTTACCATTGTCATCGCAACCCAGTTTTAGAACATTTCCATCAGCCCAAAGAGATCCCTCTTGCCCAAGTGCTGTCAGTCCCTTTTTCCACTCCATGCCCCAGGCAGCCCCTAAAAATTGAATCATACAGTACGTACTCTTTCACGTCTGGCTGCTTTCATTGAGCATAACATTTTTGAGGTTCATTCATGTTGTTGTAAGTATGAGTAGCTTGTTCGTTTTTATTGCTGAGTAGTTTTCTACTGGGTAGATTTACCACAGTTTATCTTTTGATTACTTTGGTGGACAACAAAACATTTGGGTTGTTTTCACTGTTTGACTATTATAATGATTCTTTTTTTTTTCTTTATTTTTTAATCTTTTGAGATGGAGTCTCGCTTTGTCACCCAGGCTAGAGTGCAATGGCACTATCTTGGCTCACTGCAACCTCTGCCTCCCAGGTTCAAGCGATTCTCCTGTCTCAGCCTCCCAAGTAGCTGGGATTACAGGCATGTGACACCACACTCAGCTAATTTTTGTATTTTTAGTAGAGACAGGGTTTCGCCATGTTGACCAGGCTGGTCTCAAACTCCTGACCTCAAGTGATCTGCCCACCTTGGCCTCCCAAAGTGCTGGGATTACAGGCATGAGCCACCGTGCCCAGCTGAGTCTATCTTTTAAAAGAGAAAAAGAAGGCCGGGCCCGGTGTCTCATGCCTGTTATCCCAGCACTTTGGGAGGCTGAGGCAGGTGGATCACGAGGTCAGGAGTTCAAGACCAGCCTGGCCAACGTGGTGAAACCCCGTCTCTACTAAAAACACAAAAATTAGCCAGACGTGGTGGCGGGTGCCTATAATCCCGACTAGTCAGGAGGCTGAGGCAGGAGAATCGCTTGAACTCGGGAGGCGGATGTTGAGCGGAGATCGTACCATTGCATTCCAGCCTGGGCAACAGAGCAAGACTCCGTCTTGGGGGGAAAAATTGTTTTCATAGTCATTATCATTTGAGCCTTACAGTAGCCTTACAACAAGTGGACAGGACAAGTAATATTACCCTCATTTGTTGCTATCCAGAGGGAGTCTACACCTGTATTCTCAGGTTATTGCCATAGGAAACCCATCAAGAGTGTGCTTCCGTTTTGTGGTGTACACACAGGATAGAGCAGCACCAAAGGACTACTTCTATATGTGATGTAGATCCAAATTTGGAGTCAGTTTATTCATTCTGCAAATATTCAGCGAATATCTGCTACCTGCCAGGCACTGTTCTAAATGGTGGAGGATTGGGGTATGAAAGATTTAGTCTCTGCTCTTGAGGAATTAACTGTCCATAAAGGCTGTATACAAGAAAATAACTATAATACTGGGCCATGGGAACCCAGAAGCAGAGGATCTAACAAGGGGAGCAGAGAGGATCTAACAAGGTAGAGCAGAGGATCCAACAAGGGGAGCAGAGAGGAGGGTGTCAGAGTGTATTGATGTTAATAGCTCACCCTTACCTAGTGCATACTCTGTTCCAGGCACATTCCAAACACTTTATATATGTTTACTCATTTAATCTTCACTTCAACCCCTTACCCTGTTTTACAGACGAGAAGGCCACAAAACTGAGGCTGGTATTTTGACCAAGCGCACAGTGCTAGTGAATGGTAGACCTGGAATTTAGACCAGTCAGTCTGGCTCTGGAGTCTGTCTCCTGAAAAGGTTTCTCAGAGGAGAGGCACCCAGGCTGTGTCTTGAATAACAGCTTGTAGCTAGTCTGGCAGAAAGGTGATTGGGATATGTCTACATGATTTTCTAGGCAGAGAAGTATCACAAGTAAAGGTAAAGAAAGCACACGACTGAGAGCAAGTGTGGCAGACTACTTGTGAAGAAAGATGGGTGGTAAGGAATGAGACTAGAAAGACAAGGCTGAGGATGAAGAGCCTGGCACGCCATCTGAGGAATTTGGGTTCTGTGATCTAATTTTTAAAGTTACACAAAAAATACCACTTTTCCTTTTGTATTAATTTTATTTTTGTAAAATTAAAGATTTAAAAAGATTGATTTAAATCTTTTTAATTGTGAAATATATCACACAATCAGAAAAGTGCATAAAATACAAATGTAAAACAATGAATTATTTTTAAATGACCACCTCTGAGGTTAGGAAATAGATCATTATAGCGGCCCAACAGCCCCTTCTTAGTGACCTTCACTAGTCACAGGCGCTCCCCTTCCACCTACAGGTAACCACTCTTGATTTCTTTATTTTCCTTTCTAGTTTTACTGCCCATGTCCCTGTAAACATTATAGTTTTGCCTGGTTTTGAACACACGGAGTCATATGCTGTATCTTCTTTTGTGTCTTGTCATTATGTGTGCGAGATTCATCCATGTTGTTCTGTGTGGCTGTCCCTTCATTTTTGTGCTGTATGACATTCTATTTTATGAATATACCAGTGTCCTTACTTTTGTGCTATTGAGGATATTTGGGTTGTTCCCAGCTGGGGACTATTATGGATAGTGCTGCTGTGTGTGCCTTTGGGGTACACGTGCATACGTTCTGCTGGGTGTGTACCTTGGAGTGGGATTGCTGGGGTCATGGGTCTTACCTGTCTTGAACTTTAGGAGAATCAAGCCAAACCATTCTCCAAAGTAGATGTAATAATTTACATTCACACAAGTAGTGTGTGAAGATTTCTGTTGTTCCATAGCCTAGCAACACTTAATCATATCAGATTTCGATGTTTTTAGCCATTACGATATATAATGTTGTATCATTATGATTTTCTTCTTTTTTTTTTTGAGATGGAGTCTCACTCTGTCTCCCAAGCTGGAGTGCAGTGGCGCTATCTCAGCTCACTGCAAGCTCCCCCTCCTGGATTCATGCCATTCTCCTGCCTCAGCCTACCAAGTAGCTGGGACTACAGGCGCCTGCCACCACGCCCGGCTAATTTTTTGTGTTTTTAGTAGACACGGGGTTTCACTGTGTTAGCCAGGATGGTCTCGATCTCCTGACCTCGTGATCTGCCTGCCTCGGCCTCCCAAAGTGCTGCGATTACAGGCGTGAGCCAGTGCGCTTGGCCTCATGATTTTCTTTTGCGTCGCCCTTACTTACTGTTGAGACTAGATGCCTTTTCATACGTTTATTGGCCATTTGGATAGTTTAGGGTTTTTTGTCGTTCATTTGATGACATGTTTCATCTAGCCTCTTGCCCCTTTTCATGTTGGGTTATCTTTTTTCTTTTAGAACTTGTTAGAATCCTTTATTATTTTGAATATGGGCCTTTTATTGGTTTTACGTTGCCTGCTTTTTCTTTTTCTCGAGGGCGTCTTCTTTTTTTTATTTCAGTTTGAGAGCAGGTACTGTTTATTAACTGACCAGCTTAGAAAAAAATAATAATGGTAGACACCTTAGTTTATTTTTCTAATAGGCCTGTTGATCTGGTCCTTCCTGTTGCCAGCGTCTCCACCTTCTACAAAATGGGTGATCTTTTTCTTCATTCCACCTCGTGGAGAAGATAATTTTAAGAGCCACAGGAAGTTATTTGCTTCTTTGAAGCATTTTCCAACAGTATAGATCTCATGAATCAGATCCTCCACGCAGATGATGCCATATTTACCAAGAGATGGAGCAGTCAAAGTCTTATCTGTCAAAGCAATTTGCTTCTTATTGATTTCGCCATAACCACGCTTGTAGATGAGTTCATCTACTGACTTTAGGTTTGGTTACCCCCAAGCAATATATGGCTCTACAATCCTCAGCATGTTAATTGAAGCCTTGTTGAGCTTCACACAGGTTCCATTGAAGATTTGACGAAGGCGAAGAAGCTGCAACACCTTTCGGACCTTTGAGCTCATGCCATTGATACCTCTGATCCTGATGGCAAATGCCTATTTGGGTTCTGCGGGTACGTAGGAGTTGCCAGCTTTTCATGCCACCCTCGCCATTCGAATTTCAGTTCTGTACATCTGCCTGTATTCCTTGTGATGGTGCTTTGCTTTTTCGTAGATAAGCTTGCCGTTCGGAGCATCTTTTGGGCACGCTTCTTTCTCAGGCGCTTGATCTTCAGTTCTTTGAAATTCCTTCACTTTTTCTTAAGGATTTCTGGAACAGCAGGAACCTTCTTCTTCTCTTCTACACCCTCCATGGTTCCAGTTGGAAAAAGAGGGAGGATGTCTTTTGATGGACAAATATTCTTAATTTTCACGTAGTCATGTTTGTCTAATATCGTCATATTTGGTTTTTAATACTAGGTACTTTTTGTATCCTATTTAAGAAACCCTTCCCTACCCCTAGGTTTTGAAGCATTTTCCCGTATTATCTTCTAAAAGCTTTATTATTTAGCTTTCACATTTGAGTATACAGTTCACCTGAATTTGATTTTTGTGTATGGTAATTGTTAACTAACTTATTAGTATGCCTCTGCCTTTAAAATTTTTTAAATATTCTGTCCAGACTTTCTGGCTGTCCTCAGCAGAATGGTTGGTCTTCATTACCTGGTTTACCATTCCCAGAAGCAGAAATGTCTTTTAAAGTTTTAGTTTCACTTTGACTTAAAAATGATCTGTCCCGTCTTGTTAAGGGGCCTTAATGAATATGTTTACTAAAAAATAAAAAAGGACTGAAAAACTGTATAGATTTATGACTGTTTCTATTTTTTATTTTTATTTTAATTTAAGAGACCAAAAAGAAGCTTCTGTTTCCTCTCTGCTTCTGTCAGCTATAAAATACTGTTAGACAGATTTAAGCTTGCTACATAAAATGAGCATGGTTATACTTATTGCAGGATAATTTCAGAACATTAATCACAGGAAAATTTTAAATTAAAAAATGCACACTATCAGACATTGACTTTGGTAATAAAATGGCTTAACTAAGGCAGTGGCTACCCCCCTTTCTCTGTTTATCCATAAATTTAAACCTCTTTTTTGGCCAGAGATGGACTGTATGCAAACCGCATCCAGAATGCTTTTAGTTTGTGCCACAAAATATGAAGAAAATGTTTTCAGTTTATGGCAACTAGATCCATGACATATGATGCTCCAGGAACTGTTTTTACAGTGCGCAAGATGCACAGGAACAGAATAGCAAACTCACATGATTGTTGGCAAGGAAAACCTGGCTACGTGGCTGATGTTAAATTTGCTTTTTAAGACAGCCAGATCAAGAAATGTCTGAAGACTTTGAGACTGCAGCAGGGAGATGATTTTGCAGTTAGTAAACACAGCCCCGGGAAGCCATGGCAAGGCAGTTCTGGTAAGCCATTTACAGCTTCTCTTCTAGAAGGAGAGCACAGTGGAGGCTCTGGAGAGGAAAACCTGACGTGGCCTCTAGAGAATGCTACCCAGGGCAGTAGAGCCTCCCTGATGGCACTGCCCTCAGCACCACCCTGCACAGCCTGGCCAAACCCTGCCTTGCCCGGGCCATCTCTGTCTCTGAGATTCACCACGGAGGTTAGCTTGGTTGTAGCTGAGCTGTTAAGAGTAGGGGTTTGTGTTCTTGAAAATTAGAGCTTAGGAGCCACACACATCCTTCTTGCCCAGCCCTTACTTAGACCATTTTCTTTATCTTTTTCAATGAACACTTCTCAAAGTGTGCCCCTTCCTCCCGCCCAAGACCCTTTCAGGAGGTCACAACTATTTTAATAATACTAAGATGCTGTATGCCTTTTAAATTCATTCTCTCATGAGTGCACATTGGAGTTTTTCCAGACATGTGATACAGAAAAAGATTGAATGCGAAAGTATATATTTGGGTACAGCTGTTGTAGCTCAAGCTAGACATTAAAGAAGTTTGCAAAGATGTAAAACAGTGCCACTTTCCTCAAATTTTTGATCCTTTGAAGTACCATTTTTAATTTAAAAAGCAATAGTTTATTATTTTTGTTTTTAAGTTCCAGAGTACATGTGCAAGATGTGCAGGTTCATTACGTAGGTAAACATGTGCCATGGTGGTTTGCTGCACTGTGAACCCATCACCTAAGTATTAAGCCCAGCATGCATTAGCTATTTTTCCTAATATCTCCCTCCCCCTGCCACCCACCCCCAGCCAACAGGCCCAGATCAAGAAATGTCCCTGTGTCCATGTGTTCTCATTGTTCAGCTCCCACTTATGAGTGAGAATATGCACTGTTTGGTTTTCTGTTCCTGTGTTAGTTTGCTGAGGATAATGGCTTCCAGCTGCATCCATGTTCTTGCAAAGAACATGATCTCGTTCCTCTTTATGGCTGTATAGTATTCCATGATGTATATGTACCACATTTTCTTTATCCAGTCTATCATTGATGGGCCTTTGGGTTGATTCCATGTCTTTGCTGTTGTGAATAGTGCTGCAGTGAACATACGCGTGTATGTATCTTTATAATAGAATGATTTATATTCCTTTGGGAATATAACCAGTAATGGGATTGCTGGGTCAAATGGTATTTCTGGTTCTAGATCATTGAGGAATCACCACACTATCTTCCACAGTGGTCGAACTCATTTACTTTCCCACCAATGGCGTGAAAGCATTCTTACCTCTCTGCAGCCTCGCCAGCATCTGTTGTTTCTTGACTTTTTAATAATCACCATTCTGACTGGCGTGAGATGGCATCTCACTGTGGTTTTTGGATTCCTCTAATGATCAGTGATAGTGAGCTTTTTTTCATACGTTTGTTGGTCGAATAAATGAACTAATAATTCTAGTGTTTCATAGTTATAATTTTTACTATGGCAAATATTGATAATTAAAATTAAGATAAACAAGAGCTCTTTGACGTCTTCCATAATTTTCGTAAGTGTAAAGGGATCCAGAGACAAAAGGGTTTGAGAATCACTGCTTTCAATCCTGTCAGTTCCAGTTGGAATCTCAGTTTCTCTTTGAAGGCGGCACAGGTTGTCTAGCTCACCGTTTTCTCTGCATTCTCTAAACTTGTGCGCCACTCAGCTTAGTGTTTAGCTTCTTTCTCCTTACATATAGTGTAAGGTCCCTGAAAAGGGGGATCAGATCTGAATTGAGAGTTTTTTGAGACTTCCAAGGTATACAGTGCTGGGCACAGCATAAACAATTGTTAATGATTATTCATATTACTATCATCATTGTCAATGTTCAACTCACTGGTTTATTGGAGAAGCAATATACATCTAAAATTTGTGAACAACCTCACCTCATAAAATCAATATGCAATATAGAAAAAGAACAAAGGTTTTTCTTTAATCACCAATAAATTGGTCACAAAAGTTAACATGTTAATCTGCTTAATTATTTCTTTTAATTTTAATTTTTAATGTAAATTGCCAAACTATAATTGCATATACTTATGAGGTACAAAGTGATATTGTGATTTATGAATATAATGTGGAATGATTAAGTCAACCTAATTAACATATTTATCACCTCTAATCTGCTTAATTCTTATGTGACCAACAATTGCAATAAAACCTGGACGTAGGCCCTTGCTCTGAAAACTTGCTGAGCATAGTGCTGTGCACTTAGTAAGCATTCAGTGAAGCTGGTTGAATTGAATATGCTGTTTCAGTAGCTGCCTCTGCTGTTCTTGTAACCCTCGGTGAATTCCCTACCATCCCTGCCTCTACTATAAGTGATTTGCAGTTGTTTTAGGCTTTCAGAAGGCAGTCGTACGTACTTTCCCAAGCCTTTTCTGTTGAAGAATTGACAGATTTTTCTGGGGCCAGGCTGGAGGGCATAAATTAGTTGAGCAAGCTGGATTAATACCCCAAGGTTGGGTATGAGTCTTTCTGATCATTCCTACTTTGGACTGAGTTTGTTTTTCTTAGGCAACCTTTCCTGACTTCCAAGACATAAAAATCAGATTAACATTCTTGTGCCAGGGTCCTGCCATCAGTCCCAGAGTTTCCTTCACTGCTTCTCCCAGGAAGTCTGGGGATGCCGTGCAAGTAGCACACTGCCCTCATAGACTGTTACAGCTGATAAGCCACAGCTTTGTTTTCGTAAGCTCAGAATGTCATGTTGTATTGAGTTGATTTTAGTTTTTTCGTAAAAAATGTGTGTGTTTATTCCACAAGAATTTATTGGGAATGTCCTTTGTGCTGGCACTATATTAAGTGACAGTGATAAGGAAGCCTTAGACCCGGGAAGCTTACCACCTACCAGTATACACACACAAAAGGAAGCCTAGTGTGTGTTTTGAGTGCAGTTGCTCACTCGGGGAAGGATCCATCCAGATCACCTGTGAGAAGAGGGAGTCAGGAGAGACTTCACAGAACAGGTTTCCCTAAGCCTGCATCTTGAAAGTTGAGAAGAAATTTGTCCTGCCCGTGGGAAGGCAGTCCAGGTACCAACAGCATGTTCAAAGGCACGCGGAAACCACGTGGTGCTCAAGGGAAACGGAAAACAGTTGGGTTTTGGAGGTGAGGAAAGTGGGGCGAGCAGGGACCAGGCCTCGCCAGCCACAGTGGGAATGGGGTTTTATCTACAGGGTGGATGAGACACATTGCAAAGGCAATAAGGATTTCTGCTTTTTGAAGGTAATTCTAGTGGTGTAGGGGAGGGGTGGGTCTTGAGGTAGGAAAACCAATTGAAAAGATAACTAGCATAAGACTGGTGAGAAGCTATGCCAGAAGCAGGGCAGTCAGTGGCAGTAGGAATAAGGAAGTATATACTAGAATTTCAGTTGGGGATTAGAACTGACAGTTTGGTGAGAGGAAGGAGCTGCTGATGTTCGCAGACTTCTGATTTGAGTGGGATGGCAGTATTCCCAAGTGAGGCAGAAGAACACGCTCTGGGGGAGGGTTGTTTTATTTTAGGGCCCTGTGGCACATGAGGTGGAGCTGCATTAGGCAGTTATGTAGATAGTTCTAAAGGCTGTAAAAGAGGTCAACACTAGAGAAAGACTTGGGAATCATCAAGATCCAGGTGGAAGCTGCATCTATGAGAAAGCATAAGACCAGGCTGGGTGCAGTGGCTCATGCCTGTAATCCCAACACTTTGGGAGGTTGAGGCGGGTGGATCACGAGGTCAGGAGTTCAAGACCAGCCTGGCCAAGATGGTGAAACCCCGTATCTACTAAAAATACAAAAATTAGCTGGGCGCAGTGGCAGGTGCCTGTAATTCCAGCTACTCGGGAGGCTGAGACAGGAGAATTGCTTGAACCCGGGCAGCAGAGGTTGTAGTGAGCCGAGATTGCGCCACTGCAGTCCAGCCTGGGCAATAGAGTGAGACTCCATCTCAAAAAAGAGAAAGCATAAGGATGTGTGTATATAATAAATAGAGAAAGGGAAGTGTGGACTCCAGAGGAGGAATACACTAATAATGAAAGGACAGGGAGAAAAAGACTGTCCTGTGAAACAGACTGGAAAGACACAGACCAAGAGGTAGCAAAAGTACTGCCATGGGCCCTTCCAGCGGGGTGGGTGAAGGGACTAAACCTGCTTCATATCAGACTAGGCATCAGAACTGAGCTCAATCCGTGATGCCAGGAGTTGAGTTTGGTTCCCTTTCCATGACTCTGGCCCCCAGTCTGCCATGTACAGCAACAACTGTAGTAGCAGCTTTTCACCTTCTCACCCACTCCAAACCTTCCTGTGATAAGAAGGCTGGTTGCAGACCCAAGGGAACAGGAGGACCTGACACAGCCAGGATACCAGGAGCTAAAACAGGATGCCCCTGACCCAGTGACTGGATCTTCAGTATCCTTACTATTAAGACAGGAAAGGAGGTCCCAAATGACAGGTTTCAGGTGGTTCTGGTTCGGATTTTTATTTATTTATTTTGTGTTTATTTTTAGACAATGGTTCTGATTTTTAAATGCTAGAGAGAGGTTAAAGGAAGAACAGTTGAATAGTATCTGTTGCATTGACACTGAGGTTGATAGGGACAGAAATCAAGTTGTCTTATTAATCAAGTGATGAATAAGTGAATGAGAAATTAGTATGTTGAGACCACAAATATAAACTGCTTTTTCAAGAAGCTTGACTAGGCCAGGTGCAGTGGCTCACGCCTGTAATTCCACCTCTTTGGGAGGCCAAGGAGGGTTGATCACTTGAGGTCAGGAGTTCAAGATGAGCCTGGTCAACATGGTGAAACTCCGACTAAAAATACAGCTAGGCATGGTGGCATGCATCTGTAATCCCAGTTACTCCAGAAGGCTGAGGCAGGAGAATTGCTTGAACCCAGGAGGTGGAGGTTGCAGTGAGCTGAGATTGCATAATTGCACTCCAGCCTGGGCTACAGAGCGAGACTCCATCTCAACAACAACAAAAGCTGGACTAGGAAGGGGGGGAAGAGGGGAGGAGGAGTGCAATAGGTAGAACAGATTTTAAGGTTAAAGGGGATGTTTTTAGGAATGGACTGACAGTATTTTTATAGAATTTCCAAAGCGTTGAAGTGAAGTAGGAAGTGGCCTAAAACTGCAAAGATAGTATTTCCAGGTCTTGGAACGATAATAAATCTCTTGTGTATGGGGGCTAAGTAAAACCATCTATTTCTAGCAGATCTGCATCCACCTGTGCTCCTTTTGAGACAAGGTCCGGCTCTGTTGCCCAGGCTGGAGTGCAGTGGTGTGATCTAGGCTCACTGCATCCCCTGACTCCCAGGCTCAAGCCATCCTCCCACTTCAGCCTCCTGAGTAGGTGGGACCTACAGGTGCATACCACAATGCTGGGCTACTTTTTTTGTATTTTTTTGTAGAGATGGGTTTTTACCAGGTTGCCCAGGCTAGTCTTGAACTTGTGAGCTCAATCAATCTGCCCACCTCGGCCTCCCAAAGTACTGGGATTACAGGTGTGATCCACCATGCCTGGCCTCCTTAGACTTTTGATATTATTATTTGTGTTACTTAATTAACTAGGTATCTTCTTACCTGATTGGGCCGGGCGCCCTGCTCACAGAACTGGATGGTTGGTACCCTGCTGTCTGCCACCAAGACTCCTGGCATCCCCTCTTGCTTCCTGGGAAGACCTTCCAGGCCTCCTTGCTGGTGTTCTGCTCCTCCCTCACATCTGCTGCCTCACTTAAGACATCTCTTCTGGACGTCTTGCTTGAAGTTAGACCAGTTGCCAACAATGTAGGCAGACAAGGTTTTCAGAGTTATTTGTGACTCAATTAAAAGTTTATAGTGTATTCTCAATAGTTTGTATCCTAAGAATGATGCTGGATATCAAACTGATAAGAGTGGTGAGTCCTGGGAAGACTGGAATGGAGGGAGAGGGGACGTTGGTTAAGAGCCTCTCTATACTGCTTGAATTTTTAAAATGAGAATTTAAATTTAAAATAATGGTGCTGAATAGTCAAGTTTGAAAATTAAAACCCTGCCATATCAAAGGTGATACTAGTAAGATACCAGCAAAATAAATATAGTTTGTTGAATATGTATTTCTTTCAACTTGCCATATTCCGTAGGAAAGATTTAGTTCTAATTACATCCTGTGAGTTTAGTTAGGTACTTGGCTTTGGAATAATTCTTTATTTTTTTGAGACTGGTTCTTGCTGTGTCACATGGGTTGGAGTGCATGGTTGACTGCAGCCTCAACCTCCCAGACTCAAGCAATTCTCCTGCCTTAGCCTCCTTAGTAGCTGAGACTACAGGCACATGCCACCATGCCCCATAAATTTTTTTACATTTTTTTGTAGAGACAGAGTCTTCCTATGTTGCTCAGGCTGATCTCGAACTCCTGAGCTCAACCGATCCTCCTGCCTCGGCCTCCCAAAGTGAAGTGCTAGGATTACAGGAGTGAGCCACCACGCCCGGCCTAGAGGAATTCTTGAAGCCGGCTTGCAGTTTAACAGGACCTGGGGATTAATTTAACCCAAGATCCACTGAACATTCCTACCCCTTCTATGAATTCCAAGACTAGTTTGGCTGCTCTGAAAGAGAAGAGAGAAAACTAGAGTGGTTCACAGTTTTACTGCTGCAGCTGTACCTGATCAGATGGTAGGATTACCGTGTAGTTCTGAGCATTTCAAAGCTGTTTTGGAGGAATTTGCCACTATTTATACCTTGGAAGGAAAATGGTGCTGTAGGTAACTTCAGCTAGATAATTTCAAATGTTGATTTTAGAATTGACTTATATGTTTATTTTGAGTACATGTGCACCTGATACAGAGGTTCACAGTCTGGCAGAGAAAGTAATGCAGCTGTTCTGTAAAACCTAGATTCAGGAGTACTTGGAAAACTGCTCAGTTTCCCTAGCTTGCCTATCCTGTGCCCTAATTCCTTTTTTCCCCTCCCTTCTGAATACAGGCAATGTCTGAGACACACTGCCAAGCAGGCTAGGGACTGAGTGGCATGGTCTCTTTCTAGCCTTGTCTGTTAAGGAGACATGTAATGTGCAACTTTACAGGGTTGGCACAGAATTTGGACTAATGATAGATCCAGAGAAGAGGCTGTGTTTTAGCCTAAGTGGAAACTTTAATCGGAATAGGGAACTAAAAATTAGTGTTATTATCTTGATAGTCTCTGCAGTTGACAAAAAAATTAATGAATCCTGTCGTCCTCTGAAGTGCTGAGGGTCAGACATAACCACGGAGCCTCGAGTTCTCTGTAAGGGCCAGACTCATCTTGGAGGCTGCAGCTAACTTCAGTTTTTACCAACACAGTTAATTAGGGGACACATCCACATTCAACTACTGAATTGCTGGGATCCCATTGGGATTCGGTTCAGCTTATGTTTATTGGACTCTACCCAGTACCAAATTCAAAGGTGTGTTAGACATAGTCCTTGCTCTCAAGGAGCTCCTGCTGAGTGCAGAAAATGGACTCGTGGATATTACCAGTATAATGTGTATCTAAGAGGAGGAACACTTTGTCCAACCAGCGAGGATACAGAAAATTTCTAGGAGAAAACACCTAAAGGAAAAGGAGAAGGGAATAGGCAGAGGGCTCTCAGACATTAGTGTGTATGTTGTGAGTAAGAAAACTCTGTGCAGTCATGAAGCGATAAGGGGTCTGGAGAGGTCTTGGATTTTACCCTAAAGATAGTTATTGACTGAATTTAGGTGGCGAGATACCCAGAGGTCAAATTTGCTTTTTAGCAAGAAAGACTGCTGCGGTATATAATAGAGAGATAGGGAGACGAGTCATAATATTTCTAATTCTCATCACAATTCCATCTGAGATGTATTGATTCAAACACTATTAGATAAAGTAAGTCCAATAGAGGGGACGACAGATAGCAGGGCGGTGGCAGTGAGGTGCTTTCAGATTCCCTGCAGCACCGTCTCAGCACCGTGCCCTGACTTGGGGCTGAAGCTCTGACTTACAATCTCTAGCTGTGGGGAGTGGAGCACGCTGTCCTGGACAGAAGTATTGGGTTACTGTGAAACTAAGGGGCCAACTTCCAAACAGTGCCAGCTTTCTGACAGCATAGTAGATGCTGGTCCCAGATGAACCTCTGCTGGGCTCGCCATTGCTTTGAGCACCAGCACACACGTAGGTAGCTCTAACCTTGAGGAGCATTCCTTCTGCATTTGTTTGTGTCATTGTAAAATGAAGGTGCTGGCCATTTAATATGTATTCCTTTATCTCTACATTCAAATACATGAATATATATTTCAGAGAGAGATTCCATCATGGAATAAATAAAATATTTACTGCATTTTTTAGTAACTTGCTATGAATTGATTTTGAAGAGACTATTCCAGCCATTATGGGGGAATGGATTGGGGAGGAGCAAGAATAGGAACAGAGAACCAGCGAAATGGCCCCAACAAGCAAGAATGACAGTAGTGAAAATGAAGAATTATGGGTAGATCTGAGAAGCAGATTTTGAAAGAGGAAATGATAGGACTTGCTGATGGACTGATATGAGGGGTTGGGTGAGAAATTCATGACGGATGTCAGGGTCTGACCTAAACACCTGGGTGGAGGGTGATGCCCTTGATTGTATGAAGCCTTAGTAACCACTTACCTTTATTGAGCATGTGTTTCGTATCCTGCCCTCTACTAAGAGTTTTACACGTATTGCATTTAAACTTCAAAAGAACCCTATGAAGAAGGTGTTGTTAGTGTTCCCAGTGTTGGTTGAGGAAGCTGAGCTCTGAGAGGTTGGGCTGCGGGCCTAGAAACAATAGCTGGTGAAAGGAGGAGCTGGATTTCCATGAGGCCACCTGTGCCACTGCCTCCTGTGGCATCTTGCTATGAGCATACAGCTCATTGTGATTTTTTTCTCTTTTCAGGGTTGTGGTTTTTTGCACTGAATGTAACCTAGACTCATCTTCACGGGCTTGTGTTGCCCCAGGTACTGTCAAAGGTAAGTTTTTAAAATATGTATCTACCATGTATTGGCAATAGTCTTCTCCTTAAAAAGAAGAAAATACTTTTTCAAGAACATTATTGCCCTTTTACCAAGTTCTTACAGGAAGATATTTGTAAGGTGACCATCATACCAGCCCCTTGCTTTCCTCTTATGTGGTAGGTCCCTTTAAAAAGAACTGGTATTTAGATGGATACTGACATTTGGTGCCTCATGCTAGAAAGCTACCACTTAGTTATTATGTGAGTTTTATGTGAGTGTACGCCTAGCGTCTCTGTCTCTCACCTTTCCCTGCCGCAGTCTGTAGTCCACATTACTGCCAGGGTTCACTTTCTGAACGATGGATTTACTCAGGTCACGCCTTTGCTTAAACAGCCCTCATTGCATCCAGTTGCTGCAGATGTTGTCCCACAGATCCCTTCAAAACCTAATTCCAGTCAACGTTTCTGGCTGCTTTTTTAGTGAATCCTTATCTGTAAGCCTTAACGGACCACTTTCTTTTCCCTAGATATATATAGTATTTTTTTCATGGCTTTGTGCCGTGGTTGATGCTTTTCTCTTTTTAGAGTTTGGAAGCAGGGAGAAGAATGTGACTATCTACTCTCCTTGTTGTATTTTTCCTGTTGTCGTCTTCTCCCAAACTCCCTTGGCAGAATTTCTTTTTCATCTGTGTTCTAAGAGCACCTGTTGTTATTATAATAATAAATTATTCAATATTTTATATTAAAGTTGTTTATTTGTATCTGTCTCCTTTACTAATATATAAACCCTTTGAGACTGCTTGGAAAGGAGGTAACCTATTTTTAATGCCTAAAAGAGGCCCCCACAAGCAAGAAAGGATGACAGCAGTGAAAATGAAGAATTGTGGGTGGATCCGAGAAACAAATTTTGAAAGCAAAAATGATAGGACTTGCTGATGAGCTAATATGAGGGGTCCAGGGTAGGATGAGAAATTCATGATGAATTTCTCCCCAACCCTTTGCTAGGCTTATGTGCCTAGTGTATGCACCTTGTCTCTTGTAGAGGCAGCCACCTACCTGAAGACAGTAGCTATAACTATAGCCACTGCTAAGGTCAAAATACTGTGTGACCTATGGTTTTTGAACCTCCCAATTCAGCCTCAGTAGTATAGAGCAATAAGAGAAAATGCTCTTAGACACCTTACTAAGAGTTCTACACACATTGTTTAATTTAATCTTTATAACACCTCTTCCTGCACAGCTTTACGGATGAAAATACTCAGGATTATAAAGTTAAATAACTTGCCCAAGATCACACAGCTAATAACTGACAAAGAAGTACGATTCTACATTTTCAAAGGCACAGCTCGTTCCAGCATAACACACTATCCCAGCACCATCTGATATGTGGTAGAGGCACAGTAAATGTTTATTGAATTGATATCTATTGCATCTTAAAGAAAAAGCATTGTAGTTAATTCAGTCATTCTTAACATATAAATTTATTGAATACCTATTAAATGCCAGGTATACAGTTTTAGGTAGACTGAATACAGAGATTAACAAGATATAGTGTCTAGTATTAAGGGGTTGACAGTCTAATCCTTATCATATAGAGAAATCTATGTGAGTAAATAAATCTAATAAAGTATTACAAATCCCATAATAGAATTCAAACAAGATCCACTGGGGGCAATGAGGAAGGAATCATCATTTCTGCCTAGAGATGGATCAGGAAATAGTTCGTAAAAGCTAAGCCTTGACTGGAAAGTCGGGTCTCCCCTTGTGGCACTAGAGGAGGGAAAGGCAGAGGGAGTGATAACAACAAAAACATGGAAACCTCAAACAGTCTGCCATATTGGCAAAGCTGTAAGATGTTCATTACGGCTGGAACAAAAGGAACGGAGACCAGGCAGATGAGGCTGGAGAGACAGGTGAGGGCTGGATACTGGAGGGCTTTTGAAAATATTAACATATTTGGCAGTTTTCATGGAAGAACTTGCACAGGTACTGTAGGACATTACTTGTATTTAGTTCTTAACATTTGCTGAGTCCTGTCGTGTGTGGCAAGCACTGTGCCCGGTCAGGACTATCCACCACCAACCACAGGTCACAAACTGGTGACTGCTCCAAGTTGAAGTGAGGTGCAAAAACAGAAATTTAACACTTGTGTTGGCCAGACACGGTGGCTCACGCCTATAGTCCCAGCACTTTGTGAGGCCGAGGCAGGCGGATCACTTGAGGTCAGGAGTTCCAGACCAGCCTAGCCAACATGGTGAAACCCTATCTCTACTAAAAATACAAAAATTAGCCTGGCGTGGTGGCACGTGCCTGTAGTCCCAACTACTTGGGAGGCTGAGGCAGGAGAATCACTGAACACGGGAGGCAGAGGTTGTGGTGAGCCAAGATTGCACCACTGCACTCCAGCCTGGTCAACAGAGCGAGACTCTGTCTCTAAATATATACATACATACATACATACATACATACATACATACATACATACATAAAATAAACACTTGTGTTGTCTCATCTCATGATGGGACATGACTTGTCACTTTGGCATGACTTGTTCACCCCTCTAGTTTTCATGTAAGTGGGCTTTCCCCTGACTTTTTTGTGACTCTGTTAGCACTGATACATTAGACCCTTTGTCACTTCTTACATGGAACCCTTAGTTAACCGTATACTTTTGCATTGCCTATCTTACTTACCTTCTATTTTGTCAAAAGGAAAGTTGCCCTAGACACAACCATAAGCCATGCCTTCAAACAAGAATGTTATCAAGGTTTGTTCAAGAAACACATTGAAAACTAAGGACAGCTCCAAAACAAAAAATGAGAGCAAATAAAATAAAGGACAAAGATAAAAATAGGTATCAATATGACATTTAGTAAGTGGGCACATTACATGGTTTTAATCAGGAAAGATTTTTAGAAATAAAAACTGACTGGAGGCCAGGCACTATGGCTCACGCCTATAATCCCAGCATTTTGGGAGGCCTAGGCAGGTGGATTGCTTGAACTCACAAGTTCAAGACCAGCCTGGGCAACATAGTAAAATCCCAATTCTACCATAAATACAAAAATTAGCCAGGCGTGGTGATGTGCACCTGTAGTCCCAGCTACTTGGGAAGCCCAGCGAGGCTGAGGCTGCAGTGAACCGTGATCATGCCACCGCACTTCAGCCTGGGTGACTGAGTGAGACCCTGTCTCAAAAAAAAAAAAAAAAAAATACTGAATAGATTAGAAGGGTAGAGATGTGGATTGGTGATGAGGGGAAGGGGTTTCCAGTGGGGTATGGGCTAGGATATATATAGATAGAGATTAGCATGTTGTGTGCTGAGAATGGAAAGATTTGCCTGTGTGAATGCAGAATATAGTGTGCTTTGAGAGTAACTAGAAATGAGGTTAGTGAAAAGCTTTGGAAGTAAAAGTGTGTGATTAATGCTGTGGTAATGGAATAATTTGGAAGACAAGGCTGATATGGAAAACTGAACTTAATTCTGAGGAGGATACATTTTAGATATAAGTTGAGATCAAAGGGTATCCAATAAGTGGTATTCTCTTCCCTGCTCAAGTTCTGAACCAAGAGAGACTTAGTACAAAGGAGTAGGGCAGATAGGTGGAGATCAAAATTTCACGTTTATCATTCATAAAGTTGCCATTGGAGAACTGGCTTAAATGTAAGGGCAAGCAGACTTTTTAAGACTGGACTGAAGGACTTAACAGGTTTATTCACCCAGCAACACTAGTCTGGGATAGACCTGCCTCCTCGTCAACGAAAGGAGCAGAGCAGAACAGGTGCCCCCAAGGGAAAAGGGAGAGAAAAGGACTGGACTATGCAAGCCTGGTTCCTTCTTCCAGACACACTCATCAGAGAAGTGACTTCACCCCTGACAGCCTGAGTCAGGGATATAAGGCCAGGAATATGAAAAGTTGGATATTGTCCCATGTGGAAGGAAGCATCAGGAATGGGGAAAAAAGATTTCCTCCCCTAGCTTTCCTTCCTTCCTTTCCTTCCTTTCCTTCCTTCCCTCCCTTCCCTCCCTCCCTCCCTCCTTCCTTCCTTCCTTCCTTCCTTCCTTCCTTCCTTCCTTCCTTCCTTCCTTCCTTCCTTCCTTCCTTCCCTCCCTCCCTCCCTCCCTCCCTCCCTCCCTTCCTTCCCTCCCTCCCTCCCTTCCTTCCTTCCTTCCCTCCCTCCCTCCCTCCGTTCCTTCCTTCCTTCACCAGAAACCTCTTAATTTTCATTTTCGTTTTGAACCACCTATATAGGCCTAGCACAAGCAATTTAAACGTAGAACTTCACTGGTTTTATAATGCATGTGTGCTATTTGAAATTCAGCTGCTTTGCAGCTTATCTGCAGCGAGTAATTGTTCCACTTTCTGACGTCTAAAAGGCCTGTAGGAAGAAAGTCTGTTTTCCCTGAAGTCTAATCTTTCCTCAGCCATGCCTGTTTAGGAAAAGCTGCGCCGGCATAATTCAAGGTCAAGCAGCAGCCTTCTGTACACTGAAGCCACCCAAGCCCGCTAATGCCCTATTCCCTTTGCTGAGGCCAGCACAGCTGGCATTTGCTTGCTAGGCCAGAGCGGCCGGTGTATGCTGAGACTGCCTGCACAGCTGATATGTAAATGAGCTTTCAGTACCAGCATCACCACCACCACCACAACCGTCTGTGGCTTGTTTCTTGATGAGGCCTGCAAAGCCCCCAACCCTTTGCAAAGGCTTATGTGCCTAGTGTACGCAGTCTTGTCTCTATAGAAACAGCCACTTACGTGAAGACAAAGTTGCCATAACTACAGTCACTGCTAAGGTCAAAATACTGTGTGCCTATGGTTTATAAACCTCGAATTCAGCCTCAATAGTTAAAAGCTACTGTGTAACTATAAAAACAACAGTAAAAAGCCTAATATAAGCTTCTACAAGAAAATACTATGCCCCCTTATTAAAGTCCAAGACCCAAAGTCCTGGCCTTAACAGAAGCCTCAAAAATGCCACATGTGTTTTACTCCCTTGAATTTTATTTAGTTCATGTCTATTTATCAAAATTCGAGTGCCCTGCACCCGAGGTTACGGTCTTTGAGACCCAATAACTAGCACTCTCCTTCCCTTGACTGGACTCTATATTTTGGTCTCCCAAATGTCCTCCTTTTTAAAAACTTACATGCAGCAAAAAATGGTTACACTTTTCATTTTTCCCTCCTTTTTAAAAGGAGGGCATTTGGGAGACCAAAATACTGTTTCTCTGACTAATAAAGCTGTATTGGACTGCCTGTTCCTGCTGCCGCTGCTATCGTGTGTGCCGCTGGGCGGAGGAGCCGGGCTTAAAAAAAAAAAGCTATATTGAAGAATGTGGCACGTCTGCAGACTGGTGAGCTTAACACTGAACTTCATAATCACACAGACTGACCTACTCATGGGTAGTTGTGAGGGTCCTGTGTCTGTGGGTGGAGGAGGAGAGTAGAGTGCGTGCTCCCCGGGGCAGCTGGCTTCCAAAAGGAAGGAAAAGAAAGGGCTGAGCTCCATACACCTTGTTTCTCCTTCCAAACTCACCATTAAAGTTAGATCCTGTTACCTTCTCTGGAGTGGATTGTGTGCAGGTAGAGAGGAGCCAAGGGTGGAAACTCAGGAGCCAGGAAGCAGCATTCCCTTTTCACAACGTGTCCAAAGGGAAATGGAGATCACTGGGGATCGGACCCTGAAAGAATAAGAGTTCAAAGTAGAGAATGCCTTGTGAGTTGGTCATCTCCATGTACTTATTAAGTATCTATTATGTATCAAGTGCAAATACATTATCAGTGAATCCTCAGAATAACTATTATTCCCAAGTTTTGATAGGGAAGCTGAGACTGAGACAAATTGAGTAATTACCTCAAGGTCACACATCCGTACGCATTCAGGTCTGTTGGACTCTTCAGTGACGGCCACAGCTCCCCCTCCAGGTTCCAGTCACTGTCCCTTCCCCTTCAGGCCTAGCAATAGTAAGGTTCCCCACTGTTGTCAGCCACTGGGTGGTTCATTAGCCTTTGTTGGTTTCCCTATTTCCATTCTAACATGTTGGAAAATTGAGTGCTGGAGTAGTAGGGAAGGTAAGACTTGGGCCTTGGTAGGACCTTATTAGGAGACAATGGATTTTAAGAAGTGAGTATAGGGGCAGAAGTCTTGGTTAAAGCCTTGGGTACAAGGTGATAGCATAGGGGAGGAGAGATGACAGTGTTCAGTGTTGGGGGGTAGGGAGGAGGAGTCGGTGAGGGGAAATAGCAGTGCTTGTCGGAGAAGGAGAGAACTAATATGGCCAGGCGAGTCAAGCTAGAAAGAGACTTAAGAAAAATAGAACAGCCAAATAGGAGAATCCAGAAAAGATGAAAGTAAAAAGATTATAGCTGAAGGAGAAGCCAGCAAGATGAGAGCAGTGCCCTTTCACAGAAGAAACAACCACTGCCATCCCTTCGTCCTCTCCCGACCTCCTGTCTCCAGTCAGTGCCTCCCACTGGCTTAGCTCAGCCAGCAGCCAGAAGATAAGGAGCCCAATGATGGTGTCCCCTGAGGCACACAGTCAGGCAGAGAATGGAGTGGGGGTCTGGAGGGAGCAGACAGTACAGCCCCAGACCAAGGAGTGTGCTGAGCACAGGCCTGCAAGCATGAATGGAGTTCCAAGGAGTTTTTCTGGTTCAGCTATGCCTATGGTGCATCATCTATGAAATGCAGTCTCTGTTTCAGTGAAGTAGGAGAACTTAAAGACATCTGTGAAGCAAATTACACATAAAATCTTTCTGGATATGTTACCGAGTTTTTCCGGTGTTATCAACCTAATTTTCATCAAAAGAGAACTTTTTTTTTTTTTTTTGCGCAACTGTGATAAGTAGGTGAGGGACAAAGTCGACTAGAGAAAGCCTGTTTTCACTTGCTGTGAGCATCAGTCATGTGTTTTACAGGGGGGATGGGCAATGTTGATTACGTGGGGAGTAAGTGAATGAATATCAATTGAGAGCTTCTACTGTACTGATTTTACACTTCACATCACATAAATATGCATTCGTTCCCAAAAAGACCTTGCTAGGTAGATGAGCAAAGTAGATATTTTGGTAACCCCTTCCCACCCAGTAGATGAGGAAACAGCTTCCTGGAAGTGCCTTCTTAGCTGTGAGTCTTGGCTGGTTATAGAGAAGTCTGCACCAAAACAGATCATCAGGCATTGTGCATTAATAGATTTTTCTTGCAAAACACACTACCAGCATCTTTTTACCCTTTTTTTTTTTTTTTTTTTTTTTTTGAGACAGCATCTCACTCTGTTACCTAGGCTGGAGTGCAGTGGTGTGATCACGGCTCACTGCAGCCTTGACCTCCTGGACTCAACTAGTCCTCCCACCTCAGCCTCTTGAGTAACTGGGCCCACATACATGTGTCACCCAGCCTGGCTAATTTTCGTGTTTTGGGTAGAAGTGGGGTTTCGCCATGTTGCCCAAGCTGGTCTCGAAGCCCTTAGCTCAAGCAATCCACCTGCCTCGGCCTCCCAAATTACTGGGATTACAGGCATGAGCCACTGCACCCCCCTTTTTTAGTTTTTATGTTTTGTAGCTATGAGCTTTAAAGTAGCTGCTAGGTTTGTAAATATTCGTACCTGTATTATAATGGAGATTTGTGTCATTTGAATAATGATTCCTCAATAGTGCCAGGAGTGGTGGCTTATGCCTGTAATCCCAGCACTTTGGGAGTCTGAGACGGGCGGATCACGAGGTCAGGAGTTCAAGACCAGTCTAGCCAACGTAGTGAAACCCTATCTCTACTAAAAATACAAAAATTGGCGGGGGGTGGTGGTGGCGCCTGTAGTCCCAGCTACTTGGGAGACTGAGGCAGGAGAATCGCTTGAATCCAGGAGGTGGAGATTGCAGTGAGCCAAACTCACACCACTGCACTCCAGTGTGGGCGACACAGCAAGACTCTGTCTCAAAGAAAAAGAAAAAAAATTATTCCTCAATAATTACATATGTAATGAATTCATGAAAATGTTGTATAAATTTTTAGTAGTTTCCTTTTGGCACATTTTAATTCATAAAATTTGTCCAAACTTTTTCTTGACTCATTTTCTTCTTTGGGGAAAAATTAATTACTTTTTACTGTCTTGCCCTATAAATAGTCTCATATAAAAATAAATTAACTGACATTTAGTTTATTAAGCACATTTCCTAAAAATGAAAAGTGGGGCCACCCATTATAGTGTACTTTAATTTCAGTTACAAAGAAAGCAGGAACGTTATTCATAAATTATAAGCCCAGGAAACCCAGCCAATTCCAATAGCCTTAGCCTAATACCCAAGCACTGTGACCTGCAGGGGCGGAACAACAGGTGTGCCGCTTTGCTCACTGCCATACTTTCCTGCAGGTCAGTGTCTGCTGTGAGAATTTCGCCACCATCTCTGCCAAAAGCCAAATAAAATAGGGAAAGAAATCTAGAGCTATTAACATCCCGATGCTGGAAACCTGTCCTACTTACCCTTCTCCCCCAAGGTGGGAAAAATTCCCTCCCTGCTTCTCTCCTTCCCTCTTTCTTACCTTTAAGATGAATGTGCGTAGACACACACACACACACACACACACAGTTACTCAAAGTTACTTCACAGTGTCTGTGGCCTTAATTGAGAGAATTTCAGTCGAAACCTTTGAAAAAACAAAATTTTGCCCTGAATTCCTTACATACTTTTTCTCTTCTCTCTTCTTTTAGGCAGTATTTTTGTGTTTCTGCAGAGTTTTGCACAAAATCTGTTCCCATGCAAACCAATGAGGGAGAAGTATCGGAAGAAAGCAGTTCCAAGGTCAGTAAATTACTGAAAGGTACAGTTTGGGTAGAAATTGAACAATAGAGGCTGTGGATGAGCAGAATGGGAATTTCATTTTACATGACTGTAAAAATTCGATTGATTTAAATTAGAACCTAACCTAAGATTGAGAAATATTTTTTCTTTTCAGTATACTTTTTAATGCTATATGCTCATTTAAAACAATTTTACTGAACTACAGAGAACTTTATATTTTTAGAACACTAATACTATGTCTTTTTAAGTTTGTTATGAAAGTTACTCTAGGTTTATAAAAAATCAGAAGTATATATATAAAGTCAAGAGTCAAAGCTGGTCCCCTGTTCCTGCTGTACAGAGGCAGTCACTGATAATTTTTAGGTGTTTTTCTATTATAAATTTTATTTTGTTTTATTTTGGATTCAGAGGTACATATGCAGTTTGTTGCGTGGGTATGTTGTGTGATGCTGAGGCTTGGGGTACAAATGATTCCATCACTCAGGTAGTGAGCATAGTACCCAAGAGCTTGTCTTTGAACCCTTGTTCCCTTCCTTCCCTCTCCCTTTTGGAGTCCCCAGTGTCCACCGTTTCCATCTTTATGTCCAGATGTGCCCAGTGTTTAGCTCCCACTTATAAGTGAGAACATGCTGCATTTGGTTTTCTGTTTCTTTGTTAATTCATTTAGGATAATGGCCTTCAGCTGTATCCATGTTGCTGCAAAGGACATGATTTAATTCTTTTTTTTTTTTTTTTTTTTATAGACTGGGCCTGGCTCTATTGCCCAGGCTGGAGTGCAGTCACACGATCTTGACTCATTGCAGCCTCTGCCTCCCAGGCTGAAACCATTCTCCCACCTCAACCTCCTGAGTAGCTGGGACTACAGGTGCCTACCACCAAACCTGGCTAATTTTTGTATTTTTTGTAGAGACAGGGTCTCACTTTGTTGCCCAGGCTGGTCTCACACTCCTGAGCTCAAGCAGTCCACCCGCCTAGGTCTCCCAAAGTACTGGGATTACAGGCATGAGCCACCCTGCCTAGATGATTTCATTCTTTTTTTATGGCTGCGTATTATACATTTTTAAATGGTAATTTGTTTGCTTTGTTTTTTCAATCTAAAGCCTAAGAAATATTATCATCAAATCTTATATGTAAATATAGATAATAAATAAAAATAAATATATATGACTCTCTATATAAATCCTATATATAAATATTTATCTATATTTTTGTCTCTCTCTGGCTCCATGTGCTGGTTTTCCTCGGCTGCTGCTTAACATGGTTACATGAGACCCTTAGTATTACTTTTACTTCGCTCTTTGTCCATTCAGAATTGTCTGTAGCTCTTCCTGGGAGCTCTGAAAACAACTCTTTCAGTTTCTTTCTGGATGTCCCCTCTACGGGGCTGTGATCTAGTCCACAACTTGGGTGGAGGGACAGATGTCATCCCGTCCTCTTGGTTTTCCTTTCCCATCTCACCAGATTTCTTTCTTTCTGTAGCCAAAGCACAAATTTATAGACTTTCATCAGACTTATCTAGACCCTGAATCTCATATAGGGTGAGTCAGAGCCTGTGAGGTACACACATGCTCTAGGAATCTCCCTCACACACACATACACACACACACACAGGTACACACATGCTCTAGAAATCACACACACACACACACACACAGAGGCACACATACCCGGGACACCCAAGGTACCCACACCCCAGAATGTCTGAGGTACATATGCATCCTTCCCCAAGATCCCAATTTACTAATTTATAGTGAAATGTAATGTTAAGGAAGACTGGGGCTCTGCACGCTGGCTCATGCCTGCAATCCCAGCACTTTGGGAGTCCGAGGCGAGTGGATCGCTTGAGCTCAAGTGTTCGAGACCAGCCTAGGCAACATGATGAAATCCTGTCTCCAAAAACAAAAAGTAGCTGGGCATGGTGGTGCATGCCTGCAGTCCCAGCTACTCAGGAGGTTGAGGTGGGAGGATTGTTTGTACCCAGGGACGTGGAGGCTGCAGTGAGCTGTGATTATGCCACTGCACTCCAGCCTGGGCAGCAAAGCAAGACCCTATCTCAAAAAAAAAATGGAAGATTGGATTTCTGGCTAGTACATTTTCTCCCTGGAAAGATAAGGTATAATTGGGAGATTGCTTGGTGAATATGTAATTAGACCAGTATAGAATATATTACTGTGCCATAAGCTCAGTTTTCAGCTTCTTTTTGGAAAAATAAATGACTAGTTTTCTTGATTTTTCAATTACTGAATAGTTATCAGTTCAGAATGAATTAGACTCAAGAATAAGAGAACATTCTTTTTATATGTGTCCTAAGTGGATGCTTCTGTTATAAATTAGATTATAACTTCAACTTCATCAGCCTTAGTTTAACTCAGGTTCTTATGTTTTTCCCCCGATGTTGCTTTTGTTTAAAATCTTATATTTGGACGCTGATTTCATCTCGCAGGCGTCAGTCCACTCTCCCCCACTGAGGGTGTTAATCAATCAATCAGTCAATAAAATCTTATGTTTGGAATGATTTAATGTATGGCTGGAATTATCATTTTGCTGTGGTTATGTAGTTTGTGGATGTCTGTTAACAGAAGGCCATTAGGAAAGGTAGCAGGTTTTGAGGAAAAGTAGAGAATTTTTTACCAAAAAGTGATTTTCAGCTGAATTTCTTTTTGTTCAAAAATTTTTTTTTGAGACCGGATCTTGCTCTGTTACCAAGTCTGGAATGTGGTGGTATGATCATAGCTCACAGCTCACTGCAGCTTCAACCACCCAGCCTCAAGCAGTTCTCCCATCTCAGCCTCCCAAGTAGCTGGAACCACAGTTGTGTGCCATCACACCTGGCTCTTTTTTTTTTTTTGGTAGAGACAGAGTCTTGCTGTGTTGCCCAGACTGGTCTCGAACTTCTGGGCTCAACTGATTCTCCTGCCGCAGCCTCCCAAAGTGCTGGAATTTTAGGTGTAAGCCACTGCGCCTGGTCTTCAATAAATAATTCTTAAGCATGTGTTATCATGGGGTACAACAGTGAACCAAAAAGACATGGTTCCTACTCTCAAGGTGGTTTCATCTTAGTGGGAGACATGAATAAATATAAAGAAAGATAATAATTATAGATGATGGCAAGTGCTATGAAGAAAATAAAAGAAAGCCATGTCATGCAGGGCAGCTGGGAGGAAGAGCGTAGCTAGTCAAGGAAGATCTCTCTGAGAAGGGGACATTTCAGCTGAAGCTAATGGGCAAGGGAGCCAGCTGTCTGGAGGGCTGGAGGAACAGTGTTCTAGACACAGGAAACAGCTGAAAAAGCCCTTGGCCTCTTCCAAGAACTCTCAGAAACCTGTGGGCCAAGTGTGACAGGAGGTTAGAGAGAGAGGCAGAGACCTTGCAAGGCCTCAGAGGCCACAGTGCAACGTGGACCTATTCTCCATGCATAGGGCAGCCATTGAAGTCTGTTCACTCGAGGAGTGATGTGATGTGGTAGGATGTGCATTTTAAGAGATGGCTCTGGCTGTTGTCTGGAGAGTGGATTGGAAAGAGGTAAGAGTGGAAGCAGGGAGCCTGGTGAGAAGGCATGTGCAGCCGTTCGGGTAGGGCTGCATTCATGGGTGTTACTGGAAGTGGAGGAAAGGCAGACTTGAGGTGTGTTTTGGCGCCAACACTGATGTGGCTCGAGGATGGATTGGGATCCTTTTGCATCATAGAAAGGGGAATTTCAAGAAAAAGGTTCCCTCAGTAACTTCAGATGCTGCCAAGAATCGAGGAGGTTGACAAGTAAGAAAAGACAACTGGATTTGTTTAAAAACTCATTAAAGAGAAAGGATATGAGAAAACTTTCTGGGGAGATGGAGATGTTCTGTGTCTGATAGGGGTGCAACGGTTTATAATTACAATAAAAATAGTTACAGTGGCCGGGCGCGGTGGCTCAAGCCTGTAATCCCAGCACTTTGGGAGGCCGAGACGGGCGGATCACGAGGTCAGGAGATCAAGACCATCCTGGCTAACACGGTGAAACCCCGTCTCTACTAAAAAATACAAAAAAACTAGCCGGGGGAGGTGGTGGGCGCCTGTAGTCCCATCTACTCGGGAGGCTGAGGCAGGAGAATGGTGTGAACCCGGGAGGCGGAGCTTGCAGTGAGCTGAGATCTGGCCACTGCACTCCAGCCTGGGGGACAGAGCGAGACTCCGTCTCAAAAAAAAAAAAAAAAAAAAAAAAGTAGTTACAGTGTAGGGACATAATCAAATGGAGTGGAGAATACATGGAAGTATAGATGAAGCAGGAATGGCAGAATGTTGGCAACTATTGAAGTGTTGTGATGGGTACATAGGGGTTTATTTGTATTTACTTTGTACATGTTTTAAATTTTCTTTTCTTTTTTTTTTTTTTTGAGACGGAGTGTCGCTCTGTAGCCCAGGCTGAAGTGCAGTGGCGCGATCTCAGCTCACTGCAAGCTCCGCCTCCTGGGTTTACGCCATTCTCCTGCCTCAGCCTCCCAAGTAGCTGGGACTACAGGCGCCCGCCACCTTGCCCGGCTAGTTTTTTTTATTATTATTTTTTAGTAGAGACAGGGTTTCACCGTGTTAGCCAGGATGGTCTCAATCTCCTGACCTTGTGATCCGCCCGTCTGGGATTACAGGCTTGAGCCATCGCGCCTGGCCTAAATTTTCTATGATAACTTCTAAAAAGAATTTACTGGTGTTCAGGGGTGCCATTTAATTGGAGTAGGAGGTACAGAAACCAAATTTTATGGGTTAAAGAGAAATTAAATGATTTTTAAAAATGCGTTATGACTATAGTCCACCACCCAATTTTAGGACATTTGGAAATAAATGGAAGAGAGAACAATGAGGAGGAGGATTAAGTTCAAGTGAAAGATTTTTTTAAAATGGAAAAGGCCTATGCATGTTTGAGAAAAAAGGGAAGAAATGAGTGGAGGAAGGCAAGAGTGCAGTTAGATAAAGGTTTCTCCGATTTCCAGGCTTAACGGGCCTCGTACTGCAGTAATGCCTGAGCTCAGGCCCAAATCCTGCTCTTCTGACTCTTGTTTAGTGGTGGAGGGAGTTTTGGAGGAGGAAAGAAAGAAAGTGAATTCAGCTTTTTTTTTGTATTGCCTTCAAAAGAGAAGTCATTGTAGTTGGGAGAGTGTAGAGTACACAGTCAAAGACTTGAAATTACAAGTTTCGATTTCCTGTTAAGAGGAAAGGCTTGGAATTGCAGCTGTAGAGAAGATGCTAAGAATAGTTAACAAATGAATAAAGGGTCAATATGGTTTACAAAATATCCAGGTAGGTTGTGCAAGTATAAATCGGGAGCCCTTATGGATGGGCAGGGTTGGTATAGAAGTCTTATTGGAGGAAGTGAATTTTGCTCTTCCTCTTGAAGAGATGTTCTCTGAAACCGTGCAGCATTTTCCTTAATATTTTCTTGGAGAGAGATGTTTACTGAAGTTCAGAGTTGGATTAGGATTCTATATTCTTCGGGAGTTGGGAAATGTAGACTTTGACCTCTTGAGTTTAGGGAGATTTTTTTTTTTTCTCTGCCAGAAACATATAAAGCAGGTGATGGTTTCTAAAAGACTGCTGTAAACAGATTATAGATGATTCCTGAATTATGCACAAGCATCCTATTTTTCCTTATTTTTGCCTTCTTTCCTCCCCTCCTCTCTCCTGATTAATTCAGCAAATATTTATTGAACACCTGCTGTGTGCCAGGAACTGTGCTGGGTGCTGACACACAGAATTGACTCCTTAAACTATTATTTATTCTTTTAATTCTTGGAGCTCTAACCATTTAAAGTGGAGGCAGGAAGAAAGAATGTTAAATTTCACATCAGTTTGGAATGAGCTTTTTTCCCTGAATGGTCACCAGATTGCAATTTTGTATGACCTAACGAATTTCTCAAAGAGAGTTCTGCTGTTGTTGTGAAAGCTTCTATTGTAAATGCTGAAGGAAGACAAGTTGACAGAGTTATTGTTAATGTAAAACTTTAGACGCCCCTGAACGTATCCTTTGGAGGAACAGTGACTATTTCTTACATTTTTCCCAAGGACCACTCAGGGCTTATTTAATTTTTCTGCTGCGTATGTGAGAGATAAAATTGAATCAAATTAACAGAGTTACCCATGGAACTGTCTTATTGTTCCACATTTTTAGAGGTTAAATATGAAAATTATGTTCTGTGGCTGGGCATGGTGGCTCACGCCTGTAATCCCAGCAGTTTGGGAGGCTGAGGTGGGCAGATGGCTTGAGGTCAGGAGTTTGAGACTAGCCTGGCCAACATAGCAAAACCCCATCTCTACTAAAAATACAAAAATTAGCTGGGCAGGTTAGCGTGCACCTGTAATCCCAGCTGCACCTGTAATCCCAGCTACTCGGGAGGCTGAGGCAAGAGAATCACTTGAACCCAGGAGGCAGAGGTTGCAGTGAGCCAGGATCACACCACTGTACTCCAGCCTGGGTGACAGTGTGAAACTCCATCTCAATAAATACAGTACAATACAGTATAATGCAATGCAATACAATACAATACAATACAATCAATACAATACAATATGATACAATACAATACAATAATTAGCCAGGCATGGTGACGTGTGCCTGTAGTCCCAGCTACTCGAGAGGCAGGAGAATCGCTTGAACCTGGGAGGCAGAGGTTGCAGTGAGCCGAGATCATGCCCTTGCACTCCAACCTGGGCGACAGAGTGAGACTCCATCTCAAAAAAAAAAAAAAAAAAAAAATTATATTATGTAAAAAGTCTTTGATGACATAGGAAATCTGGAGGCATGGATATGTATGTACTTCATTGGCCTGATTCCCATAGAGAGAAACTCATATGACCTATTTTATTTGGCATTTATGTGCTTATATTATCACACTGATCTGAAAACAGATACGATTTTATCTGTCACATGTTGGTTTGACTGGTTAAATGTAATGCTCACTTTTGTTAGTGCCTGATTTCGCTATCACATAGTGGAACTGTGCATTACTGGGAGGTTTCAGCTCTTTTTTGGCTTTACTGACACATGCTGGAACTAAGCTGTTTATTTGTGTCATCTTTTCTTATTTTTATTGAGATATTATCAAAAGTGATATACTTTTATAGTCATTCAGTTTATTTAATTCAACAAACATTTATTGGGCACCTACTAGTTGCTGATGTAGGTACAGGCATGCAAAGTTATTTATGTAAGACATGGTGTCTGCATTTCGGGCACTTTTAATCTGGTTGAGGGAGGTAACCATACCATACAGGCTATGACACTGATATTAAATATGTGCCTAGGTCAAAGCAATGAAATCTGTCTGGCATGAAGTTCCACAATGGAGAGGGATCTCTTGAACTGGGCATTGTAGAAAGAAGGGTTTCATGGTTTTTATTGGTTTGTTGTTGGATGGGTGACGGGGAGAAGGCTATTATATGCAGAGGAACTGTGTATAGCATATAAGGGGTAATGTGCTGGGCGTGGTGGCTCACACCTGTAATCCCAGCACTTTGGGAAGTCGAGGCAGGCGGATCACCTGAGGTTGGGAGTTCGAGACCAGCCTGACCAACATGGAGAAACCCCATTTCTACTGAAAATACAAAAAAATTACCCGGGCATGGTGGTGTGCACCTGTAATCCCAGCTTCTCAGGAGGCTGAAGCAGGAGAATCGCTTGAACCCGGGAGGAAAGAGCTTGTGGTGAGCCGAGACCGTGCCATTGCACTCCAGCCTGGACAACAAGAGCGAAACTCAGTCTCAAAATAATAATAATAATAATAAAGTAATGTGTGATGGGAGATGGTGAAAAATTTGAGTGTGTTTCAGATATCTTGGTGTCTATTACATCACATCAAAACTTAGTGGTTTCAAACCACCATTGCAACCTCCTGAGTGGAATAATTCCAAAAAGTTAGTAAATACTCTATCCTCCAGGATGTGGAGCATAACTTTCCACTCCTTAAGTGTGGATTCACACAGTGGAGAACCCTAAAGCCAGGCGATCAAGGTCAACATCAACAGTGATAAGTCATTTTTATAGTTAGTACCCTTGGTACGATGTGAGGAAATGGCACTTCAATTTCTAGTTTTCTTCCCTAAAATCCATTATCCCAGTCTAATCATGAGAAAAACATCAGACAAATTCCACTAGAGGGGTGTTCTGCAGAATACCTGATCAGCACTCCTGAAAACTCAAGGAAAACTGAGAAAAATCTGAGGAACTGTCACAGCCAAGAGACAGCTAAGGGGACACGATAACAATGTAATGTGGTATTCTGAATGGGATCCTGGAACATTAGGTAAAAACTAAGCAAATTTAATAAAGCATGGACTTTAGTTAATGTATCGGGTGGGGGGCTACGGGAGGGATAGCATTAGGAGAAATACCTAATGTAGGTGACGGGTTGATGGGTGCAGCAAACCACCATGGCACATGTGTACCTATGTAACAGACCTGCACGTTCTGCACATGTATTCCAGAACTTACAGTTTAATAAATAATAATGTCTCAATATTGGTTCTTGAATTGTGACAATATACTAAGGAAATGTGTTATTAACAGCAGAAACTGGGTTCAGATAAATGGACTATCTTCATAATTTTTCTGTAAATCTAAACCTCTTCTAAAAAATAAAGTTTTCATATATTTTTAAAACTCCATCGCCAAGACAACCTTTCATTTGTCATAATTCTGTGTTTTCCTGGGCTCAGTAGGGCAGTTCTTCTCTTCCAAAGTGGTATTGGCTAGAGTTACAGTCATCTGGAGGCCCAGTTAGCCAAAAATGTCTGAAAGGGCCCACTGACATGGCTGGCAGTTGGTGTTGGCTGTTAGCTAGGAGACCACCTTGAGGCTGTTGACCCAAGGTTCTCCTCCATGTGACCTCTGCACGCCTTGGGTTTCTCACAGCAGTTGGCAGTGATTCAGGAGGGAGCATTCCGACCATGCAGGAGCTGCAGATACCTTTAAGCCCAGCCTTAGAAGTCACCCAGCTTTGCGTCTTCCCCAGTCTGTTGAATTAAAGCAAGTCACAGGACCGTCCCAGACTCAAGGAGGGGAGAAACAGATCCTACCTTTCAGTGGGAAGACTGGCCTTAAATATGAGATCATCTTTAATCCACCACACAGTGACTAGAATGTTGGGTGCCAGGGAAGCGGAGGGCATGGCAGAGCCCAGATTATCTAGGCTGAAGAGTTTCAAGAATAGACAACAGATTAAACAATTTTATTTTAGCAACCTTACTGACACCTTGAAATAGCAGATTTTTTTGTTTGTTTGTTTAATAGAAACATGTTCTTGCTCTGTTGCCCAAGCTGGAGAGCAGTGGTATGATTATGGCTTACTGAAACCTTGAACTGAACGGGCTCAAGTGATCCTCCCACCTCAGCCTCCAGAATAGCTGAGACTACAGGTGTGCCACCAAGCCTGGCTAATTTTTCTTACCTTTTTTGTGGGGACCGGGTCTCACTGTGTTGACCAGGCTGGTCTCAAACTTCTGACTCAAGTGATCCTCCTGCCTCTCAGCCTCCCAAAGTGCTGAGATTACAGGTGTGAGCCACTGCAGCCAACCGAAGCAGCAGATTTTTAAAGCAGGGAAATGAGATGTACATTTTACTTTGTGATTTGCTGTGTGAGGATAACTGGTGTTGATGTAGAGGGTAGACTAGAATATCTGTATCTCTACACTCAGATTATCTAAAAGAAAAGAGGATTTAATAGGCCTACTTCAGCCTGTGGACTGATTTCCACTGGGTCGTGAGTTCTCAGGAGTTAAGAGAGAAAGAGCAAAAGGTGAGGAAGTAGATCCCATAGAAGGACAAATGAATTGGAAGGCAAGGGCAAGGACTAGCATTCCTGGGATGGTCTCCAGACCTGATGTAATCTTCCTTTATGGTTCTTAACAAAGATAGATTAGAATGCTTAAACTCTGTAGCCATTTCTCACTTTAAATATAATGTCACTTAGGTCAGTACTCTAAATGAGTTGGTGTTAGCTAGCTGTAGAGATTCTGTAGCTCTAGACTTGAAGTGTTCATTTTTAAGTGAAATCTAAAACAGATAATAGTAGAGTTTGTTATAGAGCTGAGCAGTTGGGTGTTTGTGATCATATTCTCTGTACCTTTGTGTATATTTATCGTATGTATGTGTGTATATATACACACACACATATATATGTGTATACGTGTGTGTGTGTGTGTGTGTGTGTATATATATATATATATTTTTTTTTTTTTTTTGAGGCAGAGTCTTGCTCTGTCACCTAGGCTAGAGTATAGTAGCCTGAACACAGCTCATTGCAGCCTGAACCTCCTGGGCTCCAAGGGATCCTCCTGCCTCAGCCTCCCGTGTAGCTGGGACCATAGGCGCATGCCACCGCACCCAGCTAAATTTTTTTTTAACTATTTTGTAGAGACTTGGTCTCACTATGTTGCCTAGGCTGGTCTTGAACTCCTGGGCTCAAGAGATCCTCCCACCTCAGCCTCCCAAAGTGTTTAGATTACAGGCTTGAGCCACCATGCCTGGCCTGTCTATTTAAATAGTTATAATAAAACAATGAAAGTAAGCTCTGGGGTTTCAAATTGATAGCTATAGGTTTAAGTACCCAGGTGTCTCTACTAATTACTGCAAGTAAATATTTACTGAATCAGGAAGCTAACATTTTAGCTATTAATAATAATGTTCTTTATTGTTAGCAAAGGTAACAAGTAAACGTAGTCTTTGTCTACAGAGAATACATTAAAGATAGTTAAATAGGATAAGTTAGACATAAAATACACAGTAGCATTTGAAATATCTGTTTTAACTGGTTTCATTGACAAAGAACTGCAAGATCTGTTCTTAATAGTAAGTGCTCATTTAGTCAAGAAAAGTGTTACACAGGAGTATTTTAGGAACATGGTAATTTGTTTTGTTTGTGTTTTGGTAGGGGATGCAGAGAAGAAAGATTTACACATAGTTTAATAAAGTCTTTTGCTTTCCAGAGCTTAGGATATCTCTACCTTAGGTTGAATCTGCTTTAGCAAGTGATTGCAAGATGTCATGGAATTTGGTATTCCAAGAGCAGGTTGGAAAAGCAAACATGCAGCGCAAATGCTTTCCCCATTTGTTTACATAGCTGGTAAGCAACATCATTTGGGTTGAATTCCAGGTCTGTCTGACTCCAGAGGCCGTAGTAGTTCAATATTCCATCCTGGACAAGTTACACAGCAGAGTAATCAACTGTTTCCTTATGTCAGATAAACTTACTGGAAAAGTCACCTGGGTATAAAAGAATCCCTAAGAAGGGAGAGGGTGCTTTGTGAATATTCAGAGCCACACATTTCTCCGGAAAAGAGATGGTTAGAGCATTGAGATGTCTGTGAGACCCTGGAGATGGGGTTAGAAGCAGAATCCCTGCAGGCAATAGGGAGCTATTGAAGGATGTTAAGCAGGGGAGAAACCTGATCTGATGCATATTTTAGAAAGACTGACCTGCCGTAATCCCAGCACTTTGGGAGGCCGAGATAGGCAGATTACTTGAGGTCAGGAGTTCCAGACCAGCCTGGCCAACATGGTGAAACCCTGTCTCTACTAAAAATACAAAAATTAGGCAGGCGTGGTGACAGGCGCCTGTAATCCCAGCTACTCGGGAGGCTGAGGCAGGAGAATCACTTGAACTGGGAGGCAGAGGTTGCAGTGAGCCAAGATCATGCCTCTGCACTCCAGCCTGGACAACAAAGCTAGACTCCATCTCAAAAAAAAAAAAAAAAAAAAGAAAGAAAGAATGACCTGGCAGGAGTGTGGAGAAATGATTACAAACAGGGTGTAAAATGGAGACAGGGAGACTAGTTAGGAGTCCCCTCAAGAAGACTGAGGAAGGCTTGAAATCAGACAGTAACAGTGGTCTGCAGAAGCATACAGGAAGGATGGGACTAGAGCACAAATCTGTAAAGGGTTGAATGATACCATGTAAAATAGGAGATAGAGCAAGCTATTGTTACTGTTATTATGTTTTTGTTTTTGTTTTGAGATGGAGTCTCGCTCTGTTGCTCAGACTGGAGTGCAGTGGCATGATCTCAGCTCACTGCAACCTCTGCCTCCCAGGCTCAGGATTACAGGCACACACCACCATGCCCAGCTAATTTTTGTAGTTTTAGTAGAGACGGGGTTTCGCTACGTTGGCCAGACTGGTCTTGAATTCCTGACCTCAGGTGATCCGCCTGCCTCAGCCTCCCAAAGTGCTGGGTTTACAGGCATGAGCATTGTTATTTTTAACTAGGTGTGGATTTTGAAATATTGAGGCACCTGCAGGCAGCCCAGGTAAAACTAATTAGTAGGCATTTTAGCACTCAGTAGAGAGAGAGGACATCAAGATACACATTAGGAGTGCTCAGCATAATAGGAATAGATGGGGCCTGGGAGATGAGAAAAGGCTCAAGTATAGAACTGTAGGAACTATTTCAGACTGGATCCAACCTGAGCATGGATAAGAATTCGCTTTCTCAAAGTACCAAAACAAAACAGAACCCCAAACAGCAATTCAAAATGCTAAAAAAAAAAAAAAAAAAGTAAAAATAAAAATAAGGAAAGAAAAAACTTAGCTTGGATATTCTTTCCTTTTTCTTTTTAGCAGCTTTATTAAGGTATATTTTACATCCCATAAAACTTACCCATTTATAGTATATAGCTCAGTGGTTTTTAGTGTATTCACAGAGTTGTACCACCATCACTACCATCTAATTTAAGAACATTTTCATTACTCCAAAAAGAAACTGTATCCCTTAGCAGTCACTCTCTATTCCCTTTCCTCCCAGCCACAGGCAACCACTAATCTTTCCATCTCTATAGAATTACCTATTCTGGACATTTCATATAAATAGAATCATACGGTATGTTTTCCTTCTGTGTGAGACTTCTTTCAGTTAGCGTCACGTTTTCAAGGCTATCCATGTTATCGCACATTATCAGTACTTCAGTCCTTTGAATGGCTGAATAATACCCTATTGCATGGATGTATGCATTTTCTTTTTCTGTTTTTCTTTTCTTTTTTTTTTTTTTTTTGAGATGGGAGTCTTGCTCTGTTGCCCAGGCTGGAGTGCAGTGGTGTGATCTTGGCTCACTGCAGCCTCTGCCTCCCGGGTTCCAGCAATTCTCCTGTCTCAGCCTCCTGAGTAGCTGAGATTACAGGCGCCTTCCACCATGCCCGGCTAATTTTTGCATTTTTAGTAGAGACGGGGTTTCACCATGTTGGCCAGGCTGGTCTCGAACTCCTGATCTCAGGTGATCTGCCTGCCTTGGCCTCCCAAAGTGCTGGGATTATAGTCGTGAGCCACCATGCCCAGCCCGCATTTTGTTTATATACTCAACAGTTGATGAGTATTTGGATGGTTCCCACCTTTTGACTGCTGTGAACATTAATAATATTATGAAATGAATATTATAATGCTGCTGCGAACATTTGTGTACAAGTTTTTGTGTGGAATATGTTTTCATTTCTCTTAGTTATATACCTAGGAGTGGAACTGCTGGGTCATATAGTTTAACTTTTGGAGGAACTGCCATACTGTTTTTCAAGTGACTACACCATTTTATATTCTCACCAGAAATGCATGAAGGTTCCAATTTGTCTGCATCATCACCAGTACTTGTTACTGTCATCCAAAAGCTTTAACATTTTAGCCCCCACAGTTAGGTCTGTGATCTGCCTCAAATTAAGTTTTGTATGTAGTATATGACATAGAGGTCATGGTTCATACATTTCCATGTGGTTATCCATTTCCTCCAGCACTTTTTCCTCACTGAATTACATTAGTCTTTTGCTAATTTTTTTCTAATTGTGAAGTCTTATGCTTTAAGTTCAAAAGAATCAATTATACAACTATAGGATGGGCAAAACCAGTATACTAGCAGTGTACAGACAATGTGATTGACTTCTGAAACAAAAAACCACTTCTTGCTTAGCTATAGGACCACAAATTTTAACTGATAACATATTTTAATATCCTTTGAAGCTTATTTTGACCATGTGATTAAATTCTAGTCAAAGAGATGTAAGCAGGATGTAAAGTGCAGCTTCCACAAAGTCTTCCTAAGGAAGTGGCAAGTTCTCTCCTTTCTGCTACATGGAACACAGACATGAAGGTTGGGGCTGGAGCAACCATCTTAGAACACAAGGTGGAAGAAATATATTGAAGAGGGAAGAACAATAGAAGTCTCGAGTCCCTGGTAATTGGAAAGTGACCATACCAGTCCTTGACCACTTACACAGATTTCTAAGAAAGATATTAAGAACAGTCTTCATATATTTGAGAGAGTGGTTGTTGAATAGATGGTAATTTTTTTTCTATCTTATTCTGTTTTTTTGAGATGGGGTGTTGGTCTGTTGCCCAGGCTGGAGTCGTGATGCAGTCTTTGCTCACTGCAACCTCTGTCCCTCAGGTTCAAGCAATTTTCCTGCCTCAGACTCCCAAGAAGCTGGGACTACAGGTGTCCGCCACCATGCCTGGCTAATTTTTGTGTTTTTAGTAGAGATGGCGTTTCACCATGTTGGCCAGGCTGTTCTCAAACTCCTGACCTCAAGCAATCTGCCTGCCTCAGCCTTCGAAAAGGCTGGGATTACAGGCATGAGCCACTGCGCCCAGCCAATAATTATATTTTTATATTCTTTATTCTTGTAGTTTTCCTTTTCATGGTAAGATTTTGTCATGAGGAAAAAATATTAAGCTGTAGCAAAGTACAGAGAATAAAATAACAGATACATCCACTTAACCATCAACAAGATTTAACATATTTGCTTTGTCATATTTGCTTCGTCATATTTGCTTCAAATTTCTCTCTCTTCAAAAAAAAAAAATTCTCTCCTTTTTTTTTTTTTTTAAATTAATGAATTTATTGAGCAAAGTGGAGTTGGCCGGGCGTGGTGGCTCAAGCCTGTAATCCCAGCACTTTGGGAGGCCGAGACGGGCGGATCACGAGGTCAGGAGATCGAGACCATCCTGGCTAACACGGTGAAACCCCGTCTCTACTAAAAAAATACAAAAAACTAGCCGGGTGTGGTAGCGGCGCCTGTAGTCCCAGCTACTCGGGAGGCTGAGGCAGGAGAATGGCGTAAACCCAGGAGGCGGAGCTTGCAGTGAGCTGAGATCCGGCCACTGCACTCCAGCCTGGGCGACAGAGCCAGACTCCGTCTCAAAAAAAAAAAAAAAAAAAAAAAAAAAACAAAAAACAAAGTGGAGTTAACTTCTTTCCATGGGTGAACTCAAATTCTGTTCTTTTTTCTTTTTTCTTTTTTTTTTTTTTTTTGAGACGGCCTCACTGTTGGCCTAGGCTGGAATGCAGTGGCACGATCTCAACTCACTGCATCCTCCACCTCCCGGGTTCAGGCGATGCTCCCACCTTAGCTTTCCGAGTAGCTGGGACTACAGGTACACACCACCATGCCCAGCTAATTTTTGTATTTTCAGTAGAGACCATGCTGCCCCAGGCAGGTCTCGAACTCCTGACCTCAAATGATCCCCCCACTTTGGCCTCCCAAAGTGCTGGGATCAAATTTATCTCTTTTTTAAAGAAATAAAATAAGGATATAGTTAATAGTTGAGGGCCTCTGTGTAGCCCTTTCCCAAGCCAATCAATCCCTTTCCTCCTTCCTCAGCTGTAATCCTACTCTGAAGTCTGTAAGTGCCTTACCTCTTAAAGAAAATTTTAAAAATTCACTGGTTCTCACTCCTCTGACTGCCCCTTTGTTCAGTTGTAGTCTGCCTACTATTGCATGGGAATCACGTGGGTGCTTGTAAAGAAAATAGAGATCCCAGGTCCCAACTGTTTTTTTCTTGATTTTGTTTTTGAAGCAGAAGTCTCACTCTGTCACCCAGGCTGGAGTGCAGTGATGTGATCATAGCTCACTGAGCCTTGAACTCCTGGGTTCAAAGGATCCGCCCACCTCAGCCTCCTGAGTAGCTAGTACTACAGGCATGTGCCACCAAGCCTAGCTAACTTTTTTTTTTTTTTTTAGAGACGGGTCTCTGCTATGTTGCCCAGGCTGGTCTCAAACTCCTGGCCTCAAGTGATCTTCATACCTTGGCTTCCCACAGCACCGGGATTACAGGCATGAGCCACCATGCACAGCCACCAGATTCTAACTCTTGAGATTCTGTTTCATTAAGCCCAGTAGGGCTTAGGCATCTTTGCTTTAAAAAGCATGCAAAGTGCAAATCAAAACCACAGTGAGATAGCATTTCACATCCACTAGAATGGCTAAAATAAAAAATAACAATAACCATTCTTAACTGTGTTCCATGTAGCAGAAAGGAGAGAACTTGCCACTTTCTTAGGAAGACTTTGTGGAAGCTGCACTTTACATCCTGCTTACATCTCTTTGACTAGAATTTAATCACATGGTCAAAATAAGCTTCAAAGGATATTAAAATATGTTATCAGTTAAAATTTGTGGTTCCATAGCTAAGCAAGAAGTGTTTCTTTTTTTCAGAAGTCAACCACATTGTCCATACACTGCTATTATTGTATGCCCAACCTATAGTTGTATAATTGATTCTTTTGAACCTAAAGCATAAGACTTCACAATTAAAAAAAATTATCAAAAGATTAATGTAATTCACTGAGGAAAAGGTGCTGGAGGAATTGGATAACCACATGGAAATATATGAACGACGACCTCTATGTCACATACTATATGCAAAACGTAATTTGAGGTGGATCACAGAGCTAACAGGGGGAGCTAAAACGTTGAAGCCTTTGGATGGCCGCAGAAGAGATGTCTGCATTCATGACCTTGGGGAGGGTATGAACATTTCTTGGTAACATGCAAGAAGCACTAACTGTAAAAGAGAACCGTTGTTCAGTTGAATTTCATGGAACATTTTAAACCTCTGCTGAACAACTGACACCATTAAGAATGTGGAAAAAGGCTGGGCACAGTGGCTCATGTCTGTAGTCCCAGCATTTTGGGAGGCCAAGGTGGGAGAATCACTTGAGGCCAGGAGTTTGAAACCAGTCTGGGAAACATGGCAAGACCCCGAGGCTACAGAAATATGTTTTAAAATTAGTTGGGTGTGGTGATGCACTCCTGTAGTCCTAGCTACCTAGGAGGCTAAGGTAGAAGGATCACTTAAGCCCTAGAGGTTGAGGCTGCAATGAGTTATGATCACGCCACTGCACTCCGGCCTGGGTGACACAGCAAGACTTTGACTCTAAAAAAAAATAAAAATATAGAAAAGTATAGATTGGGAAAAAATATTTGCAATACATCTTTTTTTTTTTTTTTTTTTTTTTGGAGACGGAGTCTCGCTCTGTTGCCCAGGCTGGAGTACAGTGGCACGATCTCAGCTCACTGCAACCTCCACCTCCCAGGATCACTTCATTCTCCTGCCTCAGCCTCCAAGTAGCTGGGACTACACGTACCTGCCACCACGCCTGGCTAATTTTTTGTATTTTTAGTAGAGACAGGGTTTCACTGTGTTACCCTGGATGGTCTCGATCTCCTGACCTCGTGATCCGCCCGCCTCGGCCTCCCAAAGTGCTGGGATTACAGGCGTGAGCCACCGCGCCTGGCCTGCAATGCATCTTTCTAATAAGTCTCGTGTCCAGAGTATGTAAAGAATTACCAAAAATCAGTTAGAATCGGTCAAACAACACAAATGGGCAAAAGACTAGGCATTTCACAAAATAAGACATCCAGATGATTTTGAAAACACAGATGTTCAACATTATTCATGAGCAAAATGCAAATTAAAACTATAATGTAAGGCCGTTATACACTCACCAAAATGGCTACAGTTCAAAAGACTAATAATACCAGGTGTTGCCAAGAATGTGGAGCAACTGGAACTTTTAGACATTGTTGGAAGGAGTGTAAAATGATACAACCACTTAAAGAACTGTTTCATAAGCTTCTAAATAAAGTTAAATGAACTTCCACCCTAGAAGGCAAACATTCTCTTAGGTGTATACTCCATAGAAATGACTGCATAGATTTGCAAAAACACATTATATGAAAATGCTCATGGCAGCTTTATTTATAGCAGCTCCAAACTGGAAATAGCCAGCTGTCTATCTAATGAATAAACAAATTATAGTTTGTCAGTGCAGTGGAACACTACTGAGTTTAAAAATTGGATCTCTTGGCTGGGCGCGGTGGCTCACGCCTGTAATCCCAGCACTTTGGGAGGCCCAGCTCGGTGGATCACGAGGTTGGGAGATTGAGACCATCCTGGCTAACACGGTGAAACCCCGTCTGTACTAAAAATATAAAAAATTAGCTGGGTGTGGTGGGAGGCGCCTGTAGTCCCACCTTCTCGGGAAGCTGAGGCAGGAGAATGACATGAACCCAGAAGGCAGAGCTTGCAGTGAGCCAAGATTGTGCCACTGCGCTCCAGCGACAGCGAGACTCTGTCTCAAAAAAAAAAAAAAAAAAAAAAGAACTCTTGATCAGTATAACAACATGGATAAGTCTCAGAAACATTATACCGAGTGAAAAAACCGAGTGAAAAAAGTGAAAATATAAAAGTGGTACATACTATGAGATCCCATTGATATAAAGCTTACGAACATGTCAACCCCATTTATAGTAATAGAGGGATCTTCAAGGGAAGAGACATGTAGCAGTTTTCTGGGGAGATGGAAATTTTCTGTCTCAATCTATATGTTGCTTGAAGGTACAACCATATCTAAAATTAATCATTAAGGCTAGGCTCAGTAGCTCATGCCTGTAATCCCAGCACTTTGGGAGGCCAAGACTGGAGGATCACTTTGGCCCAGGAGTTTCAGACCAGCCTGGGCAGAGAGACCCTATCTATCTCTACAAAAAAAAAAAAAAATTTTTTTTTTAAATTATCTGGGTGTGCTGGCACAGGCCTGTGGTCCCAGCTATTCGGGAGGCTAAGGTGGGAGAATCACTTGAATCCAGAATGTCAAGGCTTCAGTGAGTCACAATTGTGCCATTGCACTCCAGCCTGGGTGATAGAGTGAGACCCTATCTCAAAAGTAGAGAGAAAATGAGAGAAAAATAAAATTCACTGAGCTCTACACTTAAAGTGTGTGTATTTTTCTGCTTGTGAATTATACTTAAATTAAAAAAAAAAAATTAGGAGCTTCCACCTATCTCCTTAGTCTGTTGAGACCATGTTAAATATTCTTTTATCCATTATATCAGCTGACTTCTCAGCTTTCAAAAAATATATACATTTTCTTTTTAACTACAGTACCTGCAATAGAGGGAGTGGTTGGAAACACTTATAAAATGGATAGGATTTAGCAATTTATTTGATGTTGAGGAAAGAGAAAATGATAAATCGGCCGGCCTTGGTGGCTTACGCCTGTAATTCCAGCATTTTGGGAGGCTAAGGCAGGTGGATCACAAGGTCAAGAGATCGAGACCATCCTGGTCAACATGTTGAAACCCCGTCTCTACTAAAAATGCAAAAATTAGCTGGGTGTGGTGACGTATATCTGTAATCCCAGCTACTCAGGAGGCTGAGGCAGGAGAATTGCTTGAACCCAGGAGGCGGAGGTTGCAGTGAGTCAAGATCACACCACTATACTCCAGCCTGGTGACCGAGCGAGACTCTGTCTCAGAACAAAACAAAACAAAAACGTGTTTGGGAGTGAATAGGATGCGTTCTGTATGGAACACAGAGTTTGAAATGCTGGCATATTATCTGTGTGGCAATGTCATTCGACCTGATGAAACTGTGGGGCTAGAAACATGATAGGTTAGGGCTGGAAACAGAATTGGGATCACTCAAATTTAATAGTGGAAACTGTGAGATTACATGAAATTGCTGTGGCAGAATGAGAGGAAAGAGGTCCAAGCACAGAACCTAGGGAAATAAATGCTTAGGGAGCAGTAGGAGAAAGGAGAAAGGGAAACAGATATCAGACAGTCATCACATCCTGGTCAGACAACTTTGTTGTGCCAGGCTTCTGGTGAATAAGACATTCGAAGTCTCTGCCTCAAGAAGTTTGCATTCGTGGCTGGGGAGAGAGACAATAAGACACATGAACAAATAAGCCTTTCAGGTAGTGATATGTGTGATGCTGGGGAGTGACCATGGAAGTATTTCAGCTGGGCTGGTAGGGAAGATCACCCTGGATCAAAGAGATGGCCCTGGAGCTGATGGCTGAATGATGTGAAGGAAGCTTTCATGTAATAATATGTGAGAAATGCTGTATTTTTTTTTTTTTTTTTTTTTTTTTTTTGAGATGGAATTTCTTTCTTGTTGCCCAGGCTGGAGACCAAAGGCATGATCTTGGCTCACTACAACCTCTGCCTCCTCTGCCTTCCGGATTCAAGGATTCTCCTACCTCAGCCTCCCAAGTAGCTGGGATTACAGGCGTGTGCCACCACGCCCGGCTGCACTTGGGCTTTTTTTTTTTTTTTTTTTTTTTTTTTTTGAGGCAGAGTCTCGCTCTGTCACCCAGGCTGGAGTGCAGTGGCGCAATCTCAGCTCACTGCAACTTCCTCCCACTAGCAGTTCTCCTACCTCAGCCTCCTGAGTAGCTGGGATTACAGGTGCCCGCCACCATGCCCGGCTAATTTTTTTCGTTTTTGGAGTAGAAACAGGGTTTCGCCATGTTGGCCAGGCTGGTCTTGAACTCCTGACCTCATGTAATCTGCCTGCCTTGGCCTCCCGAAGTGCAGGGATTACAGGCATAAGCCACTGTGCCCAAACAAGAAACGCTTTCTAAGTCAAAGGAATAAATCCAAAGACCCTAAGATTGGACGAGAGAGAGGAAAAGAAATGACAGAAGATGGTCCAGTACAAGGCAGAGATTTTCAAAAAGGTGGAGATGGCTACTGTGTTAAATATTACTTAGAGGTATTCACAATAACCAAAAGGTGGAAGTGATCCGAGTGTCCATGGAAGGGCGAATGGATAAACAAAGTGTAGTAATACATATATACAATGGAATATTATTTAGCCTTACAAAGGGAAGGAAACTCTGACACGTGCTACAACATAGATGAATATTGAAGACATATGCTAAGTGAAACAAACCAGTCACAGAAAGACAAATACCATATGACTCTACTTCTGTAAGGCACCTGGAGGAGTCAGATTCATAGAGACAGAAAGTGGAATGGTGCTTCTTAGGGACTGGGGGGAGCAGGGACTGGGGAGTTACTGTGTAAGGGGTACAGAGTTTCCGATGGGAAAGATGGAAAAATGGTGGAGATGGATGGTGGTGATGGTTCCACAGTATCTCTGTTTATGCTGCTGTAACAAAATACCACAGACTAGGTACTTGATAAAGAACAGAAATGTATTTGCTGGTAGTTCTGGAGGCCACGAATAACAAGATCAGGGCACCAGCAGATTTGTAGTCAGGGGAGGCCCCCAATCCCTGCTTGTAAGAGGGAGGAATACTGTGTACCCACTTGGCAAAAAGTGGAAGGGCAAAAAGAGACAGTGTCCCTGACAAGCCCTTTTATAACAGCATGAATTCACGTGGGCAGCACTCTCATGACCTAAACACCTTCCAAAAGGCCCCACCTCCCAACACTATTGCACTGGGGATTAAGTTTTCAACACAAATTTTGGGAGACACATTCAGACCATAGCAAAGACAGGCACAAAACACCATGTATTGTATGACTCCATTTATATGGGAGAAGTCAAAATAGGCAAATCTGTAGAGACAGAAGGTGGATTCGTGGTTGTCTGGGCCTCAGAAGGAGGATGAAAGGGAGGCAAAATGGAGAGTGTTGTTAGGTAAGCAGTTTCTTTTGGGATGATGAACATGTTCTAAGATTGGATTGTGGTAGTGGTTGCACAATTCTGTAAATATAATAAAACCCACTGAATTGTGTACTTTAAACAGGTGAACTTTATGGCATATAGGTTATATCTCAATAAAACTATTTTTAAAATGGCTGAAAGACTTGCTGACACTACCAGAGAATAGATAGCAAAGGAGCTCGTAGGAACATGTTCAACATCAGTGCAGTTAAAACCACGATGAGAATGGCTAAAATTAAGAAGTCCACACAAAGATGAGACATGGGACAACTGAAACTCTCACACACTGCTGGAAGGACGGTAAAATGCTACAACCACACTGGAAAACAGTTTCTTTCTTTTTTTTTTTTTTTGAGATGGAGTCTCGCTCTGTTGCCAGGCTGTAGTGCAGTGGTGCAATCCCAACTCACTGCAACCTCTGCCTCCCAGGTTCAAGCGATTCTTCTGCCTCAGCCTCCTGAGTAGCTGGGATTACAGGCGCCCGCCACCATGCCCAGCTAATTTTTGTATTTTTAGTAGACACAGGGTTTCACCATGTTGGCCAGGATGGTCTCGATCTCTTGACCTTGTGATTCTCCTGCCTTGGCCTCCCAAAGTGCTGGGATTACAGGCGTGAGCCACTGCGCCGGGCCAGAAAACAGTTTCTTAAAAAGTTAAAACACATAACTACCATGTGATCTAACTGTTCTACTCTGTTATGAGTTGAATTATGTCTGCTCCCCCTACCCCCCAAATTCATATATTGAAATACTAACCCCCAGAACCTTAGAATGTGGTCTTATTTGGGGATAGGACTTTGATAGAGGTAATTAAGTTAAATGAGGTTATTAGGGGTAGGCCCTAATTCAGTATGACTGGTGTTCGTATTTAAAGGGGGGAATTTTGGACATAGAAACAAACAAATAGGGAAAATACCATGTGAAACTGAAGACAGCCATCTGTAAGCCAAGGAGAAAGGACTGAAACAGATCCTTCCCTCACAGCTCTCAGAGGGCACCAGCCCTGCCAATGCCTTGATTTTGGACTTCTAGCCTCCAGAACAGTGAGACAAAAAATTTCTGTTTGTTAAGCCACCAGATTTGAAATACTTCATTACAGCAGCCCTAGCAAACTAATACACCCTCCTAGGTATTTCCTCAATAAAAAAGAATGCATATGTGAGTGTTCATAGCAGCTTTATTTGCAGTAGCAAAAATAGAGACAACTCGAACACCTATCAAATTGTGATATATTCTCAACAATGGAATACTACTCAGCTGTGAAAGGAAAATGAACTATTGACACTTGAAACCACACGGATGAATTTCAGAATAATTATGCTAAGTAAAAGAAGCCAGACAGAAAAAGAGTACATACTGTTTGATTCCACTTGTGGAAGCTCCAGAAAATGCAGCTGCATCTATAGTGATAGAAAGTTCATCAGTGGTTGCCTAGGCAGGGGGCACAGGAGAGAAAGCTTAAAGAGGGATGACTAGGTGCGGTGGCTCACACCTGTAATCCCAGCACTTTGGGAGGCTGAGGCGGGCGAATCACGAGGTCAGGAGTTTGAGACCAGCCTGGCCAATATGGTGAAACCTTGTCTCTACTAAAAATACAAAAAAAAAAAAAAAATTAGCCAGGTGTGGTGGCATGCACCTGTAATCCAAGCTACTCAGGAGGCTGAGGCAGGAGAATCTCTTGAACCCAGGAGGCAGAGGTTGCAGTGAGCCGAGATTGCACCACTGTACTCCAGCCTAGGCTACAGAGTGAGACACGGTCTCCCCACCCAAAAAAAAAAAAAAAAAAATTAAAGAGGGACATGATGAAACTTTCAGGGTGGTATGTTCATTGTCTTGATTGTGGTGATGGTTTCATGTGTATGTATGTGTCAAAACTTACCAGACTGTACTTTTTTTTAAAGAGACAGGGTCTCACTTTGTCACCCAGGCTGAAGTACAGTGGTGCCCTCATAGCTTACTGCAACCTTGAACTCTTAGGCTTAAGCCATCCTCCTGCCTTGACCTCCCAAAGTGTTGGAATTACAGGCGTGAACTACTGCACCTGGTATAAAATAATATTTTTTTAAAATGAAAGCCAACAAAAAATTGAAAATAGTTTCGGTGGAGTGGAAAAAGTAGAGTCAAAAAAGGTTTTAGAATAAGTCTCGACATGGTAGATTAAACCAGGTGAATGTCTGCTCCTCCCTTCTAAAGTGCTACTAGAATTATTTTTACAAAATGATTTCAGCAAGCATAAATCCACCAGAAAACAAAGTGAATAGAAGAAGAGATGAAGAGGATAAGAGATTCTCAACAAAGTTTTGGATGCTAGGAAGCTTTTGGAGTAACACTAAAACAGCAGGATGGGTTGAAGAGGCAATGAGAAGCGAGGCCCCAGATATGCTTTCCTCATATCCACAGACCGATACCTTCTCCTACCTGGCAGAAGACTGGAAAGGCTGAACCTCAGGAAACCTGAGGGTGGGTGTGAGGTACCTCATTAAAAACAGAACTTACATAAAAGGCTACACGCTGACATGTGAGACTTTACCAGCTCTTCCCAAATTCAGTCCCAGAACACTGAAAGCCTGGCTTATATCTGTCAGGCTGAAGATAGAAGGGTGTCTTTTTGGGGTAATTAAATAACCCAAGGAGGGGGAAATAGATGAGGATATATAACTGTAGGCATCTGAAGGTCCCAAGGAAATGGGCAGGTCCCTTCCTGATCACCCTCCAGAAAGCTAATCCCTGGATAAGGAACCTCTCCCTTACCTCTCCCCTCGTACACACACACTCCCAAAATCAAACTCTTTAGGCTCTTGCTGTTAAGTATCAGTGGATAGACAAGGATGATCAGACATTTGATAAAAATCTACGAATGAAAGATGGTGACCAAAGACAAAAGAGGAATTTGGAGGAAACAGATAATGTAGGGAGCAGAAGAGAACTGAAATAGGCTGGGTGTGGTGGCTCACGCCTGTAATCCCAGCTACTCAGGAGGCTGAGGCATGAGAATGGCTTGAACTAGAGAGGTGGAGGTTGCAGTGAGCCAAGATCACACCACTGCACTCCAACTTGAGTGACAGAGTGAGACTCTGTCTCAAAAATAAATAGGCCAGGCAAGGTGGCTCACGCCTGTAATCCTAGCACTTTGGGAGGCCGAGGCGGGCAGATCACTTGAGGTCAGGAGTTCGAGACCAGCCTGGCCAACATGGTGAAACCCTGTCTCTACCAAAAATGTGCGCCTGTAATCCCAGCTACTCGGGAAGCTGAAGCAGGGAGAATCTCTTGAAGCAGAGAGGCAGAGGTTGCAGTGGGCTGAGATCGTGCCACTGCACTCCAGCCTGTGCGATAGTGAGACTCCATCTCAAAAAAAAAAAAGAAGAAAAGAAAACTAACTCTCTAGAATATCCTCAGAGATGAGAGAAGATATTGTTATAATGGAACAAGAACAGGAGACTGGAAAAAGGAATATTCAAAGAACGAGGAAGAGCTCTTAAAAATTCAATTAAAATAAGAGAAGTTGTACATATATTAGGAGTTTTAGAAAATAAAGTTGAGAGAACCTCCCAGAAATTAAAATAAAAAAGTCAAAGACACAAAAATGGAGGGAGAAAGAAAGAAAGAAAGAAAGAAAGAAAGAAAGAAAGAAAGAAAATCAATCTCAGAGATTCATTCAAAGACACAAAAATGGAGGAGAAAAAGAAAGAAAGAAAAGAAAGAAAGGAAGAAAGAAAGAAAAGAATCTCTGAGATTCAATACTGAATAACAGGAATTCCAGAAGGAGAGAACAGAAGTTGGAAGGGAGGAAATGTCAAATAAATAAGTAGAGAAAATGTCCCAAACCTGAAAAACAAGAGATTCTAGATTGTAAGTACTTACCTAGCACCAGTTCAATAAATTAAAAAAAAAATCTTGCTTAGTGAGTTGCATTTTTAAAAACTAAGGATAAACGGAAGATCCTAAAAGAGTTTTTTGTTTTTGTTTTTTCTCTTTCTTACTGCTATAAAAATAAGGATGGAAGTTTCCAGAGAAGACACATCCAATACATTAGGACTTAGAATGATTCTGAGCTTCTGCGTAGCAGCTGTGGGAGCTAGAAAACAACGGAGCATCACCCTCAAAATTTTGGATGGAAAAGTTTACTGACTTCAAGGTTTTTGTTTGTTTGTTTTTGTTTTTGTGATGGAGTCTTGCTCTGTTGTCAGGCTGGAGTGCAGTGGCGCCATCTCGGCTCACTGCAAGCTCCACCTCCCGGGTTCACGCCATTCTCCTGCCTTAGCCTAGCTCAGCGTAGCTCGGACTACAGGTGCCGCCACCACACCTGGCTAATTTTTTTGTATTTTTGGTAGAGATGGGGTTTCACCATGTTGGCCAGGATGGTCTCCATCTCCTGACCTCGTGATCCGCCCACCTCGGCCTCCCAAAGTGCTGGGATTACAGGCGTGAGCCATCGCGCCTGGCCACACCTGGTTAATTTTTGTATTTAGTAGAGATGGGGTTTCACCATGTTGGCCAGGGTGACCTTGATCTCCTGATCTTGTGATCCACCTGCCTCTGCCTCCCAAACTGCTGGGATTACAGGCGTGAGCCACCATACCGGGCCTCACCTTTTTTTTTTTTTTTTTTTTTTGAGACGGAGTCTTGCTTTGTCGCCCAGGCTGGAGTGCAGTGGCCGGATCTCAGCTCACTGCAAGCTCTGCCTCCCGGGTTTATGCCATTCTCCTGCCTCAGCCTCCCGAGTAGCTGGGACTACAGGCTCCCACCACCTCGCCCGGGTATTTTTTTGTATTTTTTAGTAGAGACTGGGTTTCACCATGTTAGCCAGGATGGTCTCGATCTCCTGACCTCGTGATCCGCCTGTCTCGGCCTCCCAAAGTGCTGGGGTTACAGGCTTGAGCCACCGCGCCCGGCCTTGGCCTCAACTTTTATATTTAATTGAGATTTGGGTAAAAAAAAAAATGTTTTTATGGCTGGGTGTACTGGCTCACGCCTATAATCCCAGCACTTTGGGAGGCTGAGGCAGATGGATCGCCTGAGGTCAGGAGTTGGAGACCAGCCTGGCCAACGTGGTGAAACCCTGTCTGTACTAAAAATACGAAAAAGTAGCCAGGTGTAGTGGCACACACCTGTAGTCCCAACTACTCGGGAGGCTGAGACAGGAGAACCGCTTGAACCCAGGAGGGGGAGGCCGCAATGAGCCGAGATCACACCACTTCTCTCCAGCCTGGGCAACAGAACGTGACTCCATCTCAAAAAAAAAAAAAAAAAAAAAAAAAACATAAAAATAAATACGTTTTTATATGTCAGTTATATCTGGATAAAACAAGAACATTTCAGTCATTCAAAGTCTCAGAAAAAATTCACCTTCTATATACCTTTTATCAGGAAATCACTGGAATATATACTCCACCTGAATCAGTGAGTAAACCGTAAGGGACAGAGGATCTGGGAAACAGATGCTCCAGCCTAGGAGAAAGAGGAGGGCATTCGAGAAATGAAGAGGAGACATCCCTGGCGAGATGTCACCGATTCAGTGGCCTAGAGAGCAATCAATCCAGTTCGGAGCCGGAGAAACCCCTGAGGATGTTTCCAAGGCGGATTGAAACTGACAGATTACCTGAAGTGTTTGAACTGATTAAGAGGAGATTTACAGTTATGTTGGAGAGTTTGAGGATGAATTAATGAAAAATACATAACAAATACTAAGCTAGAAAAAAAAAGGAAAAAGAATAAGAAGAGGAAGTGGTAATTATTAGTTCCAGGGAAACCAAAATAATACAAGAAAGGAAATTGAATTATAGCATTCCATATGATTCAGCTGTATATATTTACTACGTAATAGCACTGTTAGCACTGAATATTGAGTTGAACAAAAACGGTAACTTACATTGTGAGGAAGGGAGGATGGAGGCTTATGTTGTGAGAGTGGGGCAGGGGTGGAAAGTGCTGTTTTTGTTTGTCAGCCTGTAGTATTAATGTTATTTGACTTTTTAAATGTATATGTATTTAATATAAATTTTAATTTTTAAATTCGTAATTTAAATTATAAATTATCAAAGAAAGGGAATAATTCCATATATGAAATTGTATTGGTGATTTAATATTGATATTAAGAAATTATTGGCTTTCTTTATTTTTTTTTTTAAGACTTAGAGTCTCGCTGTGTTGCCTAGACTGGAGGGCAGTGGTTATTCACAGGTGTGATCATAGAGCACTACAGTCTCGAACTCCTAGGCTCTATTGATTCTCCTGCCTCTAACCCCCAAAGTAACTGGGACTTACAGGGTCATGCCCTCAGCCTTTTCTTTTTATCTTTAAATATAAAAGCATGGGCCGGGCGCATTGGCTCACGCCTGTAATCCCAGCACTTTGGGAGGCCAAGGTGGGTGGATCACGAGGTCAGGAGATGGAGACCATCCTGGCCAACATGGTGAAACTCAGTCTCTACTAAAAAAAATACAAAAATTAGCTGGGCATGGTGATGGGTGCCTGAAATCCCAGCTACTTGGGAGGCTGAGGCAGGAGAATCATTTGAACCTGGGAGGTGGAGGTTGCAGTGAGCCGAGATCGTGCCATTGCACTCCAGCCTGGGTGACAGGGCGAGACTCCATCTCAAAAATAAATAAATAATAAAATAAAAGCATGTATATACATATGTATGCCTATATACACATATATATGGTTTAAAATATATATTTTCTGCTTCAGTTTGCTCTAAAATATGTATATATTTGGACTTGATATTTATAGAATCATATATGTATTCTTTTGTGATTTGCTTCCTTCACTTGTTTACCTTTTTGTAACTCACCCAGATTGAAGTGTGTAGCTGTAGTTCGTTCCTTTTCATGCAATGTAGTATTCTGTTTTCTGAAAACACCATAGCCTATCTGTCTGTTATACTGTTGACAGATGTTTATTCTTTTATTTTTTTTTCTGTTAAAAGTAATTCTACTATAAATATTTTTGTACATATGCAAAATTTGTTCTAGGGTATATACCTATAAGTGCAGTTACTAATGTGTACAGTAAATGCATCTTCAAATGTAATAGATAATGGCAACCTTTTTTTTCTTTTTGGAGACAGAGTCTTGCTCTGTCACCCAGGGCCCAGGCTGGAGTGCAGTGGTGTGATCTCAGCTCACTGCCACCTCTGCCTTCCAGTTTCAAGCAGTTCTCTTGCCTCAGCCTCCTGAGTAGCTGGGACTACAGGTGCATGCCACCACATCCAGCTAATTTTTGTATTTTTAGTAGAGACGGAGTTTCCCCATGTTGGCCATGATGCTCTCAATCTCCTGACCTCATGATCCGCCTGCCTCGGCCTCCCAAAGTGCTGGGATTACAGGTGTGAGCCACCATGCCTGGCCAACAAAACTGCTTTTTGAAGTAGCTATACCAGTTTTCCCTCCCACTAGGAGTGGAGAAGAGTTGCCATTGCTGCATACCCTTGTCAGCACTTGGCATTGCCTGACTTTAATTTTAGCCAACCTGGTGGTTGTGAAATAGTTTTAATTTGCATTTTCTTGAGTGACATGAGATTGAATATCTTTTCATATGTTTAGGAACTGTTTATGTGTTCTCTTCAGTGAAATTCCTACTTGGTTATTTGCAGATTTTTCTAGTAGGTGCTCTTTGTCTCATTGATTCCTCACTGTTCTTTTATATTCTGGGTGCTAATCCTTTGTCAGAGTTATATGTTTTGCTGATCAACATGTTTCCTTTTTTCTGCAAATCTAATCACTCAAGGAGAAGTTTGAAAACCATTGGCCCAGGCTTCTGTTCTGTGCACTGCAGTGAAATGGCCCTGTGGTTTTGCACAGGGCAGGTGTGGGTTCTTGGAGTGAGTTGCATTGTAGTTACTGACTGCTGCTGACCTGTGGTGCTTGCCTTTGCAGGTGGAACAGGAGGATTTTGTAATGGAAGGGCATGGCAAGACTCCACCTCCTGGTGAAGAAAGCAAACAGTGAGTCACAGTTTATTTAAAAAGAGTCCTATTACAGATCCTCAGAAACACTTTGGTTCAACATGCTGATAGTGTATTTGTCGGAGATGTATACGTTGGAGACACTGGGAAACTCACCAGTTGCTTTGGTGGCTGTTAATGCATTGCTTCTATTTATAGACCAACTAACTGGAAGGACAAGAAAGTTAGCTTTATAGTTTTTTCTACACTCTCCTAATCAAAATTTATGTTATGTTGTAGCAAAGGCTTTAAGGCTCAGTATGTTCCAAATTGAACTAATTCTGTTTCGTTGGCTTCCAAAGAAAGTATAAAACGGTACATCCTTTTCTCAGCATGTCTTTATGAAGTGAACTAAATTAATAGAACATTTCCCTGCAATCTAAGTGTGAATTTATTTGAATAGTACTTCCTGAAATTCTATTCCATTTGGTTATTTACACTGCTGATCTTTGTTTAAATAACAAATTGTTTCCCTAAAGGAACAGGAATTATAAATAATATAGCTTAGCCAACATTCTAAATAATTCAGAATCTGTCCCCTAACTCCTTAAGGAGTGATTGGTTTGTTGTTGGTTTTTTTTTGTTTGGTTTTTTTTTTTGAGACAGAGTCTCACTCTGTCACCCAGGCTGGAGTGCAGTGGCGGTCTCGGCTCACTGCAACCTCCGCCTCCCAGGTTCAAGCAATTCTCCTTCCTCGGCCTCCTGAATAGCTGGGACTGCAGTTGCCTGCCACCACACCTGGCTAATTTTTCTATTTTTAGTAGAGATGGGGTTTCACCATGTTAGTCAGGCTGGTCTTGAACTCCTGACCTCAGGTGATCTGCCTGCCTCGGCCTCCCAAAGTGCTGGGATTACAGGTGTGAGCCATCGCGCCTGGCCGGGGTGATTGGTTTTAAACCTGAAGTTGGGAGGCTGTTGGGTAGCTTTTTGATAGCAGTAAGTGAACTTTTTTCCTCTCTCCATCATAGAATGTGAAAAATTGTGTTGCAGAGCAGACTGGTTTTTCATATGCCCTTTTAAAGGAAAACCAGTTAAGACTGCTTGAAGTACTGACATAACTACTATTTTTTATTCAGACTTTAGTCTCCTAAATTGGATGGGCCAGTGATTCATGGAATTTACCAAAAATCTATAGAGAGAAACTCCTCTCACTCATATTTTTTTTCCTAGAAAATAGTTTAATTTTGGTCTGTCTTAAGAAAATTATGTCTTTGAAACCCTTAGGAATAAATTACGCAGAATGGACTATGCTGCCACGAGGCCAGATTCATTAGAGGAAAGTGGCTTGTCTTGTATTTGTTGTGAATGGAAACCAGGATATTTTCACAGCTGGTTTAATTTGCTAACCAGGCAATTTTAAAAATAGCTCACAATATAAATCCTAACTTTGCTGTATTCTGTCAAATGCACTTACATTTTGCATGGGTTGATGGAATCAATTCATCTTTAGCAAATTAGAATGCCAGACATCTAGTCCCAGTAGAATGAGAAGAGAAACACTTCAGGTGCTTTTCTCCGTGTCCACTGCACAGCCCTCCACCCCCACACTCTGGTCAAAGGTCTGTAATATAAAAATTATACCTTTCATTTGTTGAGGGTTTTCTGTGCACAAGGTACTTTGCTTAAATGTTTTTTACTCTGTCATTTCCACTCATTACACCATTTCATCTCCATTTCACTCAGAGATCAGGGTAGGTAACTTGCCCATGGTAATGCAGCTTGAAATGCAATTTAGATTTGAACCCAGGTCTTACCAACTCTCTCACATCCTTTGCCATCCTTGGGAGCTATGCTCCTGGTTAGTAAAACTGCAGTTGTCAAGATCAAAGTCTCATGAACAAGAGGGAGTAGTCCAGGCGTGGTGTGGCTCACTGTAATCCGAGCACTTTGGGAGGCCAAGGCGTGTGGATTACTTGAGGTTGGGAGTTCAATACCAGCCTGACCAACATGGTGAAACCCCATCTCTACTAAAAAAATACAAAATTAGCCAGGCGTGGTGGCACACGCCTGTAATCCCAGCTATTTAGGAGGCTGAGGCAGGAGAATTGCTTGAACCCAGGAGGCGGACGTTGCAGTGAGCTGAGATCGTGCCATTGCACTCCAGCCTGGACAACAAGAGCGAAACTCCGTCTCCAATCAATCAATCAATCAATCAATAAAAGAGGGAACTGGGGGAAACAATGAAAATGGCATTAAGCCTATTTTTAAAAACACAGATGGAAGTTCTGTACTATAAAGGATATCCATTTCCCAAACAAACCAGTCTTTATCTTTAAAAACCTCTCTAGTAACTCCTGTCCTGAATTAGCTTATTTAGGTATTCAGGAAACATTGCTGGGCAGATTCTCTCACAAGTTTTATGTTATACAAACTGTGCTGCTTTTAGAGAGTTTCAAACAGCCCCACCAAGTTGGAACGCCGTGTATCGTATCCTTACCATTCTCCCTTGTTTTGTTTTCAAAAGTCTCATACTGCCTAGCCTTTTCACAGAGGAATTCTGTTCTATTTCTGTTTTTTTTTTTTTTCTGGGCCTGGTCAGCTATTATATACTGAAGTAATAAAGCAGAAATCAGTTTTCTCCAGGGTGCTATGAGCAAAGGTGCTGTGTTCTTTTGTTTGAGGCAACAACAATAAAAATATTTACAAAACAATTTTTTTTTTAAATCTCAGAACTGCAGTTGGCAAATGATTATTACTATACTTTGTAAATGTGATTCAGTCTGGATAGGGAATCTGGGAACTGAGTAATTTTTATTATTTTTTTTTTTTTGAGATGGAGTCTCGCTCTGTTGCCCAGGCTGGAGTGCGGTGGCATGCTCTCGGCTCACTGCAAGCTCCATCTCCCGGGTTCATGCTGTTCTCCTGCCTCAGCCTCCCGAGTAGCTGGGACTACAGGCGCCTGCCACCACGCCCAGCTAATTTTTTGTATTTTTAGTAGAGATGGGGTTTCACTGTGTTAGCCAGGATGGTCTCGATCTCCTGAACTTGTGATCTGCCCGCCTCGACCTCCCGAAGTGCTAGGATTGCAGGCGTGAGCCACCACGCCTAGCCGGAACTGAGTAATTTTTTAATAAAAGTAATATAAGCTTGTCAGAAAACATTCAAACAGTAATTGTGACTGTAGAAATAAAGGTGAGACCCTTCCCTTCCTTCCCTTCCTAATCTTCCTAAACATTTTCTGTACATTTTAAGAAAACAGGCCGGGCGCGGTGGCTCAAGCCTGTAATCCCAGCACTTTGGGAGGCCGAGACGGGCGGATCACGAGGTCAGGAGATCGAGACCATCCTGGCTAACCCGGTGAAACCCCGTCTCTACTAAAAAAAAAAAATACAAAAAACTAGCCAGGCGAGGTGGCGGGCGCCTGTAGTCCCAGCTACTTAGGTGGCTGAGGCAGGAGAATGGCGTGAACCCGGGAGGCGGAGCTTGCAGTGAGCCGAGATCCGGCCACTGCACTCCAGCCTGGGCGACAGAGCGAGACTCCGTCTCAAAAAAAAAAAAAAAAAAAAAAAAAAAAAAAAAAAGGAAAACAATTAAATTGATTTTTTCCCAACATCATTCTTCTGAGACTTACTTTTGTAATTTGACATATTTTCAGTCTATTTCGTTTCTTTTTTTTTTTTTTTTTTTGAGACAAGGTCCCTAGGCTAGGGTGCAGTGTGTGATCATAGCTCACTGTAACCTTGAATTCCTGGGCTCATGGGATCTTTTTGCCCCAGCCTCTCGAGTGGCTGGGACTACAGGTGCATACCACCGTACCCAGATAATTAGAAAATAAGTAGAAACAGGTCCTCACTATGTTGCCCAGGCTGGTCTCAAAGTCTTGGGCTCAGGCTCAAGCAATCCTCCCCACCTCAGCCTCCCAAAGTCCTGGGATTACAGGCATGTGCCATCACCCCTGGCCTCTTGCTGTTTTAATTTATGTTCCTCTGCATACTAATGAGTTGAAATATCTTTTGTTAGTTTATTGGCCATTTATTTTTATTTTGTGTATCACCTATTTATATATATTTCCCTTTTTTATTGGATTGTTTTTATAGCTTTGTAGGAGCCCTTTATACATTTTAGATATTATTAACCTTTGTTGAGATGTTTTAAATATTTTCTCTCAGTCCTTATTGTTTAACATTTGATATCTTTCATGCCAACAAACCTTTTAAATTTTTATGTAGCAAAATCAGCCTTTCTGGCTTTTATGTTTTATGCTTGCCTTGAGAAGTCTTTCCTACCCTAACCTGATAAAATATATTTAGGTTTTCTACCTTATTTTTTACATTTAGGTGTTTAATTGAATCGCTACTCCATTTTGTATATGGTGTGAGGCAGAGATCTAACTTAATTTTTTTTCCAGATGGTTCTTATTCATTGGTATTAGCCCGTACAAAGAGCCCATTGCACTTACAGAGGTTGGCAGAGCACATGGCTAATGTAACTTACTCAAGGTTACAGAGCAGATTCTCATAAGGATTAGGACTAAATTATGTCATTAGCTGATCTGTGCCACTTTCCTTATCTCCCCATTTAACATTTTGACCATAGGTTCCCAAAACCTTAAAAAATTGTATTCTGTGATGTTTATTTCAGTAGAACTAAGTTCTATTAAGAGGCAGATTAGGTAGCTGTATATGTAGAAAGCTCTTGAAAAATAATTGACTTCTGATATTGAGAAATATCTGTGCTAAACTGTTAATATTCTAGATCGGTTGTGCTGAATTCTGGTATTTGTATGTGAATAAGATTTATAATGTATATAGGTGTAAACACTTTATGTGTATTGTTTCAATGGGGTTTTTTTACTATTAGTCTATCTAATGTAATCATTTTTCTGAGAATATTCTCTTTGAGAGTTATTTTAGCAAATCAGACAAGCAAAGTTTATTGCCTTGTAATTACTACATTAAAATTACACAGCTTTAATTGCATGACGTGTTTACTGCAGGAGTAAATATTAAAACTATGGCAGCTTTTTAAAAAGCAGCTGAGCAGGTACTTGCTCATAGATTGTGTTTGACCATGCTTATTGAGTGGTCATCAGAGAGAAAATGCAGATAGGTTTTTGATTTGGTTTTATTTATATTTATGATGGTCTAAAGGTTTGTGGGAAGATCATTTGTTGTAATTTTGAAGCCAAATACCAATTTTTATTTTTATTTTTGTTTTTATCATTTTTGAGATAGAGTTTTGCTCTTGTTGGCTAAACTGGAGTGCAGTGGCGTGATCTTGGCTCACTGCAACTCTGCCTCCCACGTTCAAGCGATTCTCTTGCCCCAGCCTCCTGAGTAGCTAGGATTACAGGCGCATGCCACCACGCCCAGCTAATTTTTTGTATTTTTAGTAGAAATGGGTTTTTACCATGTTAGCCAGGCTGGTCTTGAACTCCTGACCTCAGGTGATGTGTCTGCCTCGGCCTCCGAAAGTGCTGGGATTACAGGCGTGAGCCACTGCGCCTGGCCATCAATTTTGATGTAGTTGTAAATTTGGCTTCTTTCATTGTTTTAATTTTTTCCCAATATAACTTACAAACAATCTTTAAATCTAAGCTTTCAATCTTTATGTTGAAATTGACTCGGGGCTGGGTGCGGAGGCTCACACCTGTAATCCCAGCACTTTGGGAGGCCGAGGCGGGTGGATCACAAGGTCAGGAGATAGAGACCATCCTGGCTAACACGGTGAAACACTGTCTGCTAAAAATGAAAAAAATAGCCGGGCATGGTGGTGGGCGCCTGTAGTGCCAGCTACTAGGGAGGCTGAGGCAAGAGAATGCCATGAACCCAGGAGGCAGAGCTTGCAGTGAGCCAAGATCGTGCCACTGCCAGCCTGGGCAACAGAGTGAGACTTCCATCTCAAAGAAAAAAAAAGAAATTGACTCGAATTCTCAAAAGATACTTATTGTTAATGTACTAAAATTACTGAATTTTTCTAGCAAATTTTTGTTTATTCAATGTTCTTCATTCTTTTGGTTCATTTTATGAAAGGCCATTTTTAAAAACAAATTTCTCACGGTAGAATATTGAAGAGATATTTGCACAGAATAGTCAAGAGGTGGGAGCAACCCAGATATCTGTCAACAGATGAATGGATAAACAAAATTTGGCATATACATACAAGGGAATTATTAACAGCCTCAAAAAAGAAAATTCTGCCATATGTTGCAGTATAGATGAATCTTGGGGACATCATAAGCAAAATAAGCCAATTACAAAAGGACAAATACTGTATGATTTTACTCATATAAAGTATCTAAAGTAGTCGAAATCATGGAAACAAAGTAGAAAAGTGATTGCTAAAGACTGAGGTGGGGGAAGGTAATGTTTAATGGGAATAGAGCTTCAATTTTGCAAGATGAAGTTTCTAGAGATCTGCTGCACAGCAGTGTGATTATACTTTACAGTGCTGGACTATAGGCTTAAAAACTGTTAGGATGATACATTTTTATGGGTTTTTAAAATGACAGTTTAAAAAAATTAACAGTGAAATTGAAATGTACTTTTAAACTACAGCCTGGATTTCAAAGACTTAGTTCCCCCTCACCACAAAAAATCATTGCAAAATGATTAACTTTTATATTGATTTTATGTTGAAATGACAATCTTTTGTATATGTTGTGCTAAATAAAACTTTATTAGAAGTTTTAAAAAATCTTATTTCGGCTGAGCGCGGTGGCTCACGCCTGTAATCCCAGCACTTTGGGAGGCCGAGGCGGGCAGATCACAAGGTCAAGAGATTGAGATCATCCTGGCCAACATGGTGAAATCCCATCTCTACTAAAAATATAAAAATTAGCTGGGCGTTGTGGTGCGCGCCTGTAGTCCAAGCTACTTGAGAGGCTGAGGCAGGAGAATCGCTTGAACCCGGGAGGAGGAGGTTGCATGAACTGAGATTGCGCCACTGCACTCCAGCCTAGTGACAGTGCAAGACTCCGTCTCAGGAAAAAAAAAAAATTATTTCAGGATTCATTTTATAGACAGTATCTGCTTTTTAGGGATTATTGATAGAATATTTAGAATTGACAAATTGTATCAATACCTATATTTTTATATTTCTGCTTCCTTAGGGTGCCATCTTTTTTTATTTTGCTCTCTAAGGGAGAACTATTTCAGAGGTTACATAGGAGACCTATAAGGAAATGGAATTATTGAAGACAGTTTTGTTTGTTTGTTTTTTGTTCTGTTTTGTTGTTGAGATGGAGTCTCACTCTGTCGCCTAGGCTGGAGTGCAGTGGTGTGATCTCGGCTCACTGCAACCTTCCCAGGTTCAAGCAATTCTCCTGCCTCAGCCTCCCAAGTAGCTGGTACTACAGGCGCCTGCCACCACGCCTGGCTAATTTTTGTATTTTTAGTAGAGATGGGGTTTCACCATGCTGGCCAAGCTGGTCTTGAACTCCTGACCTCAAGTGATCCACCCACCTCGGCCTCCCAAATTGTTGGGATTACAGGTGTGAGCCACAGCGCCCGGCCCTGAAGACAGTTTTATATCGATGATTCAGAGAGAAAGAAGAATGTAATTTATGGAGTTAGCACCGCTCTCCATACTCCAGTGTGGTGTGGTTCGATGTGGCTTTGTGCTCCAGGTGCTGTTTTTTAAGTTTCTTTTTTTTTTTTTTTGAGACGGAGTCTCACTCTGTCGCCCAGGCTGGTGTGCAGTGGCCAGATCTCAGCTCACTGCAAGCTCTGCCTCCCGGGTTCACACCCTTCTCCTGCCTCAGCCTCCAGAGTAGCTGGGACTACAGGCGCCCCACACCTCGCCCGCCTAATTTTTTGCATTTTTAGTAGAGACGGGGTTTCACCGTGTTAACCAGGATGGTCTTGATCTCCTGACCTCGTGATCCACCCGCCTCGGCCTCCCAAAGTGCTGGGATTACAGGCGTGAGCCACCGCGCCCGGCCTTTTAAGTTTCTTAACTCTGTCATCTTGATTAAATTATTTTCTTTCTAATTATATTCTTCCCAATTTAAGTGTCTAGTTATAAAAGGCCCTTTTAATTTTTCTGAATTTTACTAATTATAGATCTTTCTTAAGTCCTAATAATTTGTCCTCCCCTTATCTGTTTCTGCTGCCACTCCAACTCCCTAACTTACAGCTCTTTTAAACTTTTAAAAGTTGTACTTGTAGCACAAGATAAATCTCCATCGTAAGGATTCCTTTTATTAGTATATTTCTTGTTTCATATTTAACTACCCAATTAGGCACTACACTTTTTGGGAACCATTCTTTTGGGTGTTTATTTAAAAACATTGGGCAGCTCTATAGCATTTCCTAAACACAGGGAAAAGTAAAAATTTTCCAAAATCATGAATTTTATAGATAATCGTCTTCAGAACACAAATGTTAGTATTTGGCCATAAGAAAGTTGTTGTTGCTGACGTTTTAATTTTGTGTATTATACCATAAGGTTTTCTCCAGTTTTTTCCCCCTTTAAACCAATTACAATATGTACATGTTGAAATTAATTTATTAAGAAGTAACAAGTTGAACTCTCTGTAAACTCGATCATTATTACAAAGTAGTAAGCTAGACATCAGAAGAATAGTTGACTTTTCTGTATAATCTTGAACAGCTTTTGGGGGAATGAGGAAATGAGTTTTCTTTTCAAGTTAATTGGTATTTTGAAAACGCCACAAAGAGGTTCAGTAGATGATAGTTTATACTCATGGAATTTTTGCTGCTGGGAGTTTTTGTAAAGCCATCAACATTTTGTGCTAGATCTTTGGGGAACTTTCAGTTGCTAATAAATTTTGTAATTTGCATTGAAGTTACCTTAAAAAAATTCTCTAACAACATCTTTTTTTTCCCAGAACTGTCAGAATTGTAATACATTCTGAATTCTATTTTGTGAGGTTTTTCTTGGATGCCTGGACCATGGATTAATTACAGTAAGAGTAACTTCAAGGCCGGGTGCGGTGGCTCACGCCTGTAATCTCAGCACTTTGGGAGGGAAGAGGTGGGAGGATTGCTTGAGCTCGGGAATTACAGAACAGCCTGGGCAACATGGCCAAACCTCATCTCTACAAAAAATGGAAAAATTAGCTGAGCGTGTTGTTGTGTGCCGGTAGTTCCAGCTCCTCAAGATCACTTGAGCCTGAGAGGTTGTGGTAGCAGCGAGCCAAGATCGCAGCACTGCGCTCCACCCTGGGTGACAGAACAAGACCCTGTCTCAAAAAAAAAATCAGGGTAAATTTAATAGATGACAGAATGAGACCCTGTTTCAAAAAATAAGGCCAGGCGGGCGGGCGCGGTGACTCACGCCGGTAATCCCAGCACTTTGGGAGGCCGAGGCGGGCGGATCACAAGGTCAGGAGATCAAGACCACGGTGAAACCCCGTCTCTACTAAAAATACAAAAAATTAGCCGGCGCGGTGGCGGGCGCCTGTAGTCCCAGCTACTCAGGAGGCTGAGACAGGAGAATGGCGTGATCCCGGGAGGCGGAGCTTGCAGTGAGCCGAGATCGCGCCACTGCCCTCCAGCCAGCGGGACAGAGCAAGACTCCGTCTCAAAAAAAAAAAAAAAAAAAAAAAAAAAGGCCAGGCATGGTGGCTCACGCCTGTAATCCCAGCACTTTGGCGGGGCCGAGGCGGGTGGATCACCTGAGATCGGGAGTTCGAGACCTGGCCAACATGGAGAAACCTGTCTCTACTAAAAATACAAAATTAGCCGGGCATGGTGGCTCATGCCTGTAATCCCAGCTACTTGGGAGGCTGAGGCAGGAGAATCGCTTGAACCCAGGAGGCAGAGGCTGTGGTGAGCCAAGATGGCGCACTGCACTCCAGCCTGGGCAATAAGAGCGAGACTCTGTCTCAAAAAAAAAAAAAAAAAAAGGAAAGAAAGGAAGAGAAATGAAAAGAAAAGGGAGGCCGGGCGCGGTGACTCAAGCCTGTAATCCCAGCACTTTGGGAGGCCGAGACGGGCGGATCACGAGGTCAGGAGATGGAGACCATCCTAGCTAATACGGTGAAACCCCGTCTTTACTAAAAAATATAAAAAAAACTAGCCGGGCGTGATGGCGGGCGCCTGTAGTCCCAGCTACTCAGGAGGCTGAGGCAGGAGAATGGCGTAAACCCGGGAGGCGGAGCTTGCAGTGAGCTGAGATCCGGCCACTGCACTCCAGCCCGGGCGACAGAGCAAGACTTCGTCTCAAAAAAAAAAAAAAAAAAAAAAAAGAAAAGAAAAGGGTAACTTTGATAGATATGTGTTTCACAATTTTATTTATTTATTGTATTTTATTTCATAAATAAGAGGGAAGGGGAGGCTCAAGGCAGAAAAGATCGGGTTAAAGCTTTATGCTAGATCTTTGGCTCCATGAGGATGGATTTCTGTTGTCTTGGTCACTGCCTAGAGAAGTGCCTGGCACAAAAAGCATCTATAAATATATGTTGAATGAATAAGTTCCTATCGACCGTTAACAATCCCTCTTCTACACACTCACTTTGAAATCTGAGGTGGTGTTATTAAAAAGCCTAATTCCAGAATATTTTATCTGTTATCAGCAGAAGAAAAGTACATTGAAGCACTTTGGGAGGCCCAGGCAGGTGGATCACTTGAGGTCAGGAGTTCAAGACTAGCCTGACTAGTATGGTGAAACCCCATCTCTACTAAAAAGAAAAAAAAAATACAAAAATAGCAAGGTGTGGTGGTGGGCTCCTGTAATCCCAGCTACTCAGGAGGCTGAGGCAGGAGAATCACTTGAACCTGGGAGGCAGAGGTTGCAGTAAGCAAAGACCACAGCACTGCAGTCCAGCCTGGGCGACAGATTGAGACTCTGCCCTAAAAAAAAAAAAAAAAAAAAGGATTGCCGGGCGTGGTGGCTCAAACCTGTAATCCCAGCACTTTGGGAGGCTGAGACAGGCGGATCACGAGGTCAGGAGATCGAGACCATCCTGGCTAACACGGTGAAACCCTGTCTCTACTAAAAAATACAAAAAACTAGCCAGGCAAGGTGGCAGGCGCCTGTAGTCCCAGCTACTTGGGAGGCTGAGGCAGGAGAATGGCATAAACCCAGGAGGCGGAGCTTGCAGTGAGCTGAGATCCAGCCACTGCACTCCAGTCTGGGCGACAGAGCAAGACTCCATCTCAAAAAAAAAAAAAAAAAAAGGCATTGTTAACATTGTTACACCTTTTTCTTTTTAAATTATTATTATTATTATTTTTTGGCCAGGCATGGGGGCTCATGCCTGTAACCCCAGCACTTTGGGAGGCAGAGGCAGGCAGATCGCCTGAGGTTGGGAGTCCAAGACCAGCCTGACCAACATGGAGAAACCCTGTCTCTACTACAAATACAAAATTAGCTGGGCATGGTGGCACATGTCTGTAATCCCAGCTACTAGGGAGACTGAGGCAGGAGAAGCACTTGAACCTGGAAGGCGGAGGTTGTCATGAGCTGAGATCACGCCATTGCACTCCAGCCTGAGCAACAACAGTGAAACTGTCTCAAGAGCGAAACTGTCCATTTCCTGAAATGGAATCTCACTCTACCCAGGCTGGAGTGCAGTGACACGATCTCGGCTCACTCACTGCAACCTCCGCCTCCCAGGTTCAAGCTATTCTCCTGCCTCAGCCTCCCACGTAGCTGGGATTACAGATGCCCACCACCACACCTGGCTAATTTTTGTATTTTTAGTAGAGACAGGGTTTCAGCGTGTTGGCCAGGCTGGTCTCAAACTCCTGACCTCAGATGATCCGCCCACCTCAGCCTCTCAAAGTGCTGGGATTACAGGTGTGAGTCACGGCACCCACCCCACCCACCTTTTTTTTTTTTTTTTTTTTTTGGAGACAGGGTCTCACTTTGTCACCCAAGCAGTGCAATGGTGCAATCTGGGCTCACTGCAGCCTCAACCAAAAAAAATTGTTTTTGAGACAGGGTCTCTCACTGTCACCCAGGTTGGAGTACAGTGGCATGGTCATGGCTTAGTGCAGCCTCCACCTCCTAGAGTCAAGCAATCCTCCCACGTTAGCTTCCGGAGTAGCTAGTACTACAGGCACACACAACCATGCCTGGCTAATTTTTTTTTGTTTTTAGTAGAAACAAGGCCTGACGATATTGCCAGGCTGGTCTTGAATTCCTGGGCTCAAGCAGTCCTCCCATCTCAACCTCCCAAAGTGCTTGTATTACAGGCATGAGCCACCATGCCCAGTCATCAACTTTAGATTCAGTCTTTTCTTGAATATGTTCCAACAGACCTGATTTTATCATTGTTCTCCTTAAGCATCCTACTTATAGGCCAGTGTATTAGTCCGTTCTCATGCTGCTAATAAAGAACTTCCTGGCTGGGCGCGGTGGCTCACACCTGTAATCCCAGCACTTTGGGAGGCCGAGGTGGGTGGATCACTAGTTCAAGAGATCGAGACCATCCTGGCTAACATGATGAAACCCCGTCTTTACTAAAAACCAAAAAATTATCTGGGTGCGGTGGCGGGCGCCTGTAGTCCCAACTACTCGGGAGGCTGAGGCAGGAGACTGGCGTGAACCCGGGAGGCAGAGCTTGCAGTGAGCCAAGATCGCACCACTGCATTCCAGCCTGGGCGACAGAGCGAGACTCCGTCTCAAAAATCAATCAATCAATCAATAAAATAAAGAACTTCCTGAGACTGGGTAATTTACAAAGGAAAGAGGTTTAATTGATTCACACATCCACATGGCTGGGGAGGCCTCAGGAAACTTCCAGCAATGGCATAAGGGAAAGCAAACATGTCCTTCTTCATTTGGCGGCAGAAAGGAGAAGTGCTGAGCAATGGGGGAAAAGCCCCTTCTATAACTATCACATCTCGTGAGAGCTCGCTATCACAAGAACAGCAGGAGGGTAACCACCCCCATGATTCAGTTACCTCCCACTGGGTCCCTCCCACAACACATGGGGATTATAAGAACTACAAGATTAGATTTGGGTGGGGACACAGCCAAACTGTATCAGCCAGTTATCAGTTATTGGTTTTTTGTTTGTTTGTTTTCTTTCAGAAAATGCCTTTCCAACCAAGCCTGAACCTTTTCTTTGCTTCCAAGGGCCTCCCTAAGATGCTATTAGCCTATCTATGCATATTTTCAAAGGAACTTCTGCTCCTGCTAGGGGCTCTCCTGAAGGTCTTCCACGCAAGTCTGGTTTCCTTCTGCCTTACATGCCTCTGGGCAGGCAAAGAAATCCTTCTTTCTGACTAGCTGCAAATCCGACTTTTGTGGGAATACTCTTTAAGAAAAAGCAAATTAATTTCAAAGACAAAACTAGGTTCAAAAGTGAATATTTACAAAGAGGAGATAAATCACAAAACTGGCAACTTAAAAAAATTAAATACCAAAAATTCAGAAAAACAATGTATATTTGTATTAATTGGTTGCCTAACACATGGCTGTGAAACGTTTTCACCTACATTTTTTGGCTGTGCTATACTCTTTGATCATCCCTCCCTATTCTGTGATGTTTTCTAAAAAGAGAATAGGTAAATAATTCAGTGCTTCCTATAGCATGGTTTACCAAAATGTGTTTTTTTGTGATTAATTAGATAAGTTCCATTCAGCCTCACAACTTGTTACTGGTAACATCATATAAATTTGTAAAATTGTTGGCAGGGCACAGTGGCTCATGCCTGTAATCCCAGCACTCTGGGAGGCCGAAGTGGGCAGATCACAAGGTCAGGAGTTTGAGACCAGCCTGGCCAACATGATAAAACCCTGTCTCTACTAAAAATCCAAAAATTAGCTGAGCGTGGTAGCACACATATGTAATCCCAGCTACTCAGGAGGCTAAAGCAGGAGAATCTCTTGAACCAGGGAGGTGGAGGATGCAGTGAGCTGAGGTCATGTCACCACACTCCAGCCTGGGCAACAGAGTAAGACTTTGTCACAAAAAAAAAAAAAAAAAAAAAAAAATTGTTAGCAAATTTGGGACAACCTCTATTGAGTATCTTTTATATATGCACTATGAAATTGCCGGGCTTCACTGTTTCTTGTACATTGGCTAATCTGAAATAGCCTTTGAATTGACATATGTATATCACAACATAATTTGGCCCTGCATATTTCTGTCGTGATACAGAGTGAGTTCACCTATTAACAGCTCTTTGTACATTGATGGTTGACATTATCTCAGCCATACACAGGTTCATGAAAGCCACATACATTTAGTTTATTCCATTGAACCCAAAACAAAGGTATCCTCAACTTAAGGTCTCCTTAGGGGATCTCCAGAATGGCTGAAGTCACTCTTAAGTCCACTGACACAAAGGGAACCATACTGGCAAGAAAGCTGGTATGGAAGGACAAATACTATTAATATATAATTCCATTTATCCAAGGTACTTAGAGCAGTCAGTTTAGAGACAGAAAGTAGAATGGTGGTTGCCAGGGGCTGAGGGAAGGGGTAAAAATGAAGTTGTTGTTTAATGTGTACAGAATTTCAGATTTGCAAGATGAAAAAGTTCTGGAGATCTGTTGCACAGCACAGTGAATATACATAACGCTACTGAACTATACACTTAAAAATGGTTAAGATGATCGATTTTATGTGTGTTTTTTTTTTTAACCACAGTAAAAATTTTTGGGCCACGTGCCATGGCTCAATCCCAGCACTTTGGGAGGCCAAGGTGGGAGGGTTGTTTGAGCCCAAAATTCGAGACCAGCATGGGCAACATGGTGAGATCCCCATTGCTACCAAAAAAAAAAAAAAAAAAAAAGCTCGTCATGGTGGTGGATGCCTGTAGTCCTAGCTACTTGGGAGGCTGAGTTTGACACAGGAGGACTGCTTGAACCTGGCAGTTTGAGGCTGTAGTGAGCCATGATTGTGCCACTGCCCTCTAGCTGGGGCAACAGAGCGAGACCTTGTCTCCAAATACAAAAAACAGTAACCAAAAAATAAGGGATAATTGGGCACTTTGTTAGGATCCCTCCTAGAGCTTTAGGAGGAGCTCATGAAATTGAGGGGCCTGCAGCTTAAATTAGCTTCAGAGCAAAGCAAATCTGTTTCAACCATTCTGGTTCTATCTATCTGCTGACACTCAACTGATCTAAGCCGTAGTGCCTCCATTTTCAAACTCATCTCTCTTAGAGCACAACCATGCAGTTAATAATTTTATCTTACACTTTTTTGTTGACTGCCTCATGCATATGTCTTATCTTTGAACTGTAGGATACGTGTTGTCTTCCTTTATAGCCTGAAAGTACCTAGGCTCATAGTATTCATCCATTCATTCCTTTGCTTATTTGTTCATTCATTCAGCAATATTAATTGAATTTCTCTTCTGCGCTAGACCCAGAAATAAAAGCTACATACCCTGCCCTCTTAAGGTTCATTGTTTAGAGGGGGAAACGCCAAGTAAGTGGTTAACCATAATAGGCTATGAAGGTGCTACTTTGGAAGTATGTACGAGGTGCCTTGGAACACAGATGGGAGTACTGGACTCAGCCTGGAGTGGCAAGAAAGGCTTCCTCCAAATGCAGATTTAACTTTTGAGGTTCGATTCTAAGGAATTTGAGAAAAACTGTTCCCTAAAAGGCCTGCTAGCATTCTAACTTAAATAGAACATTCTATTTTGTAACTGAATCCAGAGATTGTTGGATTTAGGTTGCATTGGAGATCTCACATAGTTTTGGCTATTATTTCTATCTTCTGACTTTGTTGGGAGTAAGAATAGCAGAAATGCTTAGCTCTCCCATTGACATTTTTTCTTGTCAGCCTACCTCCTTGTCATAGTTTGGTAGTACCGAAGTTGGTAAAACTTGGAAAGCCTTTGCCTTTCCTAGGTTCTCTACATGGCAAACTCCTACTCATTCTTTGAGACTCAGTTCAAACTCTCACCTCCTTCCCTGTGAAATCTTTTCTTATTCTCCCAGCAGTTACCCTTTTTATTGCCACAGCACAGCCATGTTATATCTCTGTTTATACTTTCATTATGATACTTTGCTATATTTTAATTATGAATTAAAATGCTTCTCTGTCCTTTGAAGTGTTATTAATCATTTTTGTATGCCCCTGGTCTAGTCCTAGCATACAAATAAGGATTGTTGTGCCACAAATAAGGATTGTTGACTTGGTGAATGAATGGTGAGTCCAGAGTTTGGAGTCTTTTTTTTTTTTTTGGAGACGGAGTCTCGCTGTGTCGCCAGGCTGAAGTGCAGTGGCGCAATCCCGGGTTACTGCAGTCCGCCTCCTGGGTTCAAGCTATTCTCCTCCTTCAGCCTCCCGAGTAGTTGGGATTACAGGCACGTACCACCACCCCCAACTAATTTTTGTATTTTTAGTAGAGATGAGGTTTCACCGTGTTAGCCAGGATGGTCTCGATCTCCTGACCTCATGATCCACCCACCTTGGCCTCCCAAAGTGCTGGGATCACAGGCATGAGCCACCACACCCAGCCTGGAGTCTTATTTTTGAATGAATTGATTGGCCTTACGATAGTTCATGGTCACAAGATTACATACTTAACAAGTACCAATTATCTTACAGTAGAATCACTTCTACCTTCAAAATATACTGTGTACTTACATACTTTTCTCCACCTCCACTGCCCAGCTGGCTCTGTCTACCCACCCTCTCTCACCTAGACGACCACGGTGGCTTTCCGACTTTTCTTCCTGCTTCTCTTGATCTTTGGTAGTGTATTCTCCATACAGAAACCAGGAAGAGCTTCTAGAAACATAAATCTGATTGTGTCTCTACCAAAGTGGTTTTAAGACCTCCAAGGGTCCTTAGCATACTCATATTAGGGAGGTTTTGAAGTCTTCATTCCCATGTTTATAGGAAAAATTAAAAGGTACTCACAACCGTATTAAATATGTAGACATATTCCATATTAAATATGTGGATTTATCTTTTTTTTTTTTTTTTTTTTGCTGTCACATTTTAAAAGAATTTTTCATAATTCTGCTTCTGAAATTCTTTGGCTACAAGTAACTAATTTAATTCATAAGTATCTCAGACTTCTAGGCTGGGCGCAGTGGCTCACGCCTGTAATCCCAGCACTTTGGGAGGCCAAGGCGGGTGGATCACGAGGTCAGGAGATTGAGACCATCCTGGCTAACACGGTGAAACCCTGTCTCTACTAAAAATACAAAAAATTAGCCGGGCGTGGTTGTGGGCGCCTGTAGTCCCAGCTACTTGGGAGGCTAAGGCAGGAGAATGGCGGGAACCTGAGAGGCGGAGCTTGCAGTGAGCAGAAATGGCATCACTACACTCCAGCCTGGACTACAGAGCGAGACTCTGTCTCAAAAAAAAAAAAAAAACAACTCAGACTTCTTTTTTTTTTTTTTTTTTTTGAGACGGAGTCTTGCTCTGTCGCCCAGGCTGGAGTGCAGTGGCCAGATCTCGGCTCACTGCAAGCTCCGCCTCCCGGGTTCACGCCATTCTCCTGCCTCAGCCTCCAGAGTAGCTGGGACTACAGGCGCCCGCCACCTCGCCCGGCTAGTTTTTTGTAATTTTTTAGTAGAGACGGGGTTTCACCGTGTTAGCCAGGATGGTCTCGATCTCCTGACCTCGTGATCCACCCGTCTCCGCCTCCCAAAGTGCTGGGATTACAGGCTTGAGCCACCGCGCCCGGCCCAACTCAGACTTCTTAACAGGTAACACATTTAGGGGCTGGGCATGGTGACTTAGGCCTATAATCCCAGCACTTTGGGAGTTCGAGGCAGGAGGATTGCTTGAGCCCAGGAGTTGGAGATCAGCCTGAGCAACATGGTGAAACCCCGTCTACAAAAAATTGAAAAAGTAGCTGTGCATGGTGGCACACACCTCTGGTCTCAGCTACTTGGGAGGCTGAGGCAGGAGAATCACTTGAGCCCAAAAGGTTGAAGCTGTGGTGAGCCATGTTTGTGTTACTGCATTCTAGCCTAGGCAACACGGCGAGACCCTATCTCAAGGGGGTAAAAAATATATATATTCCTATACATACATAAACGTATATGTGTTATATAAAATGTTCATCACATTTGAAAACTGTTTGGGTGAGGGGGAAGGGACAAGATGGAGGAAGGTGAACAAGATGGAGCAGTCCCTGTTGTTTCCGGGTTCTTCATCACAGATTTTCCCGCGCCCGGGGGAAAATTCCCGCGCCCGGGAAAAGACCCAAACCAACTGAGCATGCGCAGAGTGACGTCAAGCCGAGGACACCGAAATTCAAGAAGCCACTCCTACACACACGCCCCAAACTCCTCCGCCTCCAGCTCCCAGGCATGAAAGTCCGCTGCCGGTAAGCGCCAGTGTGACTTCCTCGGCCCCCACATTTGTGGACCGGGGAACCTCACCCGAGAGCGCCCGGGCGACTTCCCTGGCCCCCCACACCTGAGGACCAGAGAACTTCACCCGAGAGTGTGTGCATATTTGCAATAAAAGACTGCCACTTTCTTATGTACTTTGGCCTCATGTTTAATTATTTAGCTCTCCTAAATTAAATTAAATGAAACAAAACAAAAACAATCCTCACTTTGCAAAAATTCCTATGCATACATATATATAAACAAAAATATACATATATACCTATATATGACATATACACCTGTATATGTATATATACATCTACACCTATGTGTATATATACATATATGTACCTATATGTATGTTTTTATATATGTATGTATAGGAATTTTTGCAAAGTAAGAATTGTTTTCGAATGTGATAAACATTTTATAAATGCTAATTTTTTTTTTTTTTTGAGATGGAGTCTCGTTCTGTCGCCCAGGCTGGAGTGCAGTGGCGCCATCTCGGCTCACTGCAATCTCTGCTTTGCGATTCAAGCGATTCTCCTGCCTCAGCCTCCCGAGTAGCTGAGATTGTAGGTGCATGCCACCATTCCCGGCTAATGTATTGTATTTTTAGTAGAGACGGGGTTTCACCGTGTTAGCCAGCATGGTTTTGATCTTCTGACCTTGTGATCCGCCTGCCTCAGCCTACCAAATGCTGGGATTACAGGCGTGAGCCACCACGCCCGGCCATAAATGCTAAATTTAACAATGAATGGGACTGCTGAGTGGTTATATTTAAAGGACATTTAAGCATTTATTAATTTTTTTGGTTACAATTTTTTGTTTGTATTTTGAACTTGTATTTTTTTTTTAGATCCCAAACATTTTTCTAAGTCTCTGAAAAGCTTATAGACCCTAGGCATTCAGTGGAAAGCAACTAATGGATAAAATGGCGCTGCTCGTTGACCTGCTGAAAGCTCTTCTGTGACTTTCCACTATTCCAAAAGTGAAATCTTTACTGTGGACTGAAGGACTCAGTATGATCTAGCTCTTCCTACCTCTTGAGATTCGTTTCATGACTCTATCCCCTGCTCACAGGTCCTAGCCTCCTGATCATTTCTCGTGTTCATTGACCACTCAGACATTTGCTTTGCTTTTCTTTTTTTTTTTTTAGATGGAGTCTCTCTCTGTTACCCAGGCTGGAGTGCAGTAGTGCGATCTCAGCTCACTGCAACCTCTGCCTCCTGGGTTCAGGTGATTCTCGCACCTCAGCCTTCCGAGTGGCTGGGATTACAGGCATGCCACCATGCCTGGCTAATTTTTTATTTTTTATATTTTTTTAATTTTTAGTAGAGATGGGGTTTCACCATATTGGCCAGGCTGGCCTCGAACTCCTCAAGAGGTCCGCCTGTCTTGGCCTCCCAAAGTTCTGGGATTACAGGCGTGAGCCACCGCGCCCAGCCTAAACGTTTGCTTTTCAACTCAGCTTAAATGTCGCTCCTGAGAAAAGCTTTCCCTGTGTACCTTATCTAAAGTGAGCCTCTCTCAGTTATTCTATATCCTATCAAACTGCTTATTCTCTTCTCACTGAGTTCCTTCTCCTGTGAGGATGTCAGCTCCATATAGACGAGAACCTTTTGCTTCACTGCTGCATCCCTAGCACTTAGCACAGAGTCTGATGGGGAAAGTACTTAGTACGTATTTATTGAACAAATGAAGATTAATGTTAATAGCTAGTTTAACTGTCCTTGTATGGTTGTAATTTAACCATCCTTGTATTGTTGGTGTAGTAGTGTTGGTGTAAAGCCTGCGTGGTCATAATGAATTATTCTCTTAAAACTACTCAGTTCTATCTGAAAATATTTTACTTAGTATTTTTGCATCTGTCTTCACCAGTGAACATTAGTTTTATTTTTTGTACCATCTTAGTCCAAATGCATATCAGGAATATGTTAGCCTCATGGAAAAAAGTAGGAAGCTTTTCCTTTTATTCTTATGCCTCTTGGAACAGTAGGGATAACATGGAAATTATCTGTTCAATAAGAGTTAGATGGCATTCACCTAGAAAATTGGGCTTGCTGTTGTTTTAGTGGCTCATTCTTTGAAGATCTTAGAGATTTCTGCTATGGGTTGTTGTTCCCTAATTTTTCTTGAGTTGATTTTGGTAACTTCTGTTTTCTTTGATTATCATCCATCTTATTTAATCTTAAAGTTTATTTACGTAAAGTTACATATAATTCTAGTATGATTTAAAAGATTTTCTCTAAATCTGCAGTTATGATATCCTCTTCTCAGCCCTAATGTTTGTGACTTCTCTCTTTTAATTGATCAGATTTTTGACAGAATTATCTACATTTATTTAATTGTTTAAAACAAAATACAGTTTTGGGTTTTATTCAGTTTACTGTGTTTTTTTTGTTTTTTTGTTTTTGTTTTGGCTGTTACTTTATATCTGTGCCCAAAAACAAAACGTGTATATATCATATATGATATATATGATACATATGATATACCATATCATATTATATATATTTTTTAATCTGTTGCCAAGGCTGGAGTACAGTGGTGTGATCTCAGCTCACTGCAGCTTTGACTTCCCAGGCTCAAGTGATCCTCCCACCTCAGCCTCCAGAGTAGCTAGGACCATAGGCATACCCCACCAAGCCTGGCTAAAATTTTTTTGTAGAGGCAAGATCTCACTATGTTTGTTGCCCGGTCTCAAACTCTTGGGCTCAAGCAGTCCTGTAACTTTGGCTGCACTCCAGTCTGGGTGACAGAGCGAGACTCCCTCTCAAAAAAAAATAAATAAATAAAAATATCAATAATAATTTTTATTACTTTGTATCCTTACCTCATAATATAATTTTAAAACATTGTCTAATTGTTAATATGAAAAAAGTATAATAAATCTATCACAGAATCTATTATGCCTGGAAACAGAAGGGAGAAATAATGTATTTATTGCACTTGTTTGTTTTTTTTTTTTTTTTTTGAGATGGAGTCTCGCTCTGTCGCCCAGGCTGGAGTGCAGTGGCCAGATCTCAGCTCACTGCAAGCTCTGCCTTCTGGGTTCCCACCATTCTTCTGCCTCAGCCTCCTGAGTAGCTGGGACTACAGGCGCCCGCCACCACGCCCGGCTAGTTTTTTGTATTTTTTTTAGTAGAGACGGGGTTTCACCGTGTTAGCCAGGATGGTCTTGATCTCCTGACCTCGTGATCCGCCCGTCTCGGCCTCCCAAAGTGCTGGGATTACAGGCTTGAGCCACCGCGCCCGGCCTTTCACTTGTTTCTTTTAGATAAACGATTAGACTAACTACACTGAATTTAGAGGTATTGCATAGAAAAGATGATCTGCAGGTTAAGGAAAAAGTATTCAGTGGCCGGGTGCAGTGGCTCACGCCTGTAATCCCAGCACTTTGGGAGGCCGATGCGGACGGATCACGAGGTCAGGAGTTCGAGACCAGCCTGGCCAACATGGTGAAACCCTGTCTCTATTAAAGATACAAAAATTAGCTGGGCATGGTGGCTCACACCTGTAATCCCAGCTACTCAGGAGGCTGAGGCAGGAGAATTGCTTGAACTCAGGAGGTGGAGGTTGCTGTGAGCTGGTATCATGCCACTGCACTCCAGCCTGGGCGACAGAGCAAGACTGTGTCTGAAAAAAAATATATATATTATATGAATATATATAATATATATATTCATCATATTATTTGAAATTAGAACCAATATTATATTTAAAATATGTTTGTTCTGTTTCCAAACTTTTCATACAGTTTGCTGTTTAACACTTACAAGGCAACACATTTGTATACAATAATATTCTACACTGGGGAATGGAACTTAGCAAAGTTCAGTTTCATAAAGAGAGCATGTCCATCACAAATTAAAACAAGGTGGATGTTCAGTCTCCATACATTTTTACAAATCGAGCCTGCTACAACTTTCAGTAACTCATCTGGAAGGTATTGGAAGGATAAAAATAGACTAAATAATCAGAATTTCCATTCTAGGAGTTTCCTGCTTTTTCCTGCATCTCAGCTGTAAGTGCAGGGCTTGGCTATTCCACTCAGTGCCACGCAAAGACAGTGGAAGCTTGTTAAGCCACAGCTATTCAGGCTGCCAGATTGTCCAGGCATTGGCCTTTGCCTGCCCTGAAACAGCTCTTTTCCTGTCCTCATATCTGAGTGGAAAAAGCAAAGGCAGGCGACTGTATAAAGACCCAGAAGCCAGGATGACAACAAGTGTATGGGATTTTACAGGCATTCATAGGTTCCTTTTCAAGGAAAGCCAGGTTTCTAGAATCCGTCAGTTGTCTGCTGGCTGGCACAGCAGCCTAGTTCATGGGAGAAGCACACTGGGGAATCCTCCCTTTTCTGGCTTACAGAGATAGGTGGAGTCGATAGTCACAGGGCACTCTCATGCGCTTTTTACCATTTTAGTTACTTTCTTTCCTGAAGCTGTCCTTAAAACATAGATGAATGCGAGTTTCTGGGAACTGTGTGACCCTCATTCCCCTAAATTGTTTATATTCAGGTGGCAGGTTTCCTCCTACTCAGCCCAGCCCTTCTTAATAGGGTCCAAGTCATAGATTTATTCATTTATTTAGCTCCTACGTGGGGTTTGGTGTGGAGCCTCACAGAGCAATGAAGACGTGGTATTCCTTATACAGTTTACAGTCTACTGGGGAAGACTAATGTTAAACACATTCTTTCGTCAATACTGAATTGCAATTATGACCATTGCTCTAAAGTAGTAAAAGATATTATGGGAGTGTTAACAGGAGGGCCTGGTCTGGACTGCGAAGGTCAAGAAGCCTTCCCAGTGTGGAGGCGAACTTTTGAGATGGCCAGGAAAAAATGAACGGAACTATTCAAAGAAAGCAGCCAAGTGCAGAGTTTCGGAGGTGAAAGAAACCAAAGATACCATCTAGCAAAGCCCAATCTCCGCCCGCTTACAAATGAGAAAACTGAGGCCAGGCAGGGTGGGAGGGTGGGTAAGGGACTGACTTACTTGCTGTTAGCACTGAAGTTACACAGCCTGTGAGCCACAGGGCTGGAGATGCAAACCGAGCTTGGGTTTCTTAGGTGGGTAGGAATGGAGATGTATATGGGAAGGAGGAGGGATTAGGAGTGGTGGAAACCAGGTAGGTTTTAATTTAATGCCTAGTCTCCCTCAGCTGCAGAGCTACCTCCTGCGGTGGGGGAGGGGATTAAAGATGACTCAGACCTGCCCTAGCCCAGAGAAACTCCGTCTGCAATGTTGAAGCATAGTTTTTATTTGGGTTTGGGGGAGGAGGTACTGAACACACATACAGGCAAAACAGTAAGTGTAGAATTCAGATTTGGGAAACCAGTCCCTCTTCTGCAGCTGTTTAGCTGTGCAATTTGGGGTAAGTCACTTAACCTTTCTGAATTGCAGTTCAGTTTATACTTTTGTGTGTTTCTTTCAGTCTTTTTCTATGAATTTTAGGAGCTTCTTAGAGATCAGTCGTGCCCTGTATTTCACCTCAGTCTTTCAAAACTGAAGTCTCTTGTTTGGTAGAGCTGTGTTTCAACCCCTTGTACAGAGCAGTTTGCCAGCCTGTGCTTGCCCAAACATCTAGAGAGTAACTAGCAAGCGAGCCAGGAGAAGATCCAGGAGCTGTAAGAATCGTTAGCAACTGAGCATATTTCTATAAACCAATAAAGGTTTTTCTGTTTTGTTCATCTGTTACCCTTATGCTGTTGCCACTTTCACATGCAGTGTCTGTAGGCGGAGAGTATGAGATAACAGCATTTCACAAATGAAAGTGAGTGGAAAAGGGCTGCTTCCCCTTTAAGGCAGTCTCAGCTCCAGCTCCCTCCCCTTTCCTGATTGACAAACCTACCCGAAGTCACATGATCTGCCTCTATTTGAAGGTCACAAAAAGCTGCTTCCTTTAGAGACAGAGGGGGAGAGAGAGAGCAAGAGGGAGAGTGTGTGAGAGAGAGTTAGTTCAAGCCAAAATGGCCGACAGAGTCTCTGCTGGTTTCTGAATATTTAAAATACAAAAAAACAGATAGACAAAAAGAATTCATTTTTTGGACCTTTTTTCATTTCCATTTCTACCTTGTATGCCTCAATTTGCTGGATTTAAGCACTGCTGCACTTTATGAGGTTGGTAAATATTTTCAATTTTTTTAAACCAATTGATTTATATGGATCTTGTCTAACCGTTTTCACTGGTGGTGTTGCAAATCGACATTTGTCTAGCATGGAGACTGGCTTCAGACATTTCGTGGATCTGTGTAAATCAGACCCGTGATGTACTTTTGGTTCGGCATTTTAGAAATGGAAAAGACGTGGTAAAATATTTAGATTTTGAAGTGATTTAATTGCACTTTTAATGTATATGCAGATTTTCATCATCGTTTCTATCTTGCAATAAATGAAGCTGCGAGTAATTGGAAATTTGCTATTTAGAAAGAGGTTTTTAAAAAACACAGACCTCCTCCCTCCCCCCTTAAATCTGCTGCAAAAATTTGCATAAATATAAATGGGTTTGCATTCTTTCGGCTGCTAAGGCCGACAAAGGATCTGGGAGGGCAAGCCCTAGAACGGGAAAGCCTTTTTCTCTCTTTTTATTTTTTAAACTGAGCCCTCCTTCCTAGAGAGATGTAAAACCTAAAGTAAGACCTGATACATTTTAAACATCAGGTTGGGGGCGGGTGAACACCAGGAGGTTTGGGGTTTGTAGATTCCCCTGCTTGAAAACCTCCCAAGCAATATGTGGCTCACCCTCTCCTCTCTGCGCGCGCTCGTTTGCACTGGGTCTCTGTGTGTGTTCTCAAATGTGCAGCCAGATGCGCTTTTATTTTGATCGTGGATTCAACCAAAGGGTAGGACTATGTTGTAAACATGGTGTTTTAAAGATATGAACAGCTATTCACCGCGATTAGAAATTATTTCTTTATCAGTTCTCCCTGTGTATTAGCCTTCTTCATTCCTCACGAAATAAAATTTTTGTTTATTTTTACACAGATGCATAACTGGGCTTTTCAGCATAAATTCATCGTGTGGGTGTGTGGTTGCCTGTTTCGGCCATGTATCCACTGCGAAGTGGTCATTTAGGGTCACATGTATAAGTAGCAGTCTGTGTGATTATTAGTAACCCCTGAAGCTGTGCAGTGCCTGAAGTTAAATTCCATTACTCCTAATGCAGGATTCTAGAAGCCTGAGAGCAGGGAGGAAAGAAAGCTGAAAACTTGCTTTCTCAGAGCCTCCTCCCCCTATCATTGTGAGAGTGTGATGTAATGCTTCTCGGTCTGGTGGGCTGAAAGGATTGTAGTTTGTGATGTGGCGGGTAAATTGCCCCCACCCCTGGGTAAATTACTCCACCCCCCTGAGCACATCCCTGGCTCTGAGAGGCCTTGTTTTCTTTTCTCTTTTTTTCCTAATTTGTATCCTCCTGATTTATGCTGTGGCATATTGGCATGAGAAAGAGACTGTTCTTCTAAATCTGTTACAAAGTATAGTTTAGAAAAGGCATTTAAAATATGCAAATAGGTTGAATTGTCATATCCCCATCATTAAATATGTAGACGTGGATTAAAGCTAATTAAGCATAAATGGAATAATTTTGATCAGAAGGGAGCAGTGTTTTTTGTTGTTTCCTTTTTAATTAATCTAATTATGAGATGCTTACTGGGCCTGAAAGTGTTAAAAAAGATAAAGTGGAAAAAATGCTGGACCATTTTGAAAATTTGACAGTCTGGAAGAGGGTGTGTGGTGCTTTCAAAAGCTTTATTCACTCTTAAAATGGATTGGCCTCTTGTGCTGAAAATGGCCTGTTTCTTTGGGCCAATTGTGTGTAGATGAAGGGACTTTCACGCTAATTTAACAAAAAGACTTTCCATTTGAATGCATAAGATAATTAAAGCCCTCTGTCTCTAACAAGCAAGGATTTTATTATTTTAAAAAATTAATGTTGTTATGTTAGTAATGGTAATAAATACAGAAGTGACTGTTTAGATTCACTGTAAATTTTTTGATGATATAAACTCAGTTTTTGTATAAGAAGGATTGGAAACATTACATTAAAGAGGTAGTCTGGAACAAAGTTGTCTCTAAATTTTTTAATGGCTTGAATTTAAAGGGAAAAGATAGAGAAATTACCTTAGTGATAGGAAGTGTTGCATTGTGGTAGACCTAAAGGAACATCAGAGCTCTGATTTTTGTTGTTGTTTTTCTGAAAATGAAAGCACTTTTTGGGGGCTTTGCTTGTTAGATGATTCATTTTACACCTATTTCCTAAAGTTGGTCTTACTAAAGAGGAGAGAAAAACCTCGGATTTGCATGTTTTGCCATTAGCTTGTTTTTGTGGACTGTGTAAACATATGAATGGCAAGTTAATTCAGTTTGCAGAGAGGAGGAACCAGAGCAGGGTACCTGCTCTCTTAGGCAGAACAGAGAATGATAGAATGAATGCCATTTGATTCTTTGAAATGTTTTTTGTAGATTTTCTTTTCCCCCAGATAATTAAAAGGTGAGATAAATAAGACCTCGCTTCACGTATGGGAAGCATTATGGCTCTGGTGAGTTGATAGCTCGACTGCCATTTTGGATCTCAGATCCTGCAGAACCAATCCTTCTGGCTCACCAACATGATGGTCATCCAGAAGGAAATGAAAATGGGTAATCAATTAAGTGTGCAGATGGATAGTATTTAATTTGTGCATTCTGTTGAAGTTTTCTTTCTGTGAGTGTTGTGAATTGAAGCTTTAAAAACTTTAAAGATGTGGCCCATATTATGAAGAGCAATATTCAGGGGTATTGGAACTTGCACGTTGTGGTTTTACTTTTTTAAAATGAGGTGGCGTATGCAGAGGAAGTTTCTTACTGGAGAAAGTGAATATAATCCCTATTAACTTCCCCACCCCCCAACCAATCCATATTTCCTAATGCTGGATCAACTAGTGATAATATCATAACACTACTCTGTCTCAGAAAAAAATGTCACAGGTTCATGACTGAAACATCACAAAAATTGGTAGCGTTCATCCAAAGTGGTATCTCAGTTTTAAAGTGCTTTTCAGTCATTCCATCTGGTTCCCAGAAAGGAAGCTTTGGCATCTTTGATATATGGTGCAAACTCAGTTCTGCTCTTCAGCTGTGAATGGCCATTTGTTATTCTGTATGGCCACTCGGATGGTCCTTTAAAAATAAACTTCCGAACATTGAAGCAGAGATGTCTAAGGCTTCTCCAGCCCTTCAGCTCTACAAGAGACACTGCAAGAGTGTTTTGCGATGATGAGACCTTCAGGTTCTGCAGAGCGGGCTGAGCAGCTCTAGCTCTTGAGGACCACCCTGAAGAATCAGGACCACCCTGAAGAATTAGGGTGGTCCTCACCCTACCCAACTGCTCCATGACTGAAAAGTTTGGGAGGATTTTAGTTTTTATAACTCAGATCATATAATCATTGATCATCTGCAGTTTAAGCTGGACACAGCCCTGAGGCAATGCAGATAGATGAATGTACTTTGTCCCCTTCCTCAAGGAGTACCAGGTCAGCATTATTGGTAAACAGAGCGTCACAACTTGGCAGTTTACGTGCAATATTCAGAGCGAGTTCCTGGTTACAGAAGTATCCTGAGTATCTACATTAGGAGAGTCCTTATTTTAAAATTTTTTTAAAGAAGCCAAATAGGCCAGTCGTGGTGGCTCATGCCTGTAATTCCAGCACTTTGGGAGTCCAAGGCAGGTTGATTGCTTGAGCTCAGGAGTTTAAGACCAGCCTGGGCAACATGGCAAAACCCTGTCCCTACAAGAAATGTTTTAAAAAATATAGCTGGGCATGGTGGCTCACGCCTGTCGTCTCAACTGCTCGGGAGGCTGAGAGGTGAAAGGATAGCTTGAGCCGGTCAAGTCCACACTGCAGTGAGCCAAGATTGCGCCACTGCATTCCAGCCTAGGAAACAGCGAGACCCTGACTGAAAAAGGAAAGCTGGCCGGGCGCGGTGGCTTACGCCTGTAATCCCAGCGCTTTGGGAGGTCAAGGTGGGCGGATCACGAGGTCTGCAGTTCGAGACCGGCCTGGACAATATGGTGAAACCCTGTCTCTACTAAAAATACAAAAAAACTAGCCGGGGGTGGTGGCGTGTGCCGGTAGTCCCAGCTACTCAGGAGGCTGAGGCAGGAGAATCGTCTGAGGCCAGGAGTCGGAGGTTGCACAGAGCTGACATTGTGCCACCGTACTCCATCCTGGGCAATAGAGGCAGACTCCGTTTCAAAAAAAGAAAAGAAAAAAGAAAAAAAAGCCCCGTTTAATAATTTTTAGTTATTTGGATATTAGACTTCTTTAAGTGGAACTTGTTTCTGTCTGGTGGCTGCGGAGAGGGACAGCATATGCTAATTGTTTCTCTGTAAGTATTGTTCATGGATTTACTCTAATCCCACTTTCCTCACCTGCTTCTTGTGATTAAGACTGGTGTCGGGGGCAGGGTGGAGTGAATTGAACCCACTTGGCCAGAAAAGGGATTTATTTAACTCATGGCAGTGACATCTTAACATTGTTTTCTTCTTTCCGTCATATATTTATTCAGCAATAATTTATTATGCACTGATGTAGCTGCTGGGGCATCTAAGAATTAATTTGGTTGGCCCCTTGCCTTCGATAGTTTGGTTCATGTGGAAATTTTTGCCATCTGGTGACTAACTATATAACTTACTGCTTTAGGTTATGACCGAGATAACTCCTTAGTTATCTTTTCTGATAATCAGGGAATGAGTTAATTTTTTGCTTCTGGTAGTTTTAGAGACTTCCATTGAAAGTTTGACTTGATAGTTACTTTATTAAACATTGTCTTTAGCTCTGCGCATTCTCTCTTCAAAATTATCTTTTGAATTATCTCTGAGAACTTTGCAACCTAGAATTGCCTTCCTGGTTATTTTATCACATCCTTCAGTTTTACTTTTTTAATGCTACTAAACTGTATCACCATCTGAAATTATTTGTGTATGGTACGTCTCTCTCCACAGTACTATCCGGTTTCCTGAGAGCAGAGACCTTATCTGTTTTCCTCACTGTTGTATCCCCGACATCTAGAACTGGGCTTGGCAGGAGTAGATGTCGAGTGAAAATGTGTGAGTATAAGGTCACCAGGACTCGCTGTGTGACGACCGTAGGCTCATTTCCTCACCAGCAAAGTGGGGATAATAACATTGTTGCGAAGCATAAAGGAAATGCTGTATGTGAGGGCTGGGCACCTAGTCTTGTTGCTTAGTAAGTGTTTCCTTCCCCTTTGCTGTATCTCCCTTTGTTGAATGAACCAGAAAGGCTTTTATGGCCCCACAGAATGGCTCTGTTCTTTCTCATGGCTACCAGGATCATGAAGCCTGCACAGTGATTGCACAGAGCTTTAGCCTGCACAAGGACAGGAGCAGCGCGGAGCCTTTTCTTTTTATTCAAGTCCCTACATTCCTGTGGTCTGATGTCGTCTCTTCATACTCTCCAGTTTCCTGCAGGCTGTGCCTCTGTGTTGTATCCACGTTTCCTTGGCTGTTTTTCATACATTCTGTGCTTTGCATCAGAAAGTTCTCAGCAATTTCAAATGAATAGGTCTTAGAGTTTACTAGGCAAAGGAGAACATTGAATACAGCGTTTTCTCCCTCATCGTGATTATTCTGAGCCCACACATGTAAATTCTGTTGATTTGACCAAATTATTACTAGTTTTTTTTTTTTTTTTTTTAAATATGAGATGGAGTCCCTCTGTCACCCAGGCTGGAGTGCAGTGGCGCGATCTTGGCTCACTGCAACCTCTGCCTCCTGGGTTCAGGGGATTCTTCTGCCTCAGTCTCCCGAGTAGCTGGGATTACAGTTGCCCACAACTATACCCAGCTAATTTTTTGTATATTTTAGTAGATACAGTGTTTCAGCATGTTGGCCAGGCTGATCTTGAACTCCTGACCTCGTGATTCGCCTGCCTCAGCCTCCCGAAGTGCTGGATTTACAGGCGCGAGCCACCGTACCCAGCCACCAGTTTTGACTTAATAGGTAAAATAAAAATTTAGGTCCACTGTCCACTTTATACAATGCTGTTGAATTAATATAGGTGACAGAAAAATGGCTTTCATTCATTGACCTTGGAATTTGTTTTTTAAAAAACCTAGAAAATGATCTGTTTACTCATTCATTCTGCAAATAATTACTGAGTGCCTTTTACATGCCAGGTGTTGATAAGTACAAGTACAAGCCTAGCAGTAGTGTGAAGATTTTCTCCAGACATGACTGCTGAAGTTAGACAGTAGATGCAAGGGGCTGGCTGGTGTTCAGGGTGTTGGGGGGTTACAAAGGATGGACACCTACAGAGATAACAGCTTCTGCAAAGACCACGGGGCACTAGTGGACACTGGCATGTTTGGGGAACAGCATAGAGAGTACTTTGACATGGTTGGAGTGTCGTGTGCTTAAGGGAAGAAATAATCTGAGAAATAAGAGGTAAGCTGAAAACCTAAGCCTTAACCACATGCAGAAGAGTGCATAAGCCATGTTTGAAAGTCTTTTTCCTGAGAACAGTTGAAGGGTTTTAAGTGGGAAAGTCACTTGTTCAGATTGGATTTTTGAAAGATGATTCTGGTGTGTTGTGGAAACTGGCTGGGCCGTTGCACGTAAGACCAGATGATATTGTAGTAATCTCAGGTAATAGTGGCCTGAACTGACAACAGAGCTGGGGACAAATGAATGAATGCCAGAGGCATTTAGGAAGATTTCAGAGGAGTTGGTCATTGGGTATGAGAAGGCGGGGTTGGAGAAATGTAAAATAACACCTATGTCTCTGGCGGGGCTTCTTGCGGGAATGGGGCTGCCATTCATTGAGTCAGGGTGCATTTAGATGAGGGGCAGGTGTGGGGTTGAGATTATGAATTCAGTTTTGGAATCATTGAATCCTGAGATATCCAGGTGAAAGGCTGGAGTAATTACAGGTCCAGTCTGGAGATAAAAGACTTACCAGTCATCCATAGTTTGAAATTTACCAATTTTTTTTTTTTTTTTTTTTTTTTTGAGACGGAGTCTTGCTCCATTGCCAGGCTGGAGTGCAGTGGCACAATCTCGGCTCACTGCAACCTCCGCCTCCCCGGTTCAAGCGATTCTCCTGCCTCAGCGTCCCGAGTAGCTGGGATTACAGGCATGCGCCACCACGCCCAGCTAATTTTTGTATTTTATTAGAGACGGGGTTTCACCATGTTGGCCAAAATGGTCTTGATCTCTTTACCTCGTGATCCTCCCGCCTTGGACTCCCAAAGTGCTGGGATTACAGGTGTGAGCCACCACGCCTGGCAAGATTTTCCTTCTGAAGTTGATTTCTTTGTTAAGATGTCCAAAGATGGAATACCTGTACTATACAGTGTAAGGTGCTGTTCAGTGCTATTAAGGGGATACTATTTTAGAAAGATAAGGCCATATACTCTCATTACCATAGTGATTATTAGAAGTACCAAAGGAGTTTGAGGGAGGAGAGACACTGGTTTTAACTGTGTTGATCAGAGAAAGCTTTCTTAAGGACTTTGTATTTGAGTGGAACCCTACAGATTGGGCAGAATGGTGATAAGTAGACTCAGGGCAGGCTGTATTAGCTAGAGGAAGGTGGAGGAGGGCTAGGTGTGTCCAGGGAGGATTGAGGGGAGGTTGCACATGGGTAGAGGAGCTGAGTGCCTACTGAATGGTTTGTATTGCCGTGGTAGACGTCGGGGACCTGTTGAAAATCTGATGGCAGTGCAGTGAGAATACTGATATGGCAAAGGTGCAGAGGAGGACTTGGTGGGGGGCCACCGACTAAAGGAAGAATTGAGAGGCAGGCAGGCCAGTTAGGGGATAAAAGGACTATTATGAAAGGTCCTGCTATAAGGCTATAGCCATGGGACTAGGGACCAGGTTTTTAAGGTGAATGATGAGAATCTTCAACAAAAAGGAAGATGATGCATTCCAGGTCAGACTTACTGAATTGGAGAATTTGGTGGGACTTGGCAATGGAACTGGTTAGCAGGCAGCTGGCAGTGTGGATCTGCAGCTTGAGAAGGAGGTCAGAAGTGGAGATAAAGACTTGGAAGGCTTCCACGTGGAAGTGATAGTCGAAGCTAAGGGAGAGGATGAGGTCACCATGGGAGTGTAAAGAATAGAAAAGAGAACTGAGAATGAGACCTTGGGGACAGGAAGAGAAAGAGGACCTGGGAAAGGATAAAAAGAACGGTGACTCTGTAGGACAGTCATTCCTCATCACTGAAGATGAGGGAAGGACTGTTCCATCACAGGTGTGATCAGCAGTTTCAAATGCTCCACAGAAAGAAAAGTATTTGGTTATGGCAACATTCCCGAACCTGATGTTGGGAGGTGGTTCCAGTGTTGGTCTGGGAATCATTCAGTGGCACCAGCACCACCCAGTAGAAACAGAATGCAAGCCACGTGTGTTATTTTAAATTTTCCAGGAGTCACATTAAAAAAGTAAAAACAGGCCGGGCACGGTGGCTCACGCCTGTAATCCCAGCACTTTGGGAGGCTGAGGCGGGCAGATCATGAGGTCAGGGATCAAGACCATCCTGGCCAACATGGTGAAACCCCATCTGTACTAAAAATACAAAAATTAGCCAGGCGTGGTGGCGGGTGCCTGTAATCCCAGCTACTTGGGAGGCTGAGGTGGGAGAATTGCTTGAACCTGGGAGGCTGAGGTGGCAGTGAACCGAGATTGTGCCACTGAACTCCAGCCTGGGTGACAGAACAAGACTCCGTCTCAAAAAATTAAAAAAATAATAATAAAAGGAAATAAGTGAAATTAATTTCAATAATATCGACTTTATTTAACTAAATATATGTAAAATATTGTCAATTCAACATGCTATTGATTTTAAAATATTAACGCAACGTTTTACATTTTTTGTTTTGTACCAAGACTTTGAAACCTGGTGTGTATCTTAGGCCTACAACAGATTTTAGTTCAAACATAAAATTTTCATTGGAAATACTTGATTTGCTTTTAGATTTCATAAAACTTACTACTTTTTCATAGAAAAGTAGATTCACATACCCAAGTTTTTCCAAACATACAAAAGTTTTCCAGCAATGGAAATAAGTGTCAGTTTTTAGATTTAAATTGATTAAAATACAGTTAAAAATTCAGTTTTTGAGTGGCACTAGTCTCATTGCAAGTGCACAATAGCCACGTGCGGCTACTCTGTTGGACAGCACAGGGAGGGTTATGCAAAGTAAAACAGGCTACTTTACAGCGGGTGTGCACTCTGAAAATACCCAAAATGGTTTTAGCACCCTCGCAGAGCATTTCACAGGATTAGTGTTTCTTAGAATACATGTTGGCTTATCCTAGTGGAATTTTTAGAATTAGAAGGGTCAAATCTCTAATTTTGAATGTGAGGAGACAAACTTTTTATGAAAGTACACAGATTCCAAAATTTGAAGTAGTGTTTGGGCTACAGTCAGCAGAGTGGTACATTGGTAGAAGTTCCTAAACATTCTGGTTTGTGCCATATTTCTTGAAATGCTTGGTGCAGAGGCTTACACTTAAAAACAGATTCAGCAGGAGGGGTGGAAGCGTTCCTGTTCCTGTCTGTGAATTTCTTTTGCACTCCCTGGAGTCAGTGAGGTGGTGGCTTCAGGTGGGGGGATGAAGTTAGGATTGCTTTTAGTCGGTGTCCCAGCCTCCCTGTGTGGTGGAGGTGTGAGGTGGGAGAGGGTGCCACCAGGCTAATTATCTTGTGCTTGTCTCTCACTTTTCTTATCTCACTTTTCTTGAGTGATATGCAGGCCGTTTAGCCCCAGATTGTCACACTCATTGTGTAATTTTTGCCAACCTGGGCCAATAGCACACATATTTACTAAATATGGGTGGGTCTTTTTAGTTTATAAAACGCAGGTTCAAAGACTTTCATTTAATTATCTCATTGATTGAGACTGCTTTGCAGCTGTCAGCTAGACCGTCTAAGTGATAACCAGTAAAGATAGAAATGATTTTGAATCCTGCCCCGCACGGTGGCTAATGCCTATAATCCCAGCACTTGGGGAGGCCGAAGCAGGTAGATCACCTGAGGTCAGGAGTTTGAGACCAGCCTGGCCAACATGGTGAAACCTCGTCTCTTCTAAAAATACAAAAAATTAGCTGGGCATGGTGGTGTGTGCCTGTGATCCCAGTGGGAGGCTGAGGTAAGAGAATCGCTTGAACCTGGGAGTCAGAGGTTGCAGTGAGCCGAGATCATGCCATTGCACTCCATCCAGCCTGGGCAACAGAGCAACACTCTGTCTCAAAAAAAAAAAAAAGAAAGAAAAAGAAATGATCTTGAATCCTGCTTGGAACCAAACCTTGTTCACACTGGAGAGAGTAAGTGCTGGTTTTTGGTTGCTACATAATTTCATTTCAGTTGACATAGAGGAGCTTATTTTTCTGTGAAGTGCCCTGTCAGAGTTTGGGGTATCAGCTATTCAATCTTGTTTTCTTGTTTGTTTAATCAGTATGACTTCTTACATTTTTGTTTTTCTTTAGAAGTGCATTTTGGTTATTCATTTGTGCCTTTATAAAAACCAGACTGTATAGTGGTGAGCAGAAATAATGCCCTTTAATGCCTTAATAAGGTCAGAGACCTAGCAGGTGATCGCGTGCGCTCATACCCAGGATCCCAGGGCAGCGAAGCTTGTGATCTGTTGTTGCCTCTTGTTGCCGTTGTTTCCTTTACCCCTCTGCTTACAGAAAATAAATGCTGTTCTTTTAATGCCAAGAAGTTCTTATTTATCAACTGAGGTTAGATAATTAGGTAGCTTAGAACAGTGGCTTTTAAACTTTTTGATTGGCTCCACTATAAAAAATTCAATTTGCATTGAGACCCATAGCCATATGAATGTTTACGCTGAAGCAGAAGTATTTACTTTCTGATAATAAGTGCATGTAGTCAGATACAGTCTTTTAAGTCCACTTTATATGGTACAGAACAAAACCCTAGTAAGCTAATTCCAACCCACTAAATTGATTTAATGATCACTGAGGGTTGTCTTACCATGGTTTCAAAACATTTAGAAGGCACTCCTCATGAGTTGCCCTGTTTCAGCATATGATCCCCACTTTTGCTGGTCTAAGGATCATTTATCAGTCCCACTCAGTTATATCAACCAGATTTGTTAGTGACTTTAAAAAAATGTTAATATGTTACTTCAGCATGCAGAAGATGGATATTTTTGATGCCCAGAGTGTTGTCTTCCCCGTCCAGGGGATCTCATTCTGATCAAACCGAATTGACCATCCATATTGAGAAGTGGTTATTGATATACTTATATTGAGAAATGAATATGTGTGTATACTTTCTCCCCCAGATATTAGAGAAAATGAAGTGGGAAACATCTTTTTAGCTACCAGATTATGTATTCTCTTTTGGAAAAGCCTCATGGAAAACACTGCTGTGCTGTCTTCCAGCTTCCAGGTTTCACGAAGGCACATCTCTCAACTAGTAATATGTTCTGTTTTAGACACACGTCAGTACATTTGATTAGTTCAGCATTTCCCACTGTTTGTTGGGGTGCTAATAGATTTGTCTGCCAAAAAAAAAAAAAAAAAAAAGAGGTTTCTTTACTGATTAAACTGAATTAAACTGGCCTTTCCTGGCTACAGGATTTCTTAGCGTCTCTAAGATGGGAATGTGCATTGGAAATCTTAGTGATGTGTATATAAAATCTTAAAAGTGCCAGGTTTTTGTTTTTTCGTGTCCATTAGGGGAAATGCTTGATTAGCTTTCCATGTCAATTATCCCTTTCTAAAACTGGGTCTTAAGCAAACTGGAATTGTGTGTTTCCCAGGTCTCTTCAAACACTTTCATATGGTGGTTCCCAGACTTTGGTTTCAGGGAACTGTAACATTGAAAAGGGCACATTGGGATCCATCATGAGTTACTGGTTTGAAATTTGCCAAGTAAAGGCATTTTTGAAACTTACTATTTGTTACCATCATTTCAAAGAAAAAAAATTTTTAACAAAAAAGTAGAATGAACAGTCTCAGAATAAGAGCCGTCTCATTTGATTACATTGTGTCCTTTTTCCCATAGATATCACAGGTGCTAAAGTTTGGCATTTGGGAACCACATCCTAATTATAGACCATCTCTTAGCATGTATTACAATTAACTATGTGCTTGCCGGTTTTATTAGCCTCACTCATAGGAGTAAACCTTATTTCAAGTCTGGGACTACCTTCCTTCATTCTTATTTATTGACTACCAAGATAATGATTTCATGACTCATCCGTTTAAAAAATTACTTTGTTCCATCTGAATATACTGTGAGCAGATAACCATTCTGCATTAGTGTCTGAAAAAAGAAAAACCAAGCCCACTCCATTAGGTGCTGAGCAGTTGTAGCATCTAGAATAGTACTCAAAACTTGCAGCAAAATTTATCCGATTCATGGTGGTTATGTAAAACGGCAAGTAGGTTGTAAAACTTACATATCTGTGTTACTTGTATACATTTCAGCCTGTTGGCTCTCCATGAGTTATGAAAAAGGCCATGGCAGATTTTCTGTCATATTATGTACATTTTAATTTTTATGTCCATCATCTGCTGTTGCATTTTAAGTGACAAAGACCTTAAATCTGGCAACCCCACATCAAATGTCCCCTCTGTCCCTATCTCAGGGAAAGTGCTTCTTGGATGCACCTTACTCCTATAATCAGGAGGGCTGTGGCCGGCAGCTCGCTGGCCTGCCCTGGTGTGATAATGCTATCAGCTGGTTGTGGGAGTGGCTGCCCCAGCAAGGCCTGCTCCTTCTCCTTTTCTAAGAGTGCTGGGGCAGAGAGGGGAGAGGAGGAGAGGTTATGGTTAGCTGTGTAGGGTGTTTGGGAGCATTGGCATGCTGGGTAGGCTTGAATTGGAGCTTGGTATAATCTAGGTCCAGTGTGATTGGAAGGATGTGTTTACTGCATCGGTATTTATTGAACATATCTAATGTGTTGAGCATTGTATAGTGCTGGGAATAAAAAGGTAAAAAGACCTAGTTTTTATCTTCAGAACTCAACCGGTAATGTAAACAGACAGACACACAATGAGGCTGCCCATAATAAAGACAGAGCTGCGGGATCCTAGAGGATAGAGAAGAGGAAGAGAATGGGAAAGGCTCCCCCAAAGAGGAAACATTTGAGCTGGGTCTTAATGGGCAAACGGGAGTCGCTTGGTGTGGTGGAGTGGTTAAGAACTGAGGTTCTGAAGTCAGGACAGCCGTGTGGTCAGATCAGCCCAGTGTTGAGCAGCTGTGTCATCTGTGTGCCTCAGCTTTCTCATTGGTAAAATAAGGGGATAGTAATAGCACCCACCTCGAAGAGTGATTGGGAAGATTCAGTGAGAACTCGTTTCAAGTGTTTAGCATGTTGCTTGGGTCAGTGTTAGCTACTGTTTTCATTATTGTTATTACTGGAATTGGGTGTTTCCCAGGTCTCTTCCCTGCTCTATTTCAGGCAGAAGAAATAGAATAAACAAAGACGAAGAGTTAGGGACTGAGTGGGAGAGTGGGAAATGGTGAGATATTAGTGGGGCACAAGTATTACCTCTTTGGAGGAGAGTGGAAGGGTAGCTTGGGTTGTAGTTTGTTTTGTTTTGTATTCTGAGAAATTTGTTTTGTTTTTTTAAACAAGACAAGTTATCACTCCAGGCTAGAGTGCAATAGTGTGATCATAGCTCCTAGGTTCAAGCGATCCTCCTGCCTCAGCCCCCTGAGTAGCTGAGACTGCAAATGTGTGCCATCATGGCCAGCTTATTGATTGATTGATTGATTTAGAGACAGAGTCTCACTCTGTTGCCCAGGCTGGAGTGCACTGGTACACTCTCAGCTCACTGCAACCCCACCTCCCGGATTCAAGCAGTTCTTTTGCCTCAGCCTCCCCAGTAGCTGGGATTACAGGCGTGCACCACCACGCCCGGCTAATTTTTGTATTTTTAGTAGAGACGGGGCTTTGCCATGTTGGCCATGCTGTTCTCAAACTCCTGACCTCAGGTGATCTACCTGCCTTACAGATGTGAGCCACCGCGCCCAGCCTATTTTTATTTTTTAGAAGTAAGATCTTGCCTTTTTGCCTAGCCTGGTCTCGAACACCTGACCTCAAGTGATTTTCCCACCTCGCCCTCCCAAAGTGCTGAGATTACAGGTGTGAGCAACTATGCCCGGCCCGGAAATGTGGATTTTATCCTATAGAAAGCAGTTTTGAAAACTAAACTTGCCTCCACTGATTTTCATGTTAAGGATCCGGTGGAAGGGACAGGCAGTCAAAGCAAGAGGGGCAAGTGGAGAACATAAATTAAGGTGGTGACCATAAAGATGGAAAGACCAGGCCGGGTGTGGTGGTTCACGCCTATAATTCCAGCACTTTGGGAGGCCAAGATGGGCGGGATCACCTGAGGCCGAGCGTTCGAGACAGCCTAGCCAATGTGGTGAAACCCCGTCTCTACTAAAAATACAAAAATTAGCCGAGCATGGTGATACATGCCTGTAGTCCCAGCTACTGCGGAGTCTGAGGCATGAGAATCGCTTGAATCCGGGCGACGGAGGCTGCCGTGAGCCAAGATCGCGCCACTGCATTCCAGCCTGGGCAAATGAGCGAGACTCTGCCTCAAGAAAAAACCAAAAAACAGGCCGGGTGCGGTGGCTCAAGCCTGTAATCCCAGCACTTTGGGAGGCCAAGACGGGCGGATCACGAGGTCAGGATATCGAGACCATCCTAGCTAATACGGTGAAACCCCGTCTCTACTAAAAAATACAAAAAAACTAGCCGGGCGAGGTGGCGGGCGCCTGTAGTCCCAGCTACTCGGGAGGCTGAGGCAGGAGAATGGCGTAAACCCGGGAGGCGGAGCTTGCGGTGAGCTGAGATGCGGCCACTGCACTCCAGCCTGGGCAACAGAGCGAGACACCATCTCAAAAAAAAAACAAAAAACAAACAAACAAAAAAAAACAGATTTTAGAGCTCCTTCCGAAGTGGAATCAGTCCATCAGCTATGATGAGAAAGAGGGAGGGGCCCTAGACCACCCCAGGCTGGGGGAAGCCATGAATTGGGGTAGGCGGTCAGTGGGTAGAGCAGGGGTTTGGGCTATGTGGTGGGATGAACAGTAGGGGTAGAAGGCAATGTGTTTGGCTTGGGACATGTTTAGATTTGCTAGACATTTAATATAACTTGGCAGGCAGAAATAAGGGTCTGAAGCTCCAGGCAGAAGCTTGGGAGCCACTTACTTACATACAGAGGTGGTCCTTTAGGCCATGGGAGTGACAGTGCTCCCTTAGGAGTTGCTCAGAGGAGCAGGGTGAGAACGGGAAAAAGGATGGTGCAAGAGAAACCTGAAGAGGAAGGATTTTAGGGCCGGCGCCCCGGCGGTCAGCTTGGGAAGCCCTGAATGAGAGCAGTTAGATGTAGCCTTGAGGAGCACTGGCGTCCATCAGGCTGCAGTGAGCCCCAGAAGCCCAGCGCATTGTTCATCCTGCTTGTTGTTGTCACGTAGCGAAGTCTCCTCATGGGTTTTGAGGTCTCTTCCTGGTAATACGTTGAGCAACTCTGGGGCAGGAACTCACAGTGCTCATCAGTGTCACCCCAGGACCTGCACAACTTCTCACAGAGGGTGCTCAGTGAGCATTTGTTGAATGAATAAGTGAATCAAAGATGACTTGAAACAACTCAGCAAATAATTATGGAGTGCCTCATATGCTCCAGGAGCTGTGCTGGTCTCTGGGGATAAAGCAGTGAGCAAAAATAGATTGAAAAACACTGCCCTGGTTGGGCTTCCCTTCTGAGGCACAAATAGGAAGGAACTAGCAGAGAGGTAAGCATTGAAGGCGTGAGGATGGGCCCTACCTCTGTCATCTGTGGGCTGCAGCCTGGCACTCCGTAGGCACTTGACAAAGTTAGTTGACTTGTACCTGGAGGAGAGGATGTCCTGGGGAGAAAAATCTCCCCTCAGAGAAGAGACCTGAGGCTTGGGGAGAGATCAGCCTCTGAGAAGGAAAAGTAAATGTGGAAATGGAGGGAAGGGTGTTTGAGGGAGTTCTCCTGGGAAGCATTCACTGTTTCTGTAAAGTAGGAATAGGAGGTGAAGTCTGAGTGGGAAACAGAACTTGAGGTAAGATAAAACATGTGGAACAGCGCCACCCGCCCTCCAAACAAAAAAAAAAAGAGAGACACAGACTGCAAAGAGAACCGGCTGCCAGCCCTAAGAGCTTCACTGAGAGAGGAGATGCATTATATGTAATTGTAGTGATCTGTGGCTGTGCAGGGTTTTTTCCGCACCCCCCCCCCCAGCAAGTAAAGGTGAAGAACACAGTTAGTTGGGGTTGGGGTTTGTCTGAGGTTGTGTGAGAATAGGCTTAGAAAGGTAGTGTGGGATAACCAGGGGGCGAGGTCTTTGGAGAATGCTGGTGAATATGCATGACAGTGCGGGTTAGGTTAAGAATAAAAGAACCAGGGGCAGGCAAATGGTCTGAAGAAAAGGAAAAGAAGAGAGAGTCCAGATTGGAGGAGGTGGGAATTTACATCTTGGAAGGGCTGAAGATAGCACTTCCTGTGGCGAACCCCGGGCACTGTGTCCTGTGTACTTTACCTGTGCTAACTCATTTCATCTTCATGAAGACCCTGTGAGCTGGTGTGGAGAGACTGTGTTGCCCGAGACTACACAGGTAGGAAGTAACCCCGATGGCCTCGGCTGCCTGAGCTCTGTGCTTGGGCATTATGGTATTCTGAAGAAATCAGACAAAATACTTCTTCCAGACCAGGTAGCTTTGCAGTAGCTTCCTGGGCCAGCTTTCCTTCCAGAAGAAATATTTGGCGTGGTGTGGAAGGGGGCTGTGAACTGTCTCCTCCCTTTTAGAATAAATATCTGTATTTCAGGTAGCAGTGTCCTTGATACAGAACTGTTAGTTTTCCCCACCTGCTTTGCACGTGCTTGAATGTCCTTTAATAGGAAACAAAGAATGCCTAACATCTCACAATTGGGGAAGGCTTTAAATGCAGTCAGCCTGTGAAGAATTCTCTGAGCTGTAGCAACTTCTTTGTTTACTTGTCGTCCCCCCACCAATAGAGAAGAAAAGCCAGAGTGGCTGGCCCCTCCACCAGCTTGGGGAAGGGGAGACTTTAAGGGACTATGGTCCCTAAAAGGAGGGGAACTGGTGTTTCCTGCTGCAGAACACTAGTGTGTCTGCAGTGGTTTAGGGAGGACGTCTGGGTCCTCTGAACGCTGTTCCACATGTTTTATCTTACCTCAAGTTCTCTTTCCCACTCAGACTTCACCTCCTATTCCTACTTTACCCTGACCTATCACTCAGGGTCTAGGCCCTTTGTAAACCCAGGGGAGACCTGCTTTAAACTTCGCTGGGAGCCCTCCTTTAAACTTTGCTTGGAGGCCGTTTGGAAGCACAGAGGCTTTGCAAATGACACATGCAGACAGCTTTATCCTTCTGTGTGAAGGAAGAATTATTTGCAGAGACAACAATGTATATTCATGGTACCTTTTTTGTTTGCATTTTTTAAATGTCTGGCTTTGCTCTTGAGGCAGTTTGGAAGGAGTGCCACTATATTTTCTTGGATGTAAACAAATTATCATGGTTTTAAAAGAAACAACACACCAAAACCACATCATCTTACATGCTAAGGAAGTTTAGATGTTTCAAATATTGAAAATACAGAGCAAATAGATCATCTGGCATTATTTACTGAGAATTCTTAGATTCATTCCTGATCCTAGTGTTTTCTTTCAGGGCCACGAGTTTGAAATGTCTAACCTGCTGGGACCTTTCCAGCTCTGCTTGATTCGCTGTTAGGGACTAGCTTTTTTGCCTTTGTCGTCGTCTTTTTTTTTTTTTTTTAAATTCATTAGAGACTGGGCTTTGCTCCTCACCCAGGCTGGAGTGCAGTGTCATGATCTTAGCTCACTGCAGCCTTAGACTCGACCCAAACAATCCTCCTGGGTTAGCCTCCCAAGTAGTTAAGACTACAGGTGCACACCACCACACCTGGCTAAATTTTTTTGTAGAGACAGGGCCTTGATATGTTGCCCAGGCTGGTCTCAAGCTCCTGATCTCAGGCAATCCTCTTGCCTTTGCCTCCCAATGTGCTGGGATTACAGGCATGAGCCACCATCCTCAACCTAATTTTTTTTTTTCTTTTTAATACACTGCTAGGTTAGCCCATAGTGCATCATATTATTAACACTTTTGACTTTAAAAATTGCTTACCTCTAATGGATTTCTTTTTCTTTTTTTGAGACAAGGTCTCAGTCTGTTGGAGTGCAGTGTCACAATCTCAGCCTCAACCTACCGGGCTCAAGCAGTCCTTCCATCTCAGCTGCCAGAGTAGCTGGGGCTGCAGGTTCCACCACCATGCCCGGCTAGCATTTTTGTAGAGGTGGGGCTTTCTAATGGATTTTTAATGTGATCTTCTTCTGTCACATGTTAAATCCTAATAGTTACTGGTACTTAACAGAGCTAGAGGTAAAAACCAGATAACCCACCACTGGATAAATGAGTGCCTCAGTGGTCCAGGACCCTCAAACTGGGCCTTGTTGGGAGTCTCTAGGACTTGTTGGCACCTTTATTTGGAAGTCACGGTAGAAAAAACAGCTTATTTATTCTTCCTTTCCTTTCCCCTAGAATATTTCTATTCTCCTAAGGCAGGGATGAGTTGGTTGCTCGTTTTTAGATTATGGAGCTCTTGCCGGTGTATTTTTCTGGTTTCCCTTTGTTTGGGTCAGAGGCCGTGATAGGGCAGACGCGGTTGAGGCTGGTAGTTATGACCTGTGCTCTGCAGTAGCTTCTCTCTGAGGTTCTGTGTAACCAAATTTTAAAACACTGCTCTGAGTCATGCTGAGATTTTCCATGAGGCTCTGGTGGGGAAGGGACATGAACTGATTCATTAAGTGCCTATTATGCTGCACACACTTCCATTACCTCATTTAGTCCTCCCGACAACCTGATGTGGAGGATGGTTTTATCTTCATAAGAAAAAAGGAGTGCTGACAGCTCAGTGACCAGGCTGCGGCCATGTACACAAGGAGGTGGAGGAACTGGGTGCTATAACTCCACCAAAATTTTCTTCTCTTCCCAAGCTGCCTTAAACAGTGCAGAATGATTTGCTAATTGATTGGTTGAAACCCTGTTTTATAAAGTGGAGTGTGTTAAAATACGGATGCAGATGACGGGAACTGCTTGCTGGCTTTATGGTATCCTCAGCACTGCGTTCACGATAAACAACAGGAGAATGAGACTGTGTTGATGATGTGCAGAATAGGAGGTCTTTGGGAGCAGCCCTGGCTGGCTGCTGAAAGGCATTTTTCTTTTTTGTTTTCTTTTTTTTTTTTTTTGAGACAGAGTCTCACACTGTTGCCCTTGGCTGGAGTGCAGCACGTGGCTCGATCTCGGTTCACTGCAACCTCAACCTCCCAGGTTCAAGCGATTCTCCTGCTTCAGCCTCCCAAGTAGCTGGGATTACAGGCACCTGCCACCATGCCCAGGCTAATTTTTTTGTGTTTTTAGTAGAGACGGGGTTTCACTATGTTGGCGAGGCTGGTCTCAAACTCCTGACCTCATGATCTGCCCCGCTCAGCATCCCAAAATGCTGAGATTACAGGCGTGAGCCACCGCGCCCGGCCGAAAGGCATTTTTCTTTTTCTTTTTTGAGACAAAGTCTTGTTCTGTTGCCCAGATTGGAGTGCAGTGGTGTGATTCATAGCTCACTGCAGCCTGGACCTTCTGGGCTCAAGCGATCCTCCTGTCTCAGCCACCCAAGTAATTGGGACTACAGGCATGAGCCACCACGCCTGGCTAATTAAAAAAACTTTTAGCAGAGATAGGGTCTCCCTATGCTGCTCACACTGTTCTTGAACTCCTGGGCTCAAGTGATTCTCCCACCTCTGCCTCCCAAAGCGCTAGGATTACAGGCATGAGCCACCATGCCTGGCCCGTTTTTTCTTTTTAAGCAATATGACAGATTAACTAAAAAAGAAAAACCACTGAATGGTTAAAAAGTTTATTTCAGGTGATTAATTGAAAAAACAAATTGATTAATAAAGGCATTTTTAAAGGATCTAAACTGTATTGGGTTTAAGTTGTAATTCTTAAAGTGTAATCAGAAGGCCTATTAAAGCTATAACTAAGAAAATAGAAGTCATTTGTAATTAGACAATAATTAAAGGCAAGTACATGCCCAGTGATTTTAAAGTGCTTGAAAACAATTAGTTTTCTTAAGTAGGTTAAATATCTGGGTTACAAGCTTGTTTACACTATTAATTTACTTAGCAAACCTGTTCTTCATAGATGATGCAAAGTTGAACTTTAGTTTGGCTCTCTGAATTATTACAAGTTCTAACTTAACTGATATCCTTTAAAAAATACATTTTTACATTAATTCTTTTTAATTTTAAAAGTATTCTTCTTTTCTCTCTGTTTTCCTTCCTGAACAATTCAGTCCTAGAGGCTATTAAGTGGGATGAACAAGGTGTTGGCCTGGCCCAGGGGTATCAGAGCCTGAGTAGGATGAGAAGGTCTTTACCTAGGAGGGAGGGTCTGGTGTGCTGTGTCAGAGCCCAGGAGAGGTGAGAAGGGCATCCATTGCTTCTGGGATGCCCTTCCTGTATTGATTGGTTGAATATAGAAGGATTGATGAAATAAGTATGTTCAGGATAGTGGCTCCCAGCAGCTCTCACGGTTGAAGAATGTTACAAATATTGGAAAGGAGACAGCTAGAATTAACCCAGTGATGCTAGATTGGAATCAGAAGTATTTGGTGTGAATGCATGGATTTTAATAAGGACCTATAAAAATAGCAATAAAGTCTTTGCAAAAGGCATGCATGCATGTGTATTTATATACATACGTGTGTGCACATACATACACACATCTGTTTCCTAGTTCTGTTCACAGTAGAGAAGGAGGGTGCCTGGAAACAGCAATATTCCAATAGCAATGAGTGTATCAGGTTTCCAGATCTTGGCTTCTATATACCAATTTCCACTAAAAGGAACCCCAGCTGCTTGGAGAAATGGCTGATTATAGGATTGGAGCAGGAACGTTTAACATGAGCCTGGAACATCTTGGTTTAGAAAGCAAAGAAGTCTTCAAAGAGTGATGAAAACATGCCAGAAGGACTCAGAGTCAGTTTGAAGGGGTTCCAAACTCAGGCCAAATCTGAGCTAATTTCAGAATTTAAGAAGTGATAGTTACGGATTAGAACCTGTTGAATAAAAAAGAAAACTTAAGCATTTTCACACAGCTTCACCTACTTTGTAAGAAAACCTGTGTACATACTCATAAATAAATTCAGCATTTGAAGAATGGGTTCTTTAAATTGCAAAGTACTTCTTCAGAAATACTTACTGATTACAAAGGAGAAAAAGAGCAGCTTTCTTTTTTTTTTTTTTTTTTTTGAGACGGAGTCTCGCTCTGTCGCCCAGGCTGGAGTGCAGTGGCCGATCTCAGCTCACTGCAAGCTCCGCCTCCCGGGTTCACGCCATTCTCCTGCCTCAGCCTCCCGAGTAGCTGGGACTACAGGCGCCCGCCACCGCGCCCGGCTAGTTTTTTGTATTTTTTTAGTAGAGACGGGGTTTCACCATGTTAGCCAGGATGGTCTCGATCTCCTGACCTCGTGATCCGCCCGTCTCGGCCTCCCAAAGTGCTAGGATTACAGGCTTGAGCCACCGCGCCCGGCCAAAAGAGCAACTTTCTAATGGAGAGGCCTGGCAGATGCCACCTTACTTATTGATTACAAAGGAGAAAAAGAGCAACTTTCCAGTGGAGAGGCCTGGCAGACGCCACCTTAACCCAGGTAATCCCAGCAGTGGGACAAATTGAAATCATGCCACCTGCTAGGATGCAAAGAGAACACACCATTCCCTCTGCAGCGTTCCTGCCAAGGCACATGACCTGAATCTAATTGTGAGGAAATGATAGACAAACCTGGTTTGAGGGACATTCTACAAAATTTAACTGGCCTGTGGTCTTCAAAAATTTCATGGTCATGCAAGTCAAAGCAAGACCAAAGAACGATTCCAAACTGTAGGAGACTAGAGAGACATGTAAATGCAACATGTGATTCTGATCTGGATCTTTTTACTATAAAGGCCATTGCTGGGACAAGCGACGAAGCTTGCGTGGGGCTTGAGGATTTAATGATAGAAATGTATCAGCGTTAATGTTCTGATTTTGATGGTTGTATTATGGTTATGTAGGACTGTGGTTTGGTTGTTGTTGTTGTTGTTTTTGTTTTGAGACAGAGTCTGGTTCTGTCACCCAGGCTGGAGTGGTGCAGTGGCGTGATCTCGGCTCACTGCAACCTCCGCCTTCCGGGTTCAAGCAATTCTCATGATGCCTCAGCCTCCCGACTAGCTGGGATTACAGGCGTGTGCCACCATATCCGACTAATTTTTGTATTTTTAGTAGAGATTGGGTTTCACCATGTTGGCCAGGCTGATCTTGAACTCCTGACTTCAAGTGATCCGCCCGACTCAGCCTCTCAAAGTGCTGGGTTTACAGGCATAAGCCACAATGCCTGGCCTAGTGGTTTGGTTTGGTTTTTGGGAAAACACATACTAAAGTATTCAGGGTGATGGGGCCTGAAGTTGGCAACTTCCCCTCAATGGTTCCGGGGAGAGACAGTTCTTTGTACTATTCTTGCAAATTTCCCTAAGTTTGAGATTGTTTCAAAATTTTAAAATAATTTTAAAAGTTTTTTTTTTTTTTTTTTTGAGACAGAGTTTCACTGTTGTTGCCCAAGCTGAAGTGCAATGGCATATTCTCGGCTCACTGCAACCTCTGCCTGCTGGGCTCAAGTGATTCTCCTGCCTCAGCCTCCCGAGTAGCTGGGATTACAGGCGTGCTCCCCCATGCCCAGCTAATTTTTTGTATTTTTAGTAGAGATGGCGTTTCATCATGTTAGCCAGACTGGTCTCGAACTCCTGACCTCAGGTGATCTGCCCACCTCGGCCTCCCAAAGTGCTGGGATTACAGGCGTGAGCCACCGCGCCCAGCCGAAAAGTAATATTCTTGCCTAAAATTTAAATCATGAGAAGTACATAAAATTAAATGTTCCCTATTTCTTATTTTAGCCTCCTCTTTTAAGCATTTTATTTATGTATATATGAATGTGTATGTAATATATGTTGTAGGTCATATTGAGTATTTATGATATGCTAGGCACAGGCACACTGTATTCCTGGGAATTACAATGGTCATCAGTCAAGAAAAACAGTCCCCCTACTCCTGCCATGAGAGCTGCATGACCTTGTGTTATTTGAGGAAGCCATCATTTCTTTAAGTTCTCTCTCATGAGAAGCAGTGGAATGTGGTGGTGGTAGGAGCTCAATCTCTATATTTGTATCCCAGCCCTGCCAGCAACTGTGCTGAAATCTTACTCAACCTCGCTGTGCCTCCACCTCCTTATCTGCAGGCTGGCGATGTGTCTCATCACTCTTTAACAGAGCTGTTGTGAGCAGGACACGTGGTGATACACGTAGGGTGCTACACTTGTGGGTGGCACATGGCAAGCACCTGGTAAATGGTAGCTCCCACTGAGGGACGTTTAGGTTATCGTTCGCACTTTCATAAATCTAAAAATTGCCTTGTATACATTTTTGCACACTTACACTGAAGAATCTTTAAAAAAAAATTTGGCTACCTTTCTGTTGTGAAGTTTTGCTTTTAGTGGCTTTGTTAGTTTGTTAGAGTGCTGTGAAAAACTAGATGGAGAATAGGTAACATGTGTCTGAAAGTCTGTGCCATGTAGAGCTGGAACTTGAGCAGCATGAGATAGGAAATACTGGCTTACTTTCAGATTTTTCTCTACTCTAGGGTTGGCCTACTAACATTGTTGTTTTTATGTGATGATTGGCGCATTTTCTTTTTCTTTCTGTTTTTTTCTTTTTTCTGGGGGGGGGGACACGGTCTCACTCTGTCACCCAGGCTGTAGTGCAGTGGCATGATCATGTCTCACTGCAGCCTCGACCTCCTGGGCTTGAGTGATCTTCCCACTTCAGCCTCCTGAGTAGCTGGGACTACAGGCGTACACTACTACGCCTGGCTAATTTTTTATTTTTTGTAGAGACGGGGTCTCGCTATGTTGCCCAGGCTGGTCTCCAACTCCTGGACTCAAGCGATCCTGCCACCTCGGCCTCCTGAGTAGCTGGGATTAGAAGTGTGAGCTACCACACCCAGCCTCCATTTTCAAATACAGGTTGAGAATCCCAAATCTGAAAATCCAAAATGCTGTAGAACCCAAAATGCTCCAAAATCTGAAACTTTTTGAGCACCAGCACGATACTGAAAGTGCTTATTGGAGTATTTTGGATTTCAGATTTTCAGATTCAGGATCCTCAACCAGTAAGTTGCATGCAACTATTTCAGATTCCAACAAAATTTGAAACACTACTGTTCCCAAGCATTTCAATAAGGAATACTCAATTTGTAATACCATTTTAGAATAGTTAGGCGAGCTTTGCTCAGGTTTGAAAGGGTCATGTAATGTTAATCACTAGGAAATACTTTTGTCTCAAGTAGTGTAAGCCAAGAAAATACTGTTTTGAGAACTTTACCTGATGAGTTTTGAATGTCAGAGAAAGGAATGATATTAATTCCTACTTCCTCAAGTTGAGTTAAAGTCATTTAATTTGATGTTTTCTTTATACCCTGCTTGAAAAACCAGAATAGACTTTTAAAACCTCTAAATGTGTATGATTTTTTTTTTTTGTTTTTTGTTTTGACTTTGGCTGACCTATTTTGCAAATGACCAACTTTCTATTATGAGTTTTTAACAAGAATGTTGCCACTTGTTACTTTTCACATTTGAAATAATCAAATAACTTATTTTTAGGATATTATAATTGCAAATAGATTGTGGTTTTCTGCAGTTAGTGGAGGAATGTAAATAAACCATTGCTGTTGTAACTATATATAAATGCATGTAGCACAGGAGATGTGCTTGAAAACTGTGAAGCAAAAAGGAGTCCATCTTTCAAAAAGAGACAGCCCATTTCTTTAAGATGAATCTGATGTATGTGTTGCCTCAAGATAACGAATGACTTGTTTCTCGGTTTTGAAACACATAGCCCACAGTGCTGGATAAACACCTTCATAACTTCATGACGACCACGGTATTTCTTCCATGTCACCGGCCATAGGGATCCCTAGTCCTTGAAGGTGTATCAGAGGAGTCCATGTGTCGAGTGCCTGCTGGAAGAGGGCCAGGACTGGACTGCGTGGAGGGGATAACGGCAGGTGGAAGGAGCTCTGCTCTTGGCTGTCCACTCAGAGCCTGCACTGTTGGGTATCTCCAGAGTTACAGCTTGTCCACATTGCTTTCATCCGTCTTATCTCCACACTTTTTGTCTTTTCTTGCTAGCCCTTTCCTTCTTGCCCAGGTTTTCACTAACATTTGATCTAACACACTTGAATTTAGTGAGGAGGACTTCAGGCCTATTGTCTTAGACTATGGTAAGGCCAAGTTCTGTGTTGAATGGGCTTCAGCCTTGCAGGTTGCATTAGCTCACTAGCAGGTTTCAGAAAATGCTGACCACTGATCATCAGCCTGTCTTGTTGAGTATAGTAGAGAGAAGTAGTTGTTGGTGATCACATGTTGGTGAACAAACTTAACTGATAGCTCAAAACAAAACCTATTTTTGGTTCTAAGCTATGGGTGCTTCCCAGCCAGGTGTCAGGACACTCTGTTGCATCACAAAGACCTAATATGTCACAGCATGCCAGGCTTCCCCCAGGTCCAGGGTCTGGCCCACCCCCTTAATGGATTCCCACCAGGGTTGCTTCTGGCTCTATGATCCACTTTCCTCTTTCCATCAGTTCATGTCCCGCCATTTGCCCTACCGTAACGGAATTCACCTTCATGAGAGTACTCCTTGCATCTGCTTTAATCTCTTCCAGGTATATCGTAAAAATGCGAAAATGTGCAAGTCTGTGGTAAAATAGAATTGGAAAAACAGCCTAAAAAACTCTTTGATTACTTTGATAGATACCACTTATGGTAATTCTTTAGTTGTAATAAGTTCTGTATTTAAGATGAAATTTTGAGACCCAGTGTTTTCTTTCCTTATACAGCCTTAGGTTCAGTCATCAGAACAGACTCATGTGGTGAGGCCTGCTTCTGCCAATTTTGTTTTGTTTTGTTTTCATTTCCCGCCACATGGCAGGTGCTGCTGAGAAGTACCTTCAGGAACCACTGAATATTCTAGCCCCATCTTTCTAAGGGTTTGGTGATCTATAATGCTAAAAGGGTTTGGGCTGTTAGTCACAGAGTGGGAGGAGGGTGTCCAGCATCGGCATGGGCCTCTACTTTTTCTTTTATTGCCGCTTATGATGTGTCTGTTTTGCTTTTTCTTTCCTTCTTCAGTTTTTCTTCTCTCCATCTCCCCACCCAAATAGCATCACCTTCCTCAGCCCTCTACTTTTTATCCCTGTTCGCTTCTTAATAAATGAAAGAGAATCAAAAAGAAAGAGACAGCAAAGAGAAAGGAGAAACATCTTATAATGCAGAGTTTTCAGCAAAATACTTAACTCTGTGCCTTTATATGCCACTACATATCTTTAATTTTTAGAGGATATGAATATTGTGTCTTTTGTATTTCATAAGCCATCTGTACTGTGTTCAGACTCTGGGTTCTTTGTTGTTAATTATGGGAAAAGGAGGTATAGGGCAGGAACTTTTTACATACTTGTGAATTTTGGTCAGTCCTGTGAAATGTAAGCCTCTGGCATTTATTCACGGACCATTAGGATAAACCACGCATGTAGGTTCAATTTTTTTTTTTTTTTTTTTTTTTTTTTTTTTGCCGTTGTTGGGATGCTGTGGCCAGTAGCCAGGGCCAGTCATTCCAGATTCATCCCCTGCCACTCTGGTCCCCAGGGACAAGCAGAGTTCAGACAGAGTACATTTTCCTGGCTATGGACCTGCCCTTCTGCTTCCTCTGTCCCACTGCATTCCAAAAATGCTAACAAGTGACTAGCGAGTGTAGATTTTACGCGTTGCAAAGCAGTTGTGGAACTTGGGTTTCAGTGTTTGCACCACTATTTGTAAGCAGGATGTTATCTCTAAATGATACATGTGTAACCGACCCAGGGGGGCTGCCTGGCCTCCTTGATGCTCTTCTGTGAGAGTAATTGACTCTGGTAGTGACAGAGCTGCCTGCGGCTATTAAGAAGCTCTGCTGTACTTATGCCACCTGCTATTGTTCTCTCTCTGCTGCTGCTGCTTTTTCTATTTTTAATAAGTTGCCAATTACTTGGTTTTTATAGGGATACCAACAGTTCACTGAAATGGGCATAGGAAAAATGTAGTTGATTTCTTTTTTTTTTTTTTTTTTTTTTTTGAGACGGAGTCTTGCTCTGTCGCCCGGGCTGGAGTGCAGTGGCCGGATCTCAGCTCACTGCAAGCTCCGCCTCCCGGGTTTACGCCATTCTCCTGCCTCAGCCTCCCGAGTAGCTGGGACTACAGGCGCCCGCCACTTCGCCCGGCTAGTTTTTTGTGTTTTTAGTAGAGACGGGGTTTCACCGTGTTAGCCAGGATGGTCTCGATCTCCTGACCTCGTGATCCGCCCATCTCGGCCTCCCAAAGTGCTGGGATTACAGGCTTGAGCCACCGCGCCCGGCCAAATGTAGTTGATTTCTAACCTTCAATTTCATTTATCCAGTGAAATTAATGACATTAAAAACTTTCCTCACTTATTCCGAAAGTACAGGTACATTTTTATTTTACTGAACATCATTGTTCAGTTTTTCCATTTTGAAGACAGTATACAGCTATGTAGCTAAGAACAGTTTGCCCAACATATGTTAATTTTCACAATGATAATCTCAGGTGCATTCCACAGATGTGATCTAATAAATTGATCAACTGTTCCTGACCACTACCACTACTGAGCCACACTGGAGTGTGCTGAGTTCCTACCTCATAGTGGAAATTGTCAGGATCTTTTGTCTGTTGCGTTCACTGATTACCTGAAGCACTTAGTAGAAGTCAAAAAATATTTGTAGCATTGTAGTAAGCAAACAAATGCAATTAAGTAGATGGTGTTCACAGATTATCTATTAACATAAGGTGAGACCAAAGTTTTGTGCACCAGTATTGAAAAGGGATTACTTGGTATTGGCTAAGGTCAGAAGATTACTGATATTCTAGATATGCTGATTCTGTGGCTTATAGATTAAGAAAGAATTTAGATATATGAGTGTAATTACTGAAAATCACTAGAATGGTCAGCTGATGGTTTGTCCATAGAAACACTAATCATCATCAACCTAGAAGCTTTAGGATCTAGGTGAAGTCCATTACTGAATCTTGAAAATGAGTCATTAATCTGAAAATTGACAGTTAAGCATTGAGCATTTTTAAGAAAGTAATTGAAAAAAATATCTGGAAACTACCACTACCTAACGGTAATACTAATTTTGTGACATTCTTGGTTTACTATATTATCTAATTACTTTAAAAATGTAATTGAAAGTGTTGGAGCATTTATCATCTAGAAAGCATTTTATTCTAAATTAATCAAAAAAGTTTTGAATCCAAAAGTACAGTCAGTTTCAATTCTATTTTGATTTGCAGAACCCACCAAGTGAATTTAGGCAGCCAGAAGGGATTTTGATTATTGGGAAAGTCTTTTTGGGTTCTAAGGTTAAGGTGGATTTTATTCTTCTCATCTGTCATGACGAAGGGGTGATACACGCAGTCGTAGTTAAGAAATAACGCAGTGGAGCCACATGCTGGCTTCCGTTTCCAGAGCTACCTCCTGGGCCTTTACCTCCTTAAGCCTCAGTTTTCTCAATTGTACAGTGAACTTCATAGAATTTACTTCAGGAAAGTGAGGTTTACACATTTAGGGCAATGTCTAACACATAATGAGCACAAAAATATGTTTGTTTTTAAATTTTTAATGTTTTTTTGAGCATGGAAATATAAATATAGTTATTAAAATATCTGATTTCTGTATGGGATGCTCGCTCAAGAACGTACTGGTGTAAGTATATGATTAGGTCCTGTTTCTAAACATCAGCAAAGTTTTGTCTTTTTTATTTAAATGATTCCCTGTTTAAGAATACAATTTTTAAGAGTATACCAATATAGTACCAAGAGAAAATACTAGAAATGTGGGACTAGACCTAACAAGACCTTCATGGGAGAAAATGTAAAATTATATCAGAAGACATTAAAGTAGAACCTAAATAGGGCTTTGTCATATTCATGGTTAAGAAGGCTCAATTATTTTTTTAAAATGTCAATTCTTCTTGAATTGGTATATAAATTCAAAGTAATTCCCATAAAAACCCCATGCTTTTTTTCTGAAACTTGATAGGCTGGTTTTAAAATTTACGTGGAAAAGAGTAACAGGAACAACAAGTAGGAGGATTTAACCTGCTAGATCCCTTACTGTAAAACTGTAGTAAGGAAGGGCAGTGTGGTGTAGATGCAGGGGCTGAGGTGGGGTCAGCGTGTAAGTGGGAAGCCTAGACAAGTCCACCATGCGTACATGGGCTCTTGCTCTGTGGTGGAACTGGCCTGACAGTCAGTAGGGAGAGGCGACAGTTGACACTGCAGTTTACTGGGGGAAATAATGGACTTTTTGACAAGTGCTCTGGGATACTTGATATGGATTGCATTAGTCTCTTAAGCTGCCATAACAAAATACCACAAACTGAATGGCTTAACACATCAGACATTTATTCTCTCACAGTTCTGGAGGCCAAAAGTCCAAAATTACTCTACCTCTGAAGGCTCTAGGAAGAATTGCTCCCCATCTCTTCCTAGCCTCTAGTTGCTGGCAGTCCTTCACGTTCGTGCCTTAGAGCTGCATCACTTCAGTTTCTGCCTCTGTCTTCACATGAATGTCTTTCCCTTGTAAGGATCAAGTCATACACCACATACAAAAATAAATACCAAATAGATTCGGATAAATATGAAAAAAAATTATTTCTAGAAATATAGAAGAATATTTATGACCTTGGAGCAGGGGTGATTAAACAGGATAACATGGCCGGGCACTGTGGCTCATGCCTGTCGTTCCAGCACTTTGGGAGGCTGAGGCAGGAGGACGGCCTGAGCTCAGAAGTTCATGGGTGGTATAGCAAGACCTTACCTCTACTGTTGTCACACCACTGCATCCCAGCCTGGGCGATGGAGTGAGACCCCATCTCAAAAATATATATATATATAAAATAAAATACACATAACAAGAATGAAAAAGTTGATACATGTTCATTATATCATAAGAACTTAAAGTCACAAATTGGCCGGGCGCGGTGGCTCAAGCCTGTAATCCCAGCACTTTGGGAGGCCAAGACAGGCGGATCACGAGGTCAGGAGATCAAGACCATCCTGGCTAATCCGGTGAAACCCCGTCTCTACTAAAAAATACAAAAAACTAGCCGGGCAAGGTGGCGAGCGCCTGTAGTCCCAGCTACTCGGGAGGCCGAGGCAGGAGAATGGTGTAAACCCGGGAGGCAGAGCTTGCAGTGAGCTGAGATCCGGCCACTGCACTCCAGCCTGGGCGACAGAGCGAGACTCCGTCTCAAAAAAAAAAAAAAGTCACCAAATGACATTGTGGCCATAGTGAGAGAGAAGCTAGGAGAATATATTTTCAGCACATGTAATCAACCTAGGATTTATATCCAAAATACAGTGCAGAACTCCTACTAATCAATAAGAAAAAGACCTAGTAGAAGAAAAAAAATGCCCAAAAGAAACAGAGATTTCACAGTAGAGAAAATCCAAATAGCTAATAAATATGGAGGAGGAAATACAACTTAATAAGTAATCAAGGAAATGCTAGTTAAACAACAATGAGGTCCCATTTTATACTCATCAAATTGGCAAAAATCAAAAGAATTAAGAAAATACCGGCCAGGTGCAGTGGCTCACACCTGTAATCCCAGCACTTTGGGAGGCTGAGGTGGGTAGATCACGAGGTCAGGAGATCGAGACCATCCTGGCTAACACGGTGAAACTCCATCTCTACTAAAAAAAAATACAAAATATTAGTCGGGCGTGGTGGTGGGCACCTGTAGTCTCAGCTACTTGGGAGGCTGAGGCAGGAGAATGGCGGGATCCCAGGAGGTGGAGCTTGCAGTGAGCTGAGATGCACCCTTGCACTCCAGCCTGGGCGATAGAGCAAGACTCCATCTCAAAAAAAAAAGAGAAAATACCAAGTTTTGGTGTGGATATGGAATAGTAGGAGCTTTTACTCTTCTGGTGGGAGTGTAAATTGTTGTAACCACTTTGGAAAACAGTGTAGCAATGTCTAGTAAAGTTGGAAAACATGAACACTGTATGAGCCAGCAGTTTCAGTTGTGGGCTGGTAACCTACCCCACAGAAGAACCGTATGCACGTACAGGAGGCATGCCCTAAGATGTCTGCAGCAATATGACTTGTTGTGGCAAAAATGTGAAACCGTAAGGCCCATCAGTAGGCAAATGGATAAATACAGCGTGGCACTCTTTACATTTACATGAATATTAGGGACATAGCATTGTGTGAGAAAAACAAGTTGCAGAAGAATAAAGTAATAAAATTCCACTTAGGAAATTCAGAAATACATAAACTGAAATGTTGTTTAGGTTACCAAGCATGGTGCAGTCAATCAAGGGAGTACTAAGCATTTGGTTAAGGGGGAAGTTAACGCTTGTGGAGTAGGAAAAGGTGGGATTATACAGGCGGCTTCTGCGTACTGGAAAGGTTCTATTCCTTAAGCTCAGTGGGGGGTCTATAAAAGTTTTTTCACATGTATTAAATATGTAATAATAATTTTTCTCCAGAAGTTATTTTATTTTTTAAGAGTGGAAAAATAACAGAAATGTCATCTCCATCCAAAAAGTAATTCAGGCACTGAGCACTTATTTTTTTTTTTTTTTCCGAGACAGAGTCTCGCTCTGTCGCCCAGACTGGAGTGCAGTGGCCGGATCTCAGCTCACTGCAAGCTCCGCCTCCGGGGTTCACGCCATTCTCCTGCCTCAGCCTCCCGAGTAGCTGGGACTACAGGCGCCCACCACTTCGCCCGGCTAATTTTTTGTATTTTTTAGTGGAGACGGGGTTTCACCGTGTTAGCCAGGATGGTCTCGATCTCCTGAGCTCGTGATCCGCCCGTCTCGGCCTCCCAAAGTGCTGGGATTACAGGCTTGAGCCACCGCGCCCGGCCCTGAGCACTTATTTTTAAATGCGTTTTGAATTCTTTGCCAATGAGAGATGCCTGAAACATGGAAAGGAAGGACCTAGTGATCCTTGTTTGTCCCATGACTTTGGCATTGAGAGGCTTCTGCCGCTGTAGACGTGACAGTGTATCTCAAGAGCAGGCTGAAGGAGGTTTTAGTGGCACGTGAAAGCATAGTCACATTTTTATCAGAGCAACAATATGCCTATCCCCTGTTCATTTTATTATTATTTTGGCAACTAAGTAATTGAGCCAGATGGAAAATGTTTCCCACAATGGGTTCTCTTTCAGCTTTCATGCATGTCAGCCATTTAATTTTACTGTTCCTGTTCTCCTAATGATAAGACTTCAAATTGTGAATAATTGGCTAAGCGAGTCCAATTTATTCTCTAGAACAGAAACTTCTAAAGATAGCTTATACCTACCCCTTTCTACTAGTATCCATTTAGTTAATAGATAGTAAGAACAAAATAATAAAACCAGCTTTTATTTCTTCCTAGCCTGTCTGAACGTGCTGTCATCTAGCAGTTGAAAAGGCCCAAACCTTTATCTCACCGTAAGAACATGGGCTTGGAAATCAGACAAACCAACCTAGAATCAGGCCTCATCTCTGCTACTTACTATGAGTAAAAACTCTGTAATTTACTTAAAGGCTCTGAACCTCGGTTCAGGACATGGTGGTAGTTCTGCCATTGGCTTCCCAGAATGGTGGCATTCTTACGCTAAGCTGCCATGGCATGCATAAGAAGCATACCCCCAGTGAGAGGAGCCCCTGCTGCCGTCACTTGTTGTGTATCTCAAGAGATTTTCACTTGAACTCTCTGAGCCTCGGTTTCCTCTTTTGCAAAGTGGGAAGAAAGACTTCCACCTCTCAGGATAAAGAGATATGCAGGCAGGGCGCAGCGGCTCATGCCTGTAATCCCAGCACTTTGGGAGGCTGAGGTGGGTGGATCACGAGGTCAGGAGTTCGAGACCAGCCTGGCCAAGATGGTGAAACCCCCATCTCTACTAAAAATACAAAAATTAACCGGGCGTGGTGACGGGTACCTGTAATCCCAGCTACTCTGGAGGCTGAGGCAGAGAACTGCTTGAACCCAGGAGGTGGAGGTTGCAGTGAGCTGAGCTCTCACTGCTGCACTCCAGTCTGGGCAACAGAGCGAGACTCTGTCTCAAAAAAAGAATGCAGATGTGAGCACAGGCCTACTTGGTGACCTGCAAACTGCAGGCCCTGCATCACCACTGTTCGAGACCCTGTACCCTTGTCTGCGGGATGCCCGCCTTGTGCCTTCCCCCCAACCGCCAGGCTGCCAGAGACCTTGGTTCCTTCCCCCACCTGAAAGGGTTTAACTGTAAAACAGAGATGGAAATATCTGTGGTACAAGTTCACTACACAGATCAAGTAGTCAAGTGAGATGAGACGGACAGTGAGTATGAAAAAGCTGTCATCTCTCAGATTCTATGGGAATATAGGCACAGATGATGCTCATCCTAACGCCAGGCATTGGCCCCCTCACTGAGCAAGCCTAGTAATGTTATTTGTTCAACATGCAAAGTTTGATGTTTAAAAAACGCTTTGAAAGTTACATGGCTTGGACAGTCTTTTTCTTAAAATTGGTAAGGGAGTTTGTGTATCAATTTCTGCTTCTTTATTCGTTGAAAACTGTCAACACTTTGGTAAAAATTATTTTCTTCACCATTCTCTATGCACGGCTTTCAGTAGTTAACACTGGTATAGAATCTAAACTCATTTACTCATTTGCCCCTTTGGCTGCAGTGGAGATGGTGTTAGGGCTTAAATAAAGACTGGCATTGGAAACTATTAACATTGTTGGTAGCAAACATTCATTGATACCCATCTTTCCTAGAACTTAATTAAATTGTAAGGAAGATATTCTTTACCTGTCACCTTAGTCCGGGAACCTGGAAATATGCTTGACCAGTTTCAAAACCTTGAAAATGACATTTGGGGCTGGGTAATTCTTTGTTGTGGGGGCCATCCAGTGCATTGTAAGGTGTTTGGCGGCCTCCTTAGTGTTCTACCCACTAGATGATATTAGCACCCCGCCACCTCAGTCTTGACAGACAGATGTCTCTATATATTGTCAGATGTCTCCTCAAGGGCAGGATCATCCTTCCTGAAAACCACTGTCTTACACTCTTCTTTTTCACTTCCCTCCCACATTTAGTCAGTTACCAGCCCTTTTAATACTGCTTCCGGAATATCTTAGTGAGATTTCTTCTTCTTCATCTTCTTCTTTTTTGAGACAGGATCTTGCTTTGTCATCCAAGCTGGAGTGCAGTGGCATGCTCATGGCTCACTGCAGCCTCAGCCTCCTATGTAGTTGGGACTACAGGTGTGTGCCACCACGCCAGCTAATTTTTTTATTTTTTGTAGAAACGAGGTCTTGCCGTGTTGGCCAGGCTGGTCTCTAACTCCTGGACTCAAGCGATTCTTCACCTTGGCCTCCCAGAGTGTTGGGATTACAGGCATGAGCCACCATGCCCAGCCTCTTCTTTTTTTTTTTTTTTTTCTCATTGTTCGTGTGTTAGTTCGAGTGCTTTCCCCATGCCTGAACTATTCTAGTAGTTACCAGGAACCCCACCTGTATTGAGTAACTGATAACGTGGTGCTTTACATATATCATTTGTTGTCCTTGCCACAAACTTATTGTAGCTCTCTGGGTTGTAAGCAACCTAAACCCAGCTCACACTTTTAAACCCAAAGAGGATCTTAGAGGCCTAAGATACTAGGAAGCCTCTGCCTCCTCCTTTCTCTATATTTTACGGACGTGCTTGCACGTGCTTCGCTTCCTTGTCCTTAGAGCCCGCGTCCCAGAACGGGAGAGTGGAAGGGTGTCTCCAGGAGAACTCTGGCAGCAGTCCTTGGAGGGGCCAGTTCTTCACCAAAACTGTTAGGGAGATATCCTCATTTTATATGTCAGGAAATTGAGGCTCTGGGAGGGAGGAACCCTGTGCCCCAGGCTACACTGTTGCTAGTGCTGGCATACTCTGACTGCAAAGCCTGAACACTTCGTATTACTGTGTGCTGCTTCCTAACTCCTCTTTCCTTTTGTCTGTCTCTTCTCCTGCTGGTTGGTCTTCCTGATTTCAAATGTTCGCTTTTGCAATTACAAACGTGGTTGTCTAATTACTTTGCTTAGTAGGTGCCTTCTGTGGTTACTCACCAAGATGAAGTTCAAATTTCGTCTGAAAGATAAAGCCCGTTATATTTGACCTCGCTTATCTTGGAGTTATAGATTTACCTCCTGTCATTTACGTAGTTGTACTTCAGGCTTCAGCTACCCAGTGCTTCACAACTTAATGCTTTTGCTTCTGCAGTTTTCTCAGTATTGGGGAGTGGTCAAGATCACAGGCCCTAGAGAACAGATATGGCTCTACCACCTACCACTTCTGTGACCTTGGACCCTGCCAGACGTGCCCTGCCCACTGCATCCCCTTAGCTGATGCCTGTTCAGGATGCAACATGGCCCTCACTGGAAAGCCTAGCCTCTTAACCATTTCATTCTTAGCCTCTGTACATAGTGCTGTTAGCACTCTCCTTAGTGAGTATCCTTATTGCCAGCATTTATTATTTTTTAAATGCATACCTTTGGGAACAGATTAGTTTGGAATTTTTGTTGTCTTTGGGTATGGACACAGTCCAAGGTTGTGATCTCTGTGTACTGAGTTTCTACATACTTCCAGCATGCGTAGTTTCCTCTGTGGCTGGGCAGCTTTGCTCCTGCCTCTTGCCCTTCAACAGCTGGGTATTTCTTTTTTGTTTGTTTTTAATTATTTTTATTTTTTATTTTTTGAGAGACAGTCTCACTCTGTCGCCCAGGCTGGAGTGCAGTGGTGTGATATCCTGGGTTCAAGTGATTCTCGTGCCTCAGCCTTCCGAGTAGCTGGGATTATAGGCACGTGCCACCATACCCAACTAATTTTTTGTATTTTTAGTAGGAATTTAGGAATTTTTAGTAGGAATTTAGGAATTTCGCCATGTTGGCCAGGCTGGTCTCGAACTTCTGATCTCAAGTGATCCGCCCACCTCAGCCCCGCAAAGTGCGAGGATTACAGGCATGAGCCTCCACGCCCGGCCCTAATTTTTAAATTGAATTTCAGTTGCCACATGTGGCTAGTGGCTACCATATTAAACAGGTCAGGTCTCAACTGTTAATGATAGCTTAACCTTCTTGTTAAATGAGACTCTATGTCTTCTCTAGTGTATAACTTCTGATATTCTCCTTCCTCTCTTTTATGGAAAACTTTTCTATATTAAGACTTAAATGCCTGCTGCACCTGGAGTAATAAACTTGTGGGAAAATTGAATAAAGTACTAATGCCACTGAACTGTACGGTTAAAAACAGTTAAAATGGTAACTTTTATGTTATATATATTTTACCAAAATGAAAAGTCAAAGAGTGCATGGCGAAGGGACACAGCCTGCAGTGAGAGGCTGTCACGGAGGCGTTCGCAGAGGAGGCGGCGCCCTGAGTCTGAGAAGTATTGATATAAGCAGTGACTCCGGGAAAAGAGATGACAAATGGGTTCCTAACTTGGACCTGAAGGGGCTGGAGAGCAAGGGGGGTCAGACCCTAGTGTGGCAGACCAAGGAGGTAAGACTTGGTCCATCCAGCCACAGGAAGCCATTGAGGGATTTTAAGCAAGCAAATGGCAAGTTTGGATTCCATTTCAAGAAAGATCACTCTGGCTGCTCTGTAGAAAATGTATCAGAAGGTGGCAGAACTGGATCAAGGGAGACATAATCAGGCTAATAACAATCACAGTGATAATAATAGCAGCTAACATCCCGCGGTGCAGTGGTTCAGGAGGAAATGATGAGCGCCTGGGAGGCTGTGTGGAGTGTGGTGATCGCACAGCTCGTAAATGATGGGGTTTGGAAAGATGCCAAGGTTTCTGCCATTTGGGGAAGTCTTTACCCATTTTGCAGTGCACTACTGTATAGGAATAGCTAATCCAAAGTCAACTGATCACTCTTCAAATATGGAAAAAGAACTCAGGTTCATATGACAAATAATGAGAGAATAATATGTCAGCTCTCTTCCTTAAAAAAATAATGTAGACAGGTACCGAGGAGAAAGATGTCTGTGGCTATAAATAAAGGGGTAGCAGGTGGGGCGCGGTGGCTCACGCTTGTAATCCCAGCACTTTGGGAGGCCAAGGCAGGCAGATCACGAGGTCAGGAGTTTGAGACCAGCCAGGTCAAATGGTGAAACCCCGTCTCTACTAAAAAACGCAAAAACTAGCTGGGCGTGGTGGCGCGCACCTGTAGCCCTAGCTACTTGGGAGGCTGAGGCAGGAGAATCACTTGAACCCAGGGGGCAGAGGTTTCAGTGAGCCGAGATTGCACCGCTGCACTCCAGCCTGGGGACTAGAGGGAGACTCCATCAAAAAAATAAAACATTTAAAAAAAAAATGGGTAGCATGAGGGATCCTTGTGATGGAACTGTTCTCTCTCTTGACTGGGGTGTTGGTTATAAGTTGCATAGAACTAAATATACACATAAATGAGAGCATGTAAAACTGGTGAAATCTGAATAAGGTTGGTAGATTTTTATCAATGTCAGTTTCTTTGTTGGGATATTATAGTTACGTAAGATGTTACCATTAGGGGAAACTGGGTAACAGGCATGCACAATCTCTGTGTGGTATTCCTTTCCTTCTTTCTTTCTTTCTTTTTTTTGTGGTGGAGGGAGGAGAAACAGAGTTTTGCTCTGTTGCCCAGACTGGAATGCAGTGGCACGATCATAGCTCACTGCAGCCTTGAACTTCTGGGCTCAAATGATTCTGTTGTCTCAACCTCTTAAGTAGCTAGAACTACAGGCACACACCACCATGCCCAACTAATTTTTTATTTTTGTAACGATAGAGTCTTGCTATATTGCCCAGATTGGTCTCAAACTCTTGGCCTCAAGCGAACCTCCCACCTTGGCCTCCCAAAATTCTGAGATTGCAGGCATGAACCACTGCACCCAGCCTTGTGCAGTATTTCTTACAACTGCATGTGTATCTAGAATTATCTCAAAAAGTTAAAAGCAAACAAAATTGAATAAAGCAGGTCTCCCTTGGTGCTCCTAGTTTTCAATATTTTCTACTTACCCAGATGTTTCTTCTGTAATAATTTTCTGTGCAATGATTTGTTTTGATCAAGTTTGACACCTTACTAAGGAATATTTAGCTTTCTTTTTTTTAACCTTTTAACATCTTTCAAACAAGGATGTATCTTAACAATTCATGGAGACTTAGCATTGAGTCACTTTAATTGGTGTCACTTTTTCTTAGTGGCACATGAAATATTGATGTGTCTTACAATCACTGGTGTCCTAGATTCGATACATATGATTAGTGAGTCATTCAGCCATATTGGAAGAGCACAGTAGCTGGTGACAGTTTTGCTAGCTACATTTTTCATGTGTGATTTATCAGTTAAGTGTGTGTTTCTCAGCCCCAAGCCCCCCTTCTCTGTGTGTGCCTTTAAAGCTGGGATCCTGCCAGCTACATTTCTCATTGCCACCTGGCTCTTCCTTAGGCAGTGCCAGTGGGGCAGGAGAGGGTGACTGCATGGCCGGAGAAGGAAGAAGGAACTTGCTGCTTCCTGTTCCGATGAGGCACTTGAGCAATGCTTTTTTGCCCCACAGCAGCAGCAGTTCCTTCCTGTAGATGCACCTGAATCCATTTTTCAGTTTTCCCTATACTTGGAGGACCATCTTCGTTACATCCCCAGGGGTGTTGACACTGGACCAGAGCTCCATGGAAGCCTCTTCCCTGTGTTCCCCCAGCCCTGGGACAGCTCCCACCTCTATGGTACCTTAGTGTTCTCTCTCTCCCCTTTTCAGTGACTAGTTAATAACTTTATGTCTAGTTAACAATTTTTTTATATTCTTTGTATTACAATCTGTATGTTAAGATGAGGAGTGTGATTTCTGTCTCCTACGTGGACCTCGACTCATACCTCATGAACAGAGCCACCAGCTCAGCATGGGCTGCATCTCCGCTTCTCCTTCATGCATGCTCTGTTCTCTGTCGCCAGTGACCTTTTGAAATGTAAATCTGATATTCCTCCCCTTCAGATCTATCAGTGGATTCCTGTGCTCTCAGGTAAAAGAAGAAAATTCTTGCAGGGACGTGAGTGGTCTGGCTCATTTGCGAGCCCTGTCTCGTCTCACACTTCGCTTCCCTTCATCTTTGTGATCCAGCCACACGGGTCTTATTTTAGCTCCTCAACAGCCAGATTGCTTTCTGCTGCATAGCCTTGGCCCATGCCGTTCCCCCTAGTGAGATGCCCCTTCTGCTTCTTGCCTAGTCAGCCTTTTCTTTCTTGGGCCTCAGTTTAATTGTAACTTCCTGGGGAACACCCTTCTGGCCTCCCTGGTGAGGTCTGTTCCCCGACTATGTGCACTCCCAGCCCCTCATTTCCCTTATGGTACTCACAGTCTCCATGAGCCTTTGTATGTGCTACTCTCTACAGCAGGCCTCTTTCCCCACCTGCACTATTTATTTTCATGAGTGCAGGAACTAAGTCAGTGTTTTTTTTCTTACTGCTGTGCCCCAGAGCTTGGCACATTATATATGCTCAATAAATATTTGTTGAACTAAAAGTAGGAGGAGACCATTTGGTGAATCAGTTTTTACCATAAGCATGAATCCCATGAACCTAGGACGCAGAGGTTGTATTGAGTCTAGATTGTGTCACTGCGCTCCAGCCTGGGTGACAGAGTGAAACTCTGTCTCAAAAATAAAAAAAAAAAAAAAAAACAAAAACGCAGCACCTCTATATTAAGTAGTTATTTCTAATTTTTTAGAAAGTCTCTCTTGCTGTGCATTTAGCTACTTCAGTAAAAATACTGACAAGGAGCCAAACCAGGAGAAGAAATCCACTTATTAAACTGGAAATACCGTATGTCGGGTTGCTGCCTTCTCTCATATTCATTGGGAAAGATAATATTGAAAACGTACATCCTCAGTTGAAACCTAATTCTCATAGTGGTTTCTATATTACCGTCCCTCTTTAAAAGACAAACATGAATTATCCTACTTCCTTTCCTTGAGTTGCCGTCAGTCCCAAATTGGAGGTTTTGACACCATGAACCCGCAGCGCACAGGTATTGCCCTCCTAACGTCAGTCCCAAATTGGAGGTTTTGACACCATGAACCCGCAGCGCACAGGTATTGCCCTCCTAAAACTTCGTGTATTCCAGTACAGCGCGTCTGTCTGACCGATGCAGCTGTACCTTTGTTTGCCTTTCCTCTAAGTCTTCTGCTCTGGCTAGGTGTACCGTATATCCTTCCAGTAGCCCATTTCCATACTCTGAAAATTCCTCCTAACCTTGGAAGCATTTCCCTCATTGTTCCTTGTCTTCATTACTGCATCATTAGCATCAACCTTTTTCTGTAGTGAATAAAAAAGTAGAGACTACTTCTTTTTTTTTTTTTTTTTTTTTTTTTTGAGACGGAGTCTCGCTCTGTTGCCCAGGCTGGAGTGCAGTGGCCGGATCTCAGCTCACTGCAAGCTCCGCCTCCTGGGTTCACACCATTCTCCTGCCTCAGCCTCCCAAGTAGCTGGGACTACAGGCGCCCACCACCTCGCCTGGTTAGTTTTTTGTATTTTTTTAGTAGAGACGGGGTTTCACCGTGTTAGCCAGGATGGTCTCGATCTCCTGGCCTTGTGATCCACCCGTCTTGGCCTCCCAAAGTGCTGGGATTACAGGCTTGAGCCACCGCGCCCGGTGAGACTACTTCTTAACACATGTCCTTTGTAGCAGTTCCCAAATTACTGTTTTGTTGAAGTTGGATTTTTACTAATTCTCTAAAAGCACCATAAAATGTAGTGCTGAAAGGAACCTGACATTGTATAGTCCAGTTTCTTTTCTCATAAGTATGACCCCAAGCAAGTCAGTGGCCTGCCCAGGTCTCCTAGGATGTCAGAGGTAGAGCTTGGGCTCCTGGCACCCTGCTCATGATTTTGGTGACAGTGAGGACCATAAACCTACTATGTGTAAGGCAGTGTTGGGAAAGGACAAACAATGTGACTGTGTAAATTAATTTCTTTTTAAACTAGTCTTCTAGAATTTACACATCCAAATCCATGTTGCTTTTAAAAAGCAGACTATGCAGATGCTGAAAAAGATGCCTTAACACTGGTTCAGTATGTCTGAAAATAGTTTCAAAACAGTTTGAACCAAGAAAATATTACTGAGGCCGGGTGCGGTGGCTCACGCCTGTAATCCCAGCACTTGGGGAGGCCGAGGTGGATGGATCACCTGACGTCAAGAATTCAAGACCAGGCTGACCAACATGGCGAAACCCCGTCTCTACTAAAAATGCAAAAATTAGCCGAGCATGGTGGCATGTGCCTGTGGTCCCAGCTACTCTGGAAGCTGAGGCAGGAGAATCACTTGAACCTGGAGGCAGAGGTTGCAGTGAGCCAAGATCGCACCACTACACTCCAACCTGCGCAACAGAGCAAGACTCCATCTCAAAAAAAAAAAAAAAAAAAAAAAAAGAAAATACTGAAATAAGCATAGAATCCTCCAGGGTAACTGCTTTAAAGGGATAAAACGTATTTGTCTCAGTAAACTCTAGTGTGATTGTTACAATGGCTGACATTTCTTCATACTATCCTTTACAGACTGTGGCTACTAATACCAAAGTGCTTGTAATATTCTTAGAGATGATGACCCAATTTGATAATATTAGGAATGATTTTTTAAATTATTTTATATAATACCTCATTGATTACCAAGTGATAGCAAGAACTAGGCATTCCAAACAGGAAAAGGAAGTGCTACCTGGAGAGCTTTTGTGGGCAAGAGATTTTTTTTTTTTTCTTTGTTTCTTTCTTTTTTTTTTTTTGTGAGTCAGGGTGTTACTCTGTCACTCAGGCTGGAGTGCAGTGGCATGATCATGGCTCTCTGCAGCCTCGACCTCCTGGGCTCAGGCAGTATTCCTACCTCAGCCTCTTGAGTAGCTGGGAGTAAAGGCATGCCCCACCATGCCTGGCTAATATTTTTATTTTTTGTAGAGACATGGGTTTGCCATGTTTCCCAGGCTGGTCTCAAACTGCTGGGCTCAAGTGATCCACTCACCTTGGCCTCCCAAAGTACTGGGACTACAGATGTGAGCCACTGCACCTGGCTGAGGCAAAATACTCAAGGTAGCTGCTGGTAAAGACTGACAGACATTCTCTTTGTTTCTTTGTTTAAAAAGCTTTTATTTAAGTACCTTTCTTGGACCAAGCATGAGTGGCACAAGGTGACCAAAGAAAGGCAGAAGGTGACAGATTACAGGTGGATTCTGGTAACAGCGAGTACACGTCTCTTCAAGGAGACAGAGGAGATGGGGATAAAAGTTGAGGCCACGTGAATGTCGAGCTTTTAAGAGCCAGCCAAGAATGTTGGCTTGATCCTGATGGGAAGGATGGAGTCATTGTCAACAGTGGGACACTTTTGAGGAGCAGCAGGCATGAATTAGAACTTCCTGGGCATTGTGAGAAGCAGGTTCACCTGCCTCTTGAGTTTTCAGGCTGAGCTGGGCAGATGACATCATACACACAAGCACAGAAGTGTTAAGCTGCTGTCAAAGGCTGTTACCTGATGAAAAGTCAAATGAACTTTATTGTTACAGTCACCCCATTGTATAGGATTTGTTTGCCTACCAGTTCCTCTCCCTGGGTGGCCAGGCTGAGCCCCTTGAAGACAGGCTATGTCTGGTTCACCTGTGTATCTATATCCAGGACCAGTAGCACTTAGTAGGTGGGCAGTAAATACTTACTTTCAGAAACGAGTAAGTGCTCCATGCTTTCAGGACTACATTGTGGAGAAGGAGAGCTTTGAGTAGGAAGGTATATGAAGGAGCAAGAAAGTCATTTATGGAGGTGCGAATGACCTAAGCGAAGGTCTAGGCTTGGGAATGAGGACAGGAGGCCAGCAGGAGGGCGGAAGCTTAAGGAAAGGATGAGTCCTGGAAAGGATAGCAGGGGCCCTCCCTCCCGGTCTGTATGGTTCAGGCATTCACCGTGCCCCCCTCTACGCCACATCTGTTCCGTCTGCCCTGCTGCCTTTGACTGAGGAAACTGGTGTCCGTGGTGGCCACCCAGACCTCCTTCCTGTGCTTCACACTCAAATGAGGCTGTTCCCCATGTCTTGGGGCTGTCTTTCCTCTACCTGGATCATTCTTCCCCAGTGGCCTGTTCTCAGGATTGAGTTTTCAAATGCCCCCCATTTCCTCATCTTATCCAAAGGACCCATTCCCCGTCCTCTCCATATTCTGTGCTATTACCCTGTCTGGTTTATTTTCTTCCTAGTATTGATTACTACTGGAATCAGCGTATTCATCAGTCTGCTGGTTTAATGCCTGTTCCCTTTACTGGAATGTAAGCATGATTTTGGTCTTTTTCTTCTCTGTCCTGAACAAAGTGTGGCCTATAGGAGACACTAAATGAATGCGTGGGGGAAAAAACGGGTTTTATTGCAGAGGGAGACCCTTTGTTTCATACAGATCGTTTGTAAACTTAGAGATTTTATTGGCAGCAAATTATGATAGAGCTCACAACTGGTCTCCTTGAGAATCGCTGCGGAAGTAGATGGGGGGTGGAGCTTTTATAGGCAGCATTTCAGCGTGTCCTAGCTTGGATGCTGTGGTCTCCCGAGCTCTAAATCTATACTGCTGACTCTGGGGTTGTGGAATGTGTAGCAGGGAATCCTTGCTGAAGGATCCCCAAACCCTTGATAGCCCTGGACAGCCCACAGTGGTCCTGGAGCCAGAGCCAGAATTTAATTCCCAGTGTGAGCAGGAGCTAGAGTGTAAGTCAAGGCAGCAGGTATACTCAGGTGCATTTTCCATTCCCTTCGAGGGAGGGGTGGAGGTTTGAGCCCCTCCACATCCCACCCCATTGGGATCCCTTTGTCACTCTGCCAGCTTTAGAGCAACTTCGAAGGGAGATTGGTGGGGGAGGGGCGCTGTTTGAATCTACCCTGCTGGAGGCCGTGAATAGTTTTATAAGTATGTGAACACTCTATTGTTCAAGTGTTTGCTTCAGTCACTTTGTCTTCTTAGACATTTCTTTAACCTTTTGGTTAGCACTGTTACAGTTTAGTTTTGATGTTTGGTATTTGATTTCCCATCTCCTTTCACTTTTTATTTTTTTATTTAAAAAAAAAAAAAAAAAAAGCAGAAGATGCACGTAGAACAGTGGAAAGCTTAACCATAGAAGCCCTGAGCTGGCCGGGAGAATTGGCAGGCGCTGCGAATGTGCTTGCTTTCTTCACTTTCCCTTCCCTTTTAAAGCCTTTGTTTTAGGAAAAAGGAAATTGGTGTGTTTGGAGAGCAGTTGTGAGCTTTTCAAGACTAGACTCGTTGGTCTAATTTGGTAAGGGCCCAGAACACGTCCCATGAAGTAAGGGAAAATGTGAAGCTGAAGCCGGCGTGTGGGGGAGAGCTAACAACTGGACATTTTCACCCAAAGCCCTGCCTCACATGCCTTTAGCCAGAAGGCTCGGCTATTTATTTCTGGGAGCTTTAGGTTTCCTACTGATGATGGCATCCCCCCTGGTGTCTGGGATGTTCCCTTTCCCTCCCTCCCAGCTCTGTCGATACCTGTAGCATTCCTTCTTGGGTCTGAGCACTCAGTCCAGGCCACCTGTGAAAGATTCCAGTTCTTTCATGGTTCCCTGTGACACAGCATGGCAGGTAGCTTCTTTTTTGTCAGGGCAACTGTTTCCTTCTTTTAGGTGTATGAATAGTGTGTAGTACGTACCTGGGTTCCTAAGATAGATCTCGACTGTCTAGTCTGAGTGTGTAGCTATTTCAGGAACAATGTTCCTACACCAGTCACCAGTTGAACACTCAGGAACTAGAGAAATGCAAATACGTTTAGTTGTTAATTTTCTCCCTGAGATAATACATCTAGCTGAAGATTTTTGGCTACCTCTGTTTTCTGTTTATTTTTTATCTTTTTGAGACAAGATCTTGCTCGGTTCCCCAGGCTGGAGTGCAGTGGCACAATCACTGCTCACTGCAGCCTCAACCTCCCTGGCTCAAGTGGTCCTCCCACCTCAGCTTCCTGAGTAGCTGGGACCACAGGTGTGTGCCACCATGCCCAGCTAATTTAATTTTTTTGTAGAGATGGGGGTTCCAGTATGTTGGCCAAGCTGGTCTTGAATTCCTGGGCTCAAGCAATCCTCCTGCCTTGGCCTCCTAAAGTGCTGGGATTACAGATATGACCCACCACACCTGGTCCACATTCTTATCTCCCTTTTTTTTTTTTTTGACTCCTGTCTACTTTCCTGCTGCCCCTTGCTCCAAGGCTCCCGCTGGACATTCTGCCCAAATACCTGTCCTTACGCAGGTGTTCTGTGTGAGAGAATGAGATGGTCGCTTGGTGAGCAAGGAGTGCATATATGGAGGGCTTGAATGGAAGGATCTTAATGCTTCATGTCCTGAAGTGATGTTGTCCTGGCCCACTCACCTCAGTTTTTACTTTAAGGTGTACCAGGAGGTGGGATGACTCACGTCTAACTCACTTGAAGCTCCGGGAAAAGTGGAGACCAACTCAGTCTTGCTGTCTGGAGACCTCTCTGACCCATCTGTGTTGGGCAGTATTCTGTCTTCACGCCGTCTCTTAGTCCCTTCCTAAAAGTAAAAATAAGGAGTCCCTGGAACCTCTTACCTATTTGTGGTCTATTGCTGAGGAGGGTTTAATTGATGGCCACTCTAGGCAGCCCATATCTACATGTTTGGGGAATCTTAAGTCACCTCTGCATACCACTCTACAGAATGCTGAGGTGTCAGGAATAAAAGAGGCTTAAAGGGGATGCATAGATGAAGGGAAAGTTTTGTGGCTATTTGAAGGCCTTACTAGGACTGGAAGAAAGGAGGAATGCAGTCCAGGCAGGGAAGTGCATGAGTCAGAGGGCCAAAGAGGAATGGGGCTTGTTTGAGGAAATGGGGAGTTCTCAAGGAGGAATCCTAGGGTCCCTGTGGCAAAGCCTAAGGTGGCCTTTCTTCTGAACTCAGGACAGCATTCCAGTCTTGACCACTCATTTGACTTCCAGATCCATATGTTACTCAAATACAGTGCATTCTCTTTTTTTTTTTTAACTTAAAGATTTTATTTAAATTTGAGATATATATTCACATGCAGTTGTAAGAAATAATCTCTTTTACCCTTTTATGCAGTTTCTCCCACTGGTAACATCTTGCTGTATTCTCTCCTTTTTTTTTTTTTTTTTTGAGACAGGGTCTTGCTCTATTGCCCAGGCTGGAGTGCAGTGGCGTGATATCAGCTCACTGCAACCTTACCTTTGCCTCCCAGGCTCAGGCGATCCCCCTGCCTCAGCCTTGCAGGTAGCTGGGACTACAGGCGTGCACCACCACGTCCAACTAATATTTGTATTTTCTTGTAGAGATGGGGTTTCACCATGTCACCCAGGATGGTCTCGAACTACAGGACTTGAGCAGTCTACCTGCCTTGTCCTCCCAAAGTGCTGGGATTATAGGCATGAGCCACCACACCCAACCTGTATTATATTTTTAAAAATTGAATGTATCTAGTTTAAAAAGGCATACAGTTGTGTTACAGCCAATAGCATTTCCTTCTCTGACTCGGAAGTAATGCTAGGTTTTTTGTTTTGTTCTTTTTTTTGAAACGGAGTTTTGCTCTGTTTCCCAGGCTGGAGTGCAGTGGCGCAATCTTGGCTCACTGCAACCTCTACCTCCAGGGTTCAAGTAATTCTCCTGCCTCAGTCTCCTGAGTAGCTGGGATTATAGGCCACCACGCCTGGCTAATTTTTGTAGTTTTAGTAGAGGCTGGGATTCACCGTATTGGTCAAGCTGGATTTGAACTCTTGACTTCATGATCCACCTGCCTTGGCCCCCCAAAGTGCTGAGATTACAGGCATGAGCCATCGCACCCAGCCAGTTTTTTGTTTCCTTTCAAGGAGTCTCCGTTCACATATAAAGAATTACGTAAAAGCCCCCCTTTTCTTATGTACATGATATCATCAAGTACAATTTTTTTGCATTTTGCTTTTAAAATTTAACACCTTATCTTGAAGACCTATCTCCATTAGTACATAAAGAACTGCTTGTTGTAATTGCATAGTATTCTCTTGTGTAGATAAGGTATAATTTATTTAACCGGTACCCTAATTGAAGGACTGTTTCTGATCTTTTGCCGTTACAAACATTTTTTGCAGTGAATATCCTTTGCATATATAATTTCCCACATGTGTAAGTCTTTTCCTGTGATAAATACTTACAAATAGGATAGCTGGTTCAAAGACTGTGTACACTTTCATTTTGATAGGTAGCTGCTAAATTGTCCTCTACAGAGAATGCACCAGTTTATATTCTCATCAGCAATGATATATGTAAGTGCCTTTTTCTTTGTTACCTTGGATGGCACTGTGTTGTTACCAAATTTTGTCTTTGCCAGTTTGGTCAGTGAAAAGCGGTATCTTGGTGTACTTTGGTGTTTGTTTTGTTTTGTTTTTTTGAGACCGAGTCTTACTCTCTTGCCCAGGCTGGAGTGCAGTGGTGTGATCTCAGTTCATGGCAACCTCCACCTCCCAGGTTCAAGTGATTCTCGTGCCTCAGCCCCCCGTGTAGCTGGGACTACAGGCATGAGCCACTATGCCCCCCGGCTAATTTTTGTATTTTAGTAGAGATGGGGTTTCACCATGTTGGCCAGGCTGGTCTCGAACTCCTGACCTCAGGTGATCTGCCCGTCTCGGCCTCCCAAAGTGTTGGGATTACAGGCGTGAACCACCATGCCCAGCTTGTCTTGATATACTTTGAATACTCTATTCCCTTATAGAGAATGCAGTTGATCTTCTCCTGTGTCTTAAAGGCTATCTTTCCTTTTCTGTGAACTATCTATTCATTTCCTTCACCCATTTTTCTTCTGTATTGTTGGTCTTTTCCTTGTTGATTTGTAGGAGTTCTTTGTGTATTATGAAACCTAGCTCTTTGAGATCTAAATGCTGATTTTTCCCCCCAGCAACAATGACCTTGGTGGGTTCTATCATAATACTTGTTCTAAAGCATTTCTATAGTCAGATGTAGCTGTCATTTGTTTATGGCTTCTGAGTTTGCATCATAGTTAGAAAGTCTTTGTTCATTCTTCATTATGAAAAGAAAAATTAGCCACAATTTTTTCACAGGTTTTAATGGTTGCCTTCCCAGCTTTCTTCTTTCTCTCTTTTTCCCTTCCTTCTTCTGTTCCTCCCGTTTAAATACTTTATCCATCTGGAGTTTATTTTCATGCAAGGTGTGAGGTATGGGTCTGATCTTACGAAGTCACGTGTGGTTCTTGAGTGCCTTCTCCAAGCGCTGTGTGCCTCATCCCTGTTACTCAGCGCCTTCTTTGCTGATGCACAGTAGGTGCTTGGTATGGAGGAGGAGGTGGACCCTGCTGCCAGAAGCAGTAGCAGCTCATGTGCTTTGTATTGTTAGGTGCTTTCCATCCATTATTGCTAATCAACACAGCCTCTCTTCACAATAAGTGGTATGTAGCTCCCATTTTACAGATGCAGAAACTTAATGCCAGATAATTTGCCCAAGCTCCTACCATTGTAGTGTCCAAGATACATAAAATTTGATTTTAAACTGTCAGACTCCAAAGCCTGCGCTTTTTCTCTTGACCTGGCTGCAGCGTAGCAGGGGAGCGCCTTGGGAGAGGCATGCGCTTACTGCAGTTGACCACGCTTGAGTATAGGATTTTGAGAGATGGGAGTCAAAAGAACTTTGAAGAACGTGTCGGAAGGGTCTGGAAACACAAAGAAATGCAGAAATACTGTATGCACTCACTAATACAATCCCTAGATCAATGATGTATAGGAAGCATAATGCTCAACTGAGAGGAGAAAAAAATGCTTCTGATAGCTTAAGAGAACCTAACGTGTTCTCTCAGAAAAACGTATTTGAGGCCAGTTGCGGTGGCTCACGCCTGTAATCCCAGCACTTTGGGAGGCTGAAGTGGGCGGACCACTTGAGGTCAGGAGTTCGCAACCAGCCTAGCCAACATGGTGAAACCCCATCTCTACTGGAAAAAAAAAAAAAAAAATTTAGCTAGGTGTGGTGGTGTGCACCTGTAATCCCAGCTACGTGGGAGGCTGAGGCAGGAGAATCGCTTGAACTTGGGAGGTGGAGGTTGCAGTGAGCCAAGATCGTGCCACTTCACTCCAGCCTGAGCAACAGAGTGAGACTCGGTCTCAAAGAAAAAAAAGGAGAAGAACATAGTTGACATAGCTGTTACTGAGATTGTCTGTTAAAGATTACAATGGTAGATCATTCATGAAACATTTCCCCCAGGTTACCTAAGTAGAAATTAGGTGTTAAACTGTGTATAGAGACTTGGATGTCATTTTAAATGGAGCTGGGCATCCTTAACTGATCCTGAAGAGTTAAACACAGGTAAATGTTGACTTAGTTGTTATCAAAATGCTGTATGTAAATCACTTTTTAGATTTGAAGTCATTTTCTCACTGGTGTATAATTTTAGATGAAGAATTGGGTCATGTAAGTTCACAAGTCAGCTTTACTCTGTAGTTTGTGATTACTATTAAACATGCTTATCTTTCAGAAATATACATTTTCCTCAAGGTAATTCAATTATTATTCAGCTTGCTAAATTTAAATGACAACTGCTGGCACACAAGAACGCGACTTTCCATTTTTACTATTCTGAAAATAGAGCACAAATTAAGAGCATTGAGAAGTAGGGTACGACTGTCACCTGCGGAGTCTTGAATTCAGAGTTGATTTCCTTGTCTGCTGATTTTTTTCAATACCAAGATAAGTGTCACAAATAGCACCCTTTCTCAGAGGATTTCCAGGATTCGAGTAACAGACACAAACATAATAAAATGTCAGTGGTGCAGCATAATCAGGAAACCCACCTGCCACCAGATCACTTGTTTGCAGTAGACACCATGTGATCTCAGGAGCAGAGTCCACATCGCTTCCATTTATTTTCTAACATAAAATTCTTGGCTTTTTCTTAAAGCATAGATCTGGAAAGGTGTGCAAAAATCACTTTCCTTGATGGACTGCCTTAAAACAAGTCTCCTCCAATCCTGTTAACCGGATATGCATCCTGCTAGAGTTGAGAACACATGGGTCAGAGGAGAACCAAATGTATCCTTGTTTGAATTCACTTAGTTTTGATTCGTTGCATGTAATTAATGCTTTTTAAAGATCTTCATGTACATTATTTAGCTCCATTTCTTCTGTGTACACATGCAGCCCTGACGGAGACTTGGTCATTGGTCAGTGAGAGAGGAGGGCCCAGAGCCTGAGGGGAGGGGCTCTCAGTTGAGTGCTTGCTTTCCTGGTGTTGGGAGGCAGGAGGCCTCCTAATACCACTAGTTTTGTTTTTGTTTTTTGAGACAGAGTCTTACTCTTACCACCCAGGCTGTAGTGCAGTGGCACCATCTCAGCTCATTGCAGCCTCCACCTCCTGGGTTCAAGCCATTCTGCTACCTCAGCCTCCCAAGTAGCTGGGACTACAGGCGTGTGTCACCACACTCAGCTAATTATTATTAATTTTTTTTGTATTTTATTGGTTTCGCCATGTTGGCCAGACTGAGCTTGAACTCCTGACCTCAAGTGATCCACCTGCCTTGGCCTCCCAAAGTGCTGGGATTATAGGCTAATTTTTTGTATTTTAGTACAGATGGGGTTTTGCCATGTTGCCCAGGCTGGGCACAAGCAGTCTCCCAAAGTACTGGAATTATAGGCGTGAGCCACCACACCTAGCCTAAAATTACCTTCTTTTTTTGAGACAGAGTCTGGCTCTCTTGCCTGGGCTGGAGTGCAGTGGCGCCATCTTGGCCTACTGCAACCTCTGCCTTCCAGGTTCAAGCGATTCTCCTGCCTTAGCCTCCCAAATAGCTGGGATTACAGGTGCATGCCACCACACTGACTAATTTTTGTATTTTTGTAGTAGAGGTGAGGTTTCACTGTGTTGGCCAGGCTGGTCTGGAACTCCTGACTTCAAGTGATTTGCCCACCTCGGCCTCCCAAAGTGTTGGGATTACAGGTGTGAGCCACTTCACCTGGTCCTAAAATTACATTTTAATGGAATTTCAATTTACTGTGATTTTGATGTTGAATAGCTAGCAATCTGATTTCAAAGGTCAATTATTATTATTTATTCTTTCAACGGAAAAGAAAAACTGTGTTAGACCATGTGTGGAGGAAAGCAGAGGAAAAAAATGCAACACGAAAAGGAAAACACCTGAATGTTTAGAAAAGCTGTCCCACCACTTACTGTTAATAAGTCCTCAGTTTTTCTCCTGAATAATATGTGCCTCGGAGCTGTGGATTCTGGTTGATAAACTTATTTTCTCTCCTGTTTAGGAGCCATATTTCATCACTTTTCTGTAGAGAATAGTTCTTTCCAAGGCCATAGCTAAGACTGCTATTCCTCATCTTCATTTTAGTTTCTTCACTGTCGAGTGTTCATCGTAGAGCGCTGCTCCTGGCCCTTAAGGTGTAAACATAGTTTTTAGTGGTTCCAGATTATAAACATTAGAGTATGTGAGCCAGGAGCGGTGGCTCACACCTATAATCCCAGCACTTTGGGAGGCCAAGGCAGGTGGGTCACCTGATGTTAGGAGATCGAGACCAGCCTGGCCAACATGGTAAAACCCCGTCTCTACTACAAATACTAAAAAATTAGGTGTGGTGGTGGGCACCTGTAATCCCAGCTACTCAGGAGGCTGAGGCAGGAGAATCCCTTGAACCCGGGAGATGGAGGTTGCAGTGAGCCGAGATTGTGCCATTGCAGTCCAGCCTGGGCGACGAGCAAAATTCCGTCTCAAAAATAGAATAAAATAAAATAAGATAAATAGATAAATGTATGTATGTTAGAATATGTGGTATAAGCCCTCGTTGGGAAGCTGTTTCCTTTTTTTTTTTTTTTTTTTTTTTTTTTTTTTTTTTTTGAGACAGAATCTTGATCTGTCGCCCAGTCCAGAGTGCAGTGGCGCGATCTCGGCTCACTGCAACCTCTGCCTCCCGGGTTCAAGCGATTCTCCTGCCTTAGCCTCCTGAGTAGCTGGGACTACAGGCGTGTGCCACCACACCCGGTTAATTTTTTTTTTGTTTTTAGTAGAGATGGGGTTTCACTGTGTTAACCAGGATGGTCTTGATCTCCTGACCTCGTGATCCACCCACCTTGGCCTCCCAAAGTGCTAGGATTACAGGTGTGAGCCACCATGCCCGGCCCCGGGAGGCTGTTTTCTTAGCCTGTTTGGATATTTGTAAAGCCACTCCTAATTTCAGGCTGTCGTTAGAAACATGGCATATTAATTGTAGTGTATAAGAAAGTACTTTCAGGAGTAAAATGTGAGGTGATGTTAAAGATTTATTCACTAAATCTTACATTAAAACCTAAGGTGTCCTTTGAACTCGAAGAACCTTATTTGAAGGCAAGCAAAACCGTAAGAATGGTTAAAAAATTAACAGCTTTGGTTGAATTACCTTATAAACACACAGTATGGGTATTGGTGATCAAAGGGAAGTTCAGTGAAGATGCTGGTCGTTCACAGCACTCCAGAGAATTAAAACAGTGAGATGTAAAGGTAACAGCTCTAAAAATTCAGACATTTTCCTTATTAAGCTCTTTTCTACAAGAGGCTTCATCGCATTGAAAAATGAAACCTGGCACCCATCCTAGGAGCGTTATCTGTGCAGAAGCTCTGATTTACAGATTTGTGATCTTAGGGAACAGTGTGCACACCCAGGGTGAAATTTCAACTGATAAAGAGATCTCACTTATGGGGCTGTGTCGTTCAGGGTTCTGCCAGGGAAATGGGCCATTCCAGGTATCCATGTAGGAAAAGCTTTTTTTTTTTTTCTCTCTCTCCCTTATTTTTCCTTTTACCTCCTTTTTGAGGTATAATTGACATTTACAATGTGGTGATTTCAAACAATGTATGCAAAAGATAGTTAAATGTCCTTCACCACCCTCTGTCTCCTCTTGCCCATTTATCACCCCTCTCTGCCACCCTTCCCTGCCCCTTCTCCACCCCAGGTAACCATTGATGTGCTTTCTGTCACTATACATTAATTGACATTTTCTAGAATTTTAGACAAGTGGAATCGTTCAGTAGGTACTCTTCTTTGGCTGCTTTTACCCAATATAGTTATTTTTAGGTTCATCCAGTTATGTATAACAGCAGTCCATTATTTTTATTTCTGAGTAAGTAGCATTCTGTTGTATGTTTTACCTTAATTTGTTTATCCATTCACCTATTGATGTACCTTTGGGCAGTTGCTCATTTTCAGCTATTATGAATAAAGCTGTGAATATTCATCTAGAAGTCTTTGTTGAACATATGCTTTCTTTCCTCTAGAGTAAATAACCTAGGCATGGAATGGCTGGGTCATATAGTTGGTGTATGTTTAGCTTTTCAAAGTGATTGTACCATTTTACATTCCCACCATGAGAGAGTTCCATTTGTTAATTCTTGGAATGGTGAGTCTTTAATTTTGGACATTCTAGAAGTACATGTGTGTTGACATCTCATTGTGGCTTTAATTTGTTTTTTCATAATCACGAATGATGTTGGATATCTTTTTTATGTGTTTGTTTGCCACATGTATGTCTTCTCTAGCAAAGTGTTCAAATCTTTTGCCCATCTTTTTTTTTTTTTTTTTAAAGACAGAGTTTCACTCTGTCGCCCAGAATGGAGTGCAGTGGCACCATCTTGGTTCACCGCAACCTCCGCCTCCCAGGCTCAAGCAATTTCCCCTGCCTCAGCCTCCCTAGTAGCTGGGATTACAAGCATGCACCTCTACCATGCGGCTCATTTTTGGTTTTTTAGTAGCATTGGGGTTTCACCATGTTGGCCAGACTGATCTTGAGCTCCCGACCCCAAGTGATCCACTCGCGTCGGCCTCCAAAAGTGCTGGGATTACAGGTGTGAGCCACCATGCCCGACCTCTTTTGCCTAATTTTAAGATGGGGTTCTTTATGTACTCTGTATATAAATTCTTTGTCAGATAAGTGATTTGCAGGTAACTTTTTCTCAGTCTGTGGCTTAATCTTTTTGTTCTCTTAATTGTCTTTGGAAGAGCAGAAGTTTTTAACTTTGAGTCCAATATATCAGTTTTTTTTCTTTTATGGATTATGCTTTTTGGTGTTGTGTCGAAAAAATAATTTTTCTAACACAGGGTCACAAAGGTTTTCTCGTATGTTTTCTTCTAGAAGTTTTACAGTTTTAGGTTTTACATCTAGTTCTATGATTCATTGAATTAATTTTTATATATTGCCAAGGTACAAATTGAGGTTCATTTTTAAAGATATTCCTACCAGTTATTCTAACACTAATTGTTGAAAACACTCTCTTTTCTCAGCTAAATTACCTTTGCACCTTTTTTGAAAATTGGTTCTCTCTCTCTCTCTTTCTCATTTTATGTGTGTGTGTGTGTAATCAGTGTATTTCTGGATTCTGTTCTATCCCGTTAAACTTTTTGTCTATAGAAAAATAAGACAGTACCATACTGTGTTAATCACTTTAACTTTATAATAAGTCTTCACGTCAGGTTGTGCAAGTCCTCCAACTTGGTTCTTTTTATAGTTACCGACTATTCTGAGTTCTTTGCTTTTCCATATGAATTTTAGAAGGTACTTATCAATTTCTACAAAATATTCTGCTGGGATTTTAATATAGAGATTTTGTTGAATCTAAATTAATTGGAGGGTGATTGACATCTTAACAATATTTAGTCTTTTCATTCATGAGCATGGTATATCTCTTCACTTACGTAGGTTTTTAAAAATTTCTATCCGCAATGTTTTGTAGTTTTCAGTGTACATATTCAGGGCTTGCATATTTTTGTCAGATTTATTCTTATGTGTTCACAGTTTTTGATGCTATTATATATGGAGTCTTTTTTAAAATTTCCATTTCTGGTCAGGCGCGGTGGCTCAAGCCTGTAATCCCAGCACTTTGGGAGGCTGAGACAGGCGGATCACGAGGTCAGGAGATCGAGACCATCCTGGCTAACACAGTGAAACCTCAACTCTACTAAAAAATAAAAAAAACTAGCCGGACGAGGTGGCGGGCGCCTGTAGTCCCAGCTACTTGGGAGGCTGAGGCAGGAGAGTGGCATAAACCCGGGAGGCGGAGCTTGCAGTGAGCTGAGATCCGGTCACTGCACTCCAGCCTGGGCAACAGAGCGAGACCCCGTCTCAAAAAAAAAAAATTCCATTTCTGATTGTTCCTAGTATGTAGAAATATAACGAGTTTTCTCATATTGATCTTGTATTTTGCAGCCTCGTTAAACTCACTTATTAATTTTGGTAACCTTTTTGGTAGGCTCCATTTGACTTTCCAAATAGGAAAGATTTTAATATAGGGAATCGAAAGTTCACACAAGTTCAAAGTCTGGTGAAGGAAATTCAGGAGGTCTCCTATTATTGTTAATGAGATTAGAGTGCATCTGCCTAGAGGAGCAGTGATGTCGGCTGTGTGCCGCTATGGCTTTAGATCATCTGGAAGCTGCTGCAGAATGGGAAAGTCCTGCCTGTTGTTGCCTATGGTCTTTTTGCAACTGTTTCTAGAGAATATTGACTTCTTTTCTGCTTTCCAGATCTAAGAAGGGTAGGGATCTAGGGACCTCTCCTTGGTGGCAGCTAACCTGGAACCCTACGGGGAATGGGATTCTGGAAAATACAGTTCCAGGCCATTTCCTGAAGTGCAGGGAAGATCAGAAGAGGTGGTGATGGCAGTTTGACAGTCTGGCATTGAGGGCATTAATAGAGATACATTATTATTCAGTCATGGAAAAGTGACTTAGCAATACTGTGAAAACAACAGGAGTGTTAGGTGGCTGTAACTCAGTAACATGTGATTTCCAAGAAAGCAAATGACCTCTTTAACAGTATTATCAGTGGTATATCATAGGGGACAAGTAAATGGCAGGCCCACCCTATTTGGTGCTGCCTTGCCTGGTAATTGGATGAGGGTAGACAAACTGAAACCTGTTTAAGGGATAATGATCCCAGTGGTAAGGGGGATAGAAAACCAGGTCGTGAGTGGAATGTGTGAAGGAACTAAGAATGTCTCAGGGATGCATCATGGATAACTGCACATTTTTGGAGAATTTGTTCCATGTGTTCTGAAAAGGAAGTTTTAGGACCAGGGAGTCGAAGCTATCAGGAGACATTTCTCAAGGCACTATCAAGAACTTCCTACCCAGCTGCACTAAGTTTGAGTAGGAAGCCACATCTCTCTTTGTTAGAGTTTGCTGAGCTGCCCAGCCGGAGTATGTAAAGCATGAGACGAATATTCTTCAGGCACCATTCTAACCCTGAAATTTTTTGCAGGGAAAAATCTTTCAAATTGTTGGTTGTAGCTTTTGCTACATAGAATTTTGGAAAGTAAAAGCAAGTTTTTAAAAATAGCTGGCTGGGCACAGCGGCTCACGCCTCTAATCCCAGCACTTTAGGAGGCCAAGGCAAGCGGATCAGTTGATATCAGGAGTTGGAGACCAGCCTGGCCAACATGGTGAAACCCCATCACTACTATAAAAATTAGCTGGGCGTGGCTGGGCGCAATGACTCACGCCTATAATCCTAGCACTTTGGGAGACTGAGGCGGGTGGAACACGAGAACAGGAGATCAAGACCATCCTGGCCAATATGGTGAAACCCTGTCTCTACTAAAATACAAAAAATTAGCCAGTTGTAGTGGTACGTGCTTGTAGCCCTGGCTACTCGGGAGGCTGAGGCAGGAGAATCACTTGCACCTGGGAGGCAGAGGTTGCAGTGAGCCGAGATCGCGCCACTGCACTCCAGCCTAGCAACAGAGTAAGACTCCATCTCAAAAAAGAAAAGAAAAGAAAAGAAGTTAGCCGGGTGTGGTGTCTCGTTCCTGTAGTCCCCAGCTACTTGGGAGGCTGAGGTAGAATTGCTGGAACCGTGGGGGCAGAGGTTGCAGTGAGCCGAGATCACGCCACTGCACTCCAACCTGGGCAACAGAGCAAGACTCGTCTCAAAAAAAAAAAAAAAAAATTATCAGCCGGGCGCGGTGGCTCATGCCTGTAATCCCAGCACTTTGGGAGGCCGAGGCAGGCGGATCACGAAGTCAAGAGATTGAGACCATCCTGGCCAACATGGTGAAACCCCATCTCTACTAAAAATACAAAAATTAACTGGGCTTGGTGGCAGGCACCTGTAGTCCCAGCTACTCGGGAGGCTGAGGCAGGAGCATTGCTTGGACCCGGGAGGCAGAGGTTGCAGTGAGCTGAGATCGCACCATTGCACTCCAGCTTGGTGACAGAGCAAGACTGTCTCAAAATAAATAAATAAATAAATAAAAATTGTCTTATTTTGTTTGAGTAATTCCAGACAAACCAATTCCTTGCATGTGCCTTTAAATATGTAAACTGGGAAATTCATGAAAAGCTTAGCGTCAGAGGCTATGTCTGCAAAAGTCTGTTGCCGTATTTCATGGATTCTGAGCCTCACGTTCTTTTACTCACTTGAGATCTCTGAAGTCTGCACTCACCCCACAGTTGATGCCACCCTTGGATGTCTGGTGCCTTTCATTTGCTGTCATCCAGCTGGCAGTTGTTCTTGCCTGCACATGCACAGATTGATCCTAGCTATTCCTAATGTCATCATTCCAGTAGAGTTTCATGAAGTCTACGCTACACGAGTTGTTTAATCTAAAATACCTTCCCAGGCCGAGTGTGGTGCTCACACCTGTAATCCCAACACTTTGAGAGGCCAATGCAGGAGTATTGCTTGAGTCCAGACATTCAAGACTAGCCTGGGCAACATAGCAAGACCCCATCTCTACAAAAAACTTAAAAATTAGCTGCACATGGTGGAGCATGTCTGTAGTCCCAACGAGTTGGGAGGCTGAGGCAGGAGAATCACTCAAGCCCAGGAGTTTGAGGCTGCAGCGAACCATGATCACACCATTGCACTCCTGTGGGATAGAGCAAGACCCTGTCTCAAAACAAACAAACAAAAAAACTTCACTAAGGTTATACTGTAATTTCGTATTGAAACACAGATATAATGAGGCATATGCTTGATATTGAGATTTTAACTAAGAAATGACTACAATTCTATATTTTCTTGAAAAGAAACAACCAAGTGCATACTTGTGTGCTGCTCAAAGATCTAGGGACCAGCAGCTTATCAGAAATGGAAAATTGTGGGCCCTGTCCCACAACCTTCTAAATAAGAATCTGCATTTAACAAGATTCCCATTAAAGTTTGAGAAGCATTGCTTTACACAGCCTCAGAAAGGAAGGTAACACTATGTAGAAGGAACTGTGTTACATTTTGTTACCAACATATAAAAGTGTTACCTATCACATATCACATAATAAAACTGAAGGCAGGAGAAATTTCTGTATCCCTTAAAATTAATTTAAAAATCCTTTTACCTTAGTCTTTCTAGTTTTAATGTTGTTTTCTTCTTATAAGCCACTTAGAATGATTTTTATGCCCCAGTGCTTTTTGGCCTTGTCTGCGAATTTAATATGTGCAAATTACATTAGCATCCCATTAAATTCCCTCAGATCCAGCAAATGAAAAAAATGTTAAGAACAAATCCAATATAGATACTTGGAGTACCCTACTAGGTAATTTCCTCTGCCTGAATGGATATGTTCCAACATGCTTTTTGTGTGTGTGCATTGTTAATTAAAAACATTTTAAGTGGATACTTTGAGCACTTTGCTTAACTCTTTTCATTGCACTTCCTTTGTTAATTTTTCTTACCCCAAATATGCACATGGCATCATTAATCCTTAATTAGTTATGATTGGTAATGGTTTTGTGGCTATTTTCTTACTGCTTTATAAGTTGCCAAGATTACCTTTTGTTTTCTAAGGAAATAATGTTCATACAAGTCACATGTCTTAGGTGCATTTTGAAAACCCCTGTTTAAATCTGTGTTGGGCAGAGTCCTTAGTGTGTAGATACTAGAATTCATTCTCACTGGTGTGTGGGTTTATTAAATGGTACTTGAGAGGCTGAGGGTCAGGTGATGCACCCAGCACCACACCATGGAACTGGGGGTCCCATGGGAGCTTTTTTTCTTTTCCTGCACATTCAGGAAATTGCCGTTACAGGGGTAGGCCCCAGGACCACGTCATCCCTATAATGCTCCCTGAGAAGATAGGTGCCCTGTGTGTCCTCTAGTAAAGTCGTGCATGCACCTTACTGGCACAGCATAAATCACGTCATCTCTAATTGTGAAGGAGTCTTGGAAATAGGCCAGTGGGGCTTGGAATTGATGTTGACTGAGCTGATGAAGATACCACCACAACCACCACAAAGTGAAATCATAGCTCAGTGACTAGTACACCACTAAAATTCCTGGGAAAAGAATTGTCTTGTGAATTACGTGTAAGAGGAGCATTTTAAATACCCTTGTGGCTATCTGTCATATTCCTGCTATAGTTAAGGAATACTTGATCGATTAAACTAACAATTTGAGCATGTTAGGATGAAGTGTAGATTCTAGAATATTTTTGGAAATCTATTTCTGTAATGTGGGGACTAAATGATTTCTCAAATTCCTTTTGACTCTTATGTGACTTTCATAAAGAAAATGGTTTGAAGTAGGAGTCCTTCACAAAATTTCAAACAGGAGACCAAAAGATGAGTCAATGTTTGAAGCTCTTTTTTTTTAATCGAAATTTTTGAGATAACTGTAGGTTCACATGCCAGAAGCAAGGCAGAGATTCTGTATGCCATTCCACCAATGGTAGCTTCTTGCAGAACTGTAATGCGATGTCCCAACCCAGATTCTGGTATAATCTGCCAAAGTTTGATTTCCCCAGTTTTACTTGTATTTAATTGCCTATGTGTTTAGTTCTATTCACTTTTATCACATGTGGGTTCATGTACCCACCACCACTGTCAAATATAGGACAGTTCTGTCACCATAAGGGTCACTAGTGTCACCCTTTTGATTAACCACTCCTGCCTCACCCTACCCCCCTTTGTGTCCTCTGGCACCCAACCACTTGTCATCTCAGAAATGTTATCTAAATGGAATCTACAGTTTGACACTTTTGGGAGTGGCTTTTCTCATTCGGCATAATTCCATGGAGATTCATCCAAGATGGTGTATTATTAATGGTTTGTTCCTTTTTATTGTGGAGTTCTTTTTAATCTTTTACAGTATTCGTTTACTTCTGGCATAGTTCCCATGTTGGGTGGCTCTGTTCCTGTTCGGGTCTGTCTGCCTCGGTTTTGTGGAGTTGGAACTAGGACCAAAGGTGCCGCCATCCTTCTGATCACAGGGTGTCAGGGGTAGGTTTTGATGCTGTCACAGCCAGTCATCCAGACCTTAATGGAAAGGAAGATGCTCCCGGGATGTGCAACCATTTCCTGTCAAGATGAATCCTGGCTGTTCTTCTGAATGAAGGTTCTTACCATCCTTTCACTCCTGTCAGCATACAGGTGGAGATTAATATATTCAAGTGTGAAATTGTCAGCCCTGCCTCTCCTGCATGTTTGAGGCATGATGGGCTCAGAGACATGCATACAGGAACCACTGGTCGTGACTCTAGTTTGTGGAAAGAAGTTGATCTCTTGGCTGGCGTGATGGCTTGTACCTATAATCCCAACATTTTGGGAGGTCGAGGCGGGCGGAGTATCTGAGGTCAGGAGTTCGAGACCAGCCTGACCAACATGGTGAAACCCCATCTCTACTAAAAATACAAAAATTAGCTGGGCGTGGTGGCGCATGCCTGTAATCCCAGCGTCTCAGGAGGCTGAGGCAGAAGAATCACTTGAACCTGGGAGGCGGAGGCTGCGGTGAGCCGAGATCGCGCCACTGCACTCGGGAGATGGCGTGAGACTCTGTCACAAAAACAAAAGTTGATCTCTTACCTGGATCATCACAAGCTTGAATTCACACATCCAAGATTCTGGTACTTTCAAAACAGTAAAGGCACTGCCGGCTCTCTTCAGAGTATTCTAAAGTGTGTAGAGACAGGGAACAGAGCAAGGAGAGCACAGTTTCCTGCCCTGAAGGTGCTGTCTGGGTTGTGAGGTGAGGTAGGACTATTTAAAAAGTGGAATTTAGAGCCCCAGGAAGGCAGGCAGCACTGTGTCTTGTTTGTTGCTGATTTCTTGGCGTCAGTCTGGTGCCTGGCATCAAGTGAGCACTGAGATACTGAGGGAACTGATGCGGTGGAAGGCAACCTTTCAGCCACAATGCCCAGTTCTTCTGGTGCAGATGAGGGTGACTACCAAGTAAGCCCAGAAAACCAGAGAAGGTGTGGATGTGTGTCTGGGGAGGCTTGCTGTCGAGAGAGGGCAGAAGTGGGGGTAGCCATCTCCCTGCTCCCAAACTCACACCCAGCACTTTCCCATCTCGGGCCCTGGGACTTACTCTTCTCTTGACCTGGTCACTCATCTCCCAGATGGCTTTCTTCATGGAGGGGTCTGGATGTCCCTGCCTCACAGATGCCTGCTGCAGATGCCTCCTGGAAGGCAGCCCCCTCTTCCCATCTCTTCCCTCTTAGACATTCTGGCCCCTTTCCAGCTTTTTTGTCTTCGTGGCATTGCCTGGCATTGTGTGTGTGTTTTTTATGTCTCCTATCTAGAATGTCAGCTCCCTGAGGGCAGGGACCATCCTTCTTTTGCACAGTCTTATATCCTTAGTGCATCACAGGCTAGTGCCTGGCATATCATAGTCACTCAGCATATGTTTATTAGATGATTTAGTTCGTTGTTTTGAGGCTATTCTTTAAACGCATGTCCGCCGGGAGCTAGAAAGTTTTGCTCGCTCTTTAATTATGCATTTTGGTAGCATTTACTTGGAGGCCCTACTGTGTTTTGGGTGTTTGTGCCACAGACATAGGGCAGAGAGAAGAGGAAGGTTCATTCCCCTTCCCTTGTGTTCAGAGGCTTCAGCCCTGGCAAACGCACACACACTCGACTGGCCACACGCTGGCCACACACACTTGGCTCGCCATTGTCTCGAGTGGTGGGTGCTCTGGTGGAACAGGCCAGCCCACCGAGGGCAAGGTTGACAGCTGAGGGGAGAGGTGGGCCTCCTGACTGAAGCTGAGAAGAAGAGGTTTTGGAAGTTTTGCGTTTAGGTGCTTGAGTTCAGTCCCAATTTGATTCCTTATTCAATTACCAGAAAATGTGTGCTGGTTAATTTAGAAAATGCATTCCCTGTAAGGAGATCCCCCCTCCCCCAACCCCTGCATCCTGCTTCTGGTCTCGTCCCTGCCACCTCCTCCCTTACTCTCTGTACTGCATTCTGGCTGCCATTCCTCAGATACACCAGTCTCACTCATTGACATTTGCCATTCCTTCTCTCTGGAATATTCTCCCCCAGATACCCACATGGCCCCATCCCTCACCTCAGTGAGTCTCCATTCTCATGCAACTGTATCAGAGGCCTTTTCTAACTATCATGTGGAAGGTGTTCCTCTCCCCACCTCTCTCCTTCTCTGTTGGTGAACTGTCCTCTCCTGAGCACTGTCGCCGCCTGAGCTGTGTATTTTATGCATGCATCTTGTTGTATATCTTGTTCATTTGTTGCCTATCTCCCCCACTAGGATCTAAGTCGCATGAGAGCCAAAGCTCAGTTTTGTTTCGGCCAGATCTCCAGTGCTTAGAAAAAGTGCCTGGCTCGGCCAGGCGCATTGGCTCACGCCTATAATTCCAGCACTTTGGGAGGCCGAGGCAGGTGGATCACTTGAGGTCAAGAGTTCAAGACCAGGCCAGCCAACGTAGTGAGACCCCGTCTCTACTAAAAATACAAAAATTAGCTGGGCGTGGTGGCAGTCGCCTGTAATCCCAGCTACTCAGGAGGCTGAGGCATGAGAATCGCTCGAACCTGGGAGGCAGGAGTTGCAGTGAGCTGAGATCGTGCCATCGCACTGCAGCCTGGGTGACAGAAAAGAAAAGTGCCTGGCTCATATGAGACACTCAATAAATGTTTGTTAAAGGAATGAGTCAGTTCCTGAGCATCCTAGTAGAAGAGAGCCAAGTCAGTCTATGCCTATTATCACCCCTGGTAAAAGCAGCCATGCCGCAGTCATTTCAGGTGCTCTGATGCTGCCAATGACCGGTGTCATCTGCCTTGAGACCTTAAGGGCCAAACAGGACGCAGGGTCTACAGAAGAAGAGTTTCTCTAGAGTTGGGGTTACTGGGGATGGTGCTGTTAAAGCAAGTGGATATTGAGCTAGGACTTGACACTAGGGTAAGGTGTGATGGACATTAAAGAGGATGGTTTTTGTCAGACATGCAGAATGGATGAGGAAAATGTAAAAGCTAGAACTGTACTGTGCATGGCTTTGAGTGCCAGTTACAGATGCTCCAAGCTCTCAGCCTTCCCTTTGCATGGTCTCGGACCATTGGCGGATTGAGTTCTGGGATGCAGCCTGTTCCTAGGAATGTCAGCATTATTGCTTTTTGGTGTTCTGAACTTGCATGCAGGGCAGTCTTGCTATACCTCAGCTTAAGTGAATGTTGGGTGTTTTCTTTTTCTTTCTTTCTTTCTGTCTTTTTTTTTTTTTTTTTTTTGAGACTGAGTCTTGCTTTGTCGCCCAGGCTGGAGTGCAGTGGTGCGATCTTGGCTTACTGCAACCTCTGCCTCCCGGGTTCAAGCGACTCTCCTGCCTCAGCCTCCCGAGTAGCTGGGATTACAGGTACCTGCCACGATGCCCAGCTAATTTTTTTGTATTTTTAGTAGAGATGGGGTTTCACCATGTTGGCTAGGCTGGTCTCAAATTCCTGACCTCATGATCTGCCCGCCTCAGCCTCCGAAAGTGCTGGGATTGCAGGCATGAGCCACTGTGCCCGGCCGAATATTGGGCATTTTCTGTTCAGCTACAAGTTACTTCTACTTTTCTCTACTATTATTGTAAAAAATTAAGAAGAAAACACTGTTGTATTCTCTCTTAACCTGATAGGTTCTCAAGAGTAGTTTGGCTTTTTACCATTCAGGATTTATTCTAGATTATGGTGTTTGCACTTGCTTTATCTTTTGCCCGCCCGCACAGTACCTCCCACACGTTCGTCCCCTGCAGAGGCAATATTAAAACCCCCAGCTCCCCTAGACAATACTTCCTTACCTTTTCAGGTCAAGACACACAGAGAAAAGATTTGTACAGCACACTGGGGTAAATAGATGAGGTTGGATTGGGCTAGCAGCTGCCCCAGGCTGGGCTGTAAGGAGTTTGAGGGGCTTTGTGTTCCATATGTACTTGGAAGCTGGGTGCACCTATAAACCATTCTTGGCACAAAGTTAAGGAATTGGAGGTGCCCGTAGTATTGCCTGGGAAGCTGTAGTAGAGACTCAGTAAATACTTAACTGAATTTGTTGAATGAATTACATAATTTGACAGTGATGAGCTTTATATCTGGCTGTATAGTTAAAGATGAGAGAAAATATGAACGATTTCTCTTGCCCTTCATACTTAGAAGCAATTGATGATCAAGTAGGACCCGCCTAGTCACTTGGCATTTGCATTCGTTGCTGTATGGGAGGTGTTTTTTTATTGTTTGTTTTGGAGACAGGGTCTCTCTCACTCTGTTGACCACACTGGAGTGCAGTGGCACGATTATGACTCACTGCAGCCTCAACTTCCTGGGCTCAGGTGATGGGAGGTTTCATTTTTGAGGCATAAATCAGGTAATAATGTTTTCAAGTATAGGTTTAAACAAGAATTTAGAGCAGTTTCTCAACCCTAGCTACATGTTAGAACCACTTGGAGGGACTTCTCAAAATCCCTGGAGATTTCTATGTAATTGACCTGGGGTACTATCTGAACAATGATTTTGTGTTGGTTGTTTGTATTTTCTTTTGTTTTTGGAAACAGCCTGGAACTTACGGAGTTTGAATCTGTATGATTTTAAAAAGCCTTTTTCCCCCTGAGTCATTTGAGAATTAACTGCTGATCCAGTGCTCTGTCACCTGGGTAATATAGTATATTTCTAACAAAAAGAACATTCTGGTGTAGAACCACAATATAACCGTCATAGGAAAAAAATTAATACACTGATACGTTACCACCACTTACTCTTGATCTCCATTCAGGGTGTGACATTTGCCACACATTACATTTGGTTGTTAGGTCTTTTTGGTCTCCTTTCATTTGGAACAGTTCCTCAATCTTTCCTTGACCGTCATGGCCTTAAAACTTTTGAAGATTGCAGGCCAGTATATTTTGTAGAATGCCTCTGAATGTGGAGTTGTCTGACGGTTCCTTTGATGGTATTCGGGTTAAAAACACATTTAAAAGGAGTATCACAGAATCAAATCGATGCTGTGTTCTTTTTACAGCATCCTGTTGTGTAACTCCCAGTTTGAATTTGTCCCGTAGCTGATGATGTTCACGTGGATTACTTGATTAAGGTGGTATCTTGACAGGCTTCTCCTTGACTTAATTACTCTTCTCAACCCTTTATCACAAGTATTTTATGGGGAGGTGCTTTGAAACTATGTGACTATTCCATTCTTCATTTCAATGTATTTGTTTGCTTATTTCTTTCTGTATGAACTTGTGTTTTCCTATTTGATACAATGGCTTATAGTCTCTTACTATAATTACTTATTTTGATGCTGATGTTGTTCCAGATTTAGCTTATAGGAGCACTTCAAACTGTCTTCTGTAGTCATTTGAAGGATCCCATCATTCTTTGAGCACTCTTTTGCTTCTTGGCAAACGTACATTCCAGGTTCATCTTGTACTTTCCTTATCCTATCCCAGAATTAGCTATTTTTCCCAGAGAACTCTGGTTTATTTAGTGAAGAATGGAAGCCACAAAACTGGGTGCTAAGTGTGTTCATTGTTACTTGGATGTTGCTTGTTTTCTAGCCCTCAGAGTGACAGGGCTAAGGGAATAAGCGTGCGTGCGTGTGTGTGTGTGTGTGTGTGTGTGAAGGAATATATATTCACATATCTCACATGTACACAAAGTTACAGCTAATATTTATTATGTCTATATATATTGGAAACCATGAGTTCATGTCAGTAACTAATTTAGCCAACCTCACAGCGTTCATTTGAGTTTTCTCCCTTTTCTTCCATTTGTGTAACTTATTTTCTCAACAGTGAGAAACATGGCTGTCATTCTTTTTTTTTCCTTGAGATGGAATTTCACTTTTGTTGCCCAGGCTGCAGTGTAGTGGCACGACTTCGGCTCACTGCAACCTCCGCCTCCTGGGTTCAAGCGATTCTCCTGCCTCAGCCTCCTGAGTAGCTGGGATTACAGGCATGCACCACCACACCCAGCTAATTTTGTATTTTTAGTAGAGATGGGGTTTCTGCATATTGGTCAGACTGGTCTTGAACTCCTGACCTCAGGTGATCCACCCACCTTGGCCTCCCAAAGTGCTGGGATTACAGGTGTGAGCCACCATGCCTGGCCCTATTATTCTTACTATACTTAAACAGTGCATCAGTCTCCTGTATGTAAGCCATCTCCATCACCGCCCCCATAGATGCCTTCTCCGCATAGACGCCCATTGCTCTCTGCTTGGGCTCTAACTCAGAATAGGGTTTTTGTTTGTTTGTTTGTTGTTTGTTTTTGAGATGGAGTCTCGCGCTGTCGCCCAGGCTGGAGTGCAGTGGTGTAATCTTGGCTCACTGCAACCTCTGCCTCCGGGTTCAAGCAATTCTCCTGCCTCAGCTTCCCGAGTAGCTGGTGGGACTACAGGTGTGTGCCACCACGCCCAGCTAATTTTTTGTATTTTTAGTAGAGTCGAGGTTTCACCGCGTTAGCCAGGATGGTCTGGATCTCCTGACCTCGTGATCCACCTGTCTCAGCCTCCCATAGTGCTGGGAATACACACGTAAGCCACTGCACCCAGCCAGGATTTTTTTAAAGCTCACCAAATGGTGCTAACATGCAACCTAGATAGAGAACAGAATTAGAAGAAAGGTGAGACCCACACTATTTGATTTATTGTTAAGTAAATGGCAGGTTTTTAAGCCAGGTTTGACGAAGTAGATTCTTCCTAAGGAAGTGAAATTTAAAGAGAAGACTAAATCCTAACAAGACGCATGGTCAAAACAAAACAAAATAAAAACAAAAAACACGGTGAAAGTATAGCCTGTCACCTGGAAAACTTTGAAATATATCTGTTTTAGAAATGAATTTACTTCTGTTGTGCATGAATTTCAGTCTATTTCCCTGAATTGCCTGTTTATAGGGACAATATTTGAAAAGTTTAGTTTGTTTTTGAAGAACATGTTTGATTAAAACTTACCCCCTTTTTTTATGTTTTATTTTATTTATTTATCTATTCTTTATTATTGATTCATTTATTTATTTTGCTCTTGTTGCCCAGGCTGGAGTGCAATGGTGTGATCTTGGTTCACTGTAACCTCTGCCTCCCAGGTTCAAGCGATTCTCTTTTCTCAGCCTCCCGATTAGCTGGAATTACAAGTGCCCACCACCACACCCAGCTAATTTTTGTGTTTTTAGTAGAAATAGGGTTTCACCGTGTCCCCCAGGCCAGTCTCGAACTCCTGACCTCAGGTGATCCACCCACCTTGGCCTCCCAAAGTGCTGGGATTACAGGCGTGAGTCACTGCACCCAGCCAACATTGCATTTTTTAAAATAAACTTTTAATTTTAGAATAATTTTAGATTTAGAAAAAAATGACAACCTAATACTTTTTTTTTTTTTTTTTTTTTTTTGTAAACACCAAATCTTTAAACAGGAAATATTCAGGCTGTGGTTGCTCCTTTTCTGTAGTTGGTTTCACTGTAAAATGTAGAAGCCAAGTTACAGCAGCTTGGGCGTGAGGAACCCTATCCACTCCTTCCACTTGCAGCCAGAGGAAGCAAAAGGCTTTTAGGGCCAAATATAACAGGACCCATGGCCAGCCTGCCTGAGATGGTCAACATCCATCTTACCGGTGTTTGTAAATCCATTTTCTTAAAGGAGGGCACTGCTGCTGCAGGTGGATTTTCTCCATGCGTTTCACACCTAGACAGAGGCACACAATCTGACTCCAAAGAAATCCAGCATGAGACCTAAGGAAATTTCAGTAAAATCTCCTCCTTGGTTGGGTGGATTTTGCATATTAGGCTTTTATATCTTTATACCCAGAAGTGCAGAGGGAGAAAGGCTAATATTTGAATGCGGACAAAGTCAGTGACAACATGTAGGTAAAATAATTTTTAAGCCTTTTTTTCTATAAATAAAACATTATTATGTATTCATGAGAGCCCACCTCAGTTTTCATCCATGGTTCCTTTTGTATAGTTTCAGTATGTTAAACTAGATCTCTGCTTCCCAAAGTTGAGTCCTTCAGGAACCATCTTTATGATTTTGCCATGTTTGCAAACCTGTTACTCCCTTAATCTTTAATTTGACTCACTTGTAATTCGGCCTTATTCTAGGTGATATCTGTGAAACCATGGATTTGTTAACTGTTGGGTGTTCTGAGGACCTGGGAACTAGATCTTAAAGTCTCCTCACAACAATGAAATTCCATAAGCATAGAGTCTGTCTGGGGTTTCCCACTGTGAGCTTTGAAGTTACTGCGGTTGGTTGAGTGTATGTTTTTTCCCAGTTGATACATAGAGTGAAAGTTGACAGCATTCCAATAAATGTTACTTTTCAAATGTGTGCTGTAAATTACAGTGTCTTAATTTCTTCAGATTCAGCATATTTCTCCAACTAGAATGTTTATGATTGTGTATCATTTTTATTCTAATTCAGAGGAGCAAAACCTGATTGTCTTAATTCATGTGTACAGGAAGATGTAGTAGTGAATTCACCCAATAGGGAATACGTTTATTTATTTTATTTTATTATTATTTTATTTTTGAGGCAGAGTCTGGCTCTGTTGACCGGGCTGGAGTGCAGTGGCACTATCTCAGCTCACTGCAGCCTCCACCTCCCAGGTTCCAGTGATTGTCCTGCCTCAGCCTCCCGAGTAGCTGGGACTACAGGAGTGTGCCACCACACCCAGCTAATTTTTGTATTTTTAGTAGAGACGGGATTTCACTATGTTGACCAGGCTGGTCTCAAACTCCTGACCTCAAGTGATCTGCCTGCCTTGGCCTCCCAGAGTGCTGGGATTACAGGCGTTAACCACCACGCCTGGCCTGGAATACATTGATTTATAGGACACTCAGTGCCTGCCTTAGAAAACACAAGTAGAAAACATATAAAACATACAGTATTAATAATAAATATAGAAAAAAAATTTGGAATACAGAGCATAGAGCTTTATGTTCACCACTCTGAAGATGTCATGGAAAAACATCTAATTTATGATAAATACGTATGTACCATAATTGAGTTAATATATTCTGCATTATCTGTGAGGAATACTGCCCAGAAGCCATCTGGATATTGTCATATTCAAATCAGGTCCTTTGCTGAGTGGAACTATATTAATCGTGTGTATGTTTGTGTGTGTATTCTTTTAGGTAAGATATTATAAAAGCTCACCTTAATAGGCTTCTTTGAAACCAAACTTAATGTCATGTTTTGCAAAAGGGGTGACAAACCAAGATGTGGGAATAATTAAATGTGAGTTTTATGCATCCTTTTGATTTAAATGAAATACTGTGTTCTACTTAGTCACAGAGATGAAATGTCGTCTTGCACACCATTTACAAGCATTTAATTTGTTACAGAAATGGGTTGTGAATATAGATGTATAACCTTCTGCTATGATGTTACTTTAACAGAGAGAAGGAGCAAGAAAGGGAAGAACAGTTAATGGAAGACAAGAAAAGGAAGAAAGAGGATAAAAAGAAAAAAGAAGCCACTCAGAAGGTGAGTTTAATCAGTTAAGTCTGTCTTTATATCCACTAGGCATCCGGCATCCAGAAGAAGAAACTGTCTTGGCTGGAATACCCAATATCTTTTTTTTTTTTTCTCTGAGAGAGAGTCTCGCTCTGTTGCTCAGGCTGGAGTGCAGTGGCACCATCTTGGCTCACTGCAACCTCTGCCTCCCGGGTTTAAGCGATTCTCCTGTCTCAGCCTTCTGAGTAGCTGGGATTACAGGTGCCTGCCACCACGTCCAGCTAATGTCTGTATTTTTAGTAGAGACAGGGTTTCACCATGTTGGCCAGGCTGGTCTCGAACTCCTGTCCTCATAATCCGCCTGCCTCGGCCCCGCAAAGTGCTGGGATTACAGGCCACTGCGCCTGGCCTGAATACCTGATATCTCAGTAACGGTACTTGAGACATTAGTTTACTTAAAAGTTTTCATATTTGGAAGTGGGAGAAAGTTCAAGGTCTGTATTTGTTACCATAAAGTAGATGTTAAATAATGCTATGGCTGATTTTTTGAAAACAACAGTAAACAATATTAGAAAGGCAAGAGAGTTTTCAGACTCTCAATTCTTATTGTATTTCCTTATTTGTATATTAATTTAATCTACATTTTCTTAAGCATATAGAATAACTTTTAAAAACTGGCTAGAGGTTGCCCCGGTGTTCTTTTGGTCCCCCATGGTGCTGTGTCTACCTTCGGAGAATGACAAGTAGAAATCCCTCTCGGAAAGGATCTAGTGAGCCCACGTAGTGCTTTGGAGGATATGGCATTGTGTGGCTTTGAGGAATTGCTTAGAGAAAACCAGAGATGCTAAAAGAAGAAAGACAAAGGGCTGACGGCTGTCACCTGTCAGGTCTCAGGTGAGCGGTTTGTCCAGCAGAGTTGTCTAAGGCAGGGTGGTTAGAATGCGCCTGCCTTCCCTGTTTGCTTCAGAGCATGCCTCTCTACCCTGTCCGTTGTCCGATCTTACCTGTTTCCCCACCTTACCATTCTTTTTGCATCTCTTAACTTGGGCTGTGGCTCAGCAGGGGTTACTTTGGTGCCTTTTTGGAGGCAAGGTGATTTTCTGTCAGATATTGTCACTGCTATGTAAAGCATTTGCGAAGCAGGGCCTACTGTGGGACAGGTTTGAGGATCCCTGTGTTGGTGCTAGTTATCGAAGCTAAGTTTAGGGAGAAAGAAACTGTGACAAGGTTCAGAGGAAACTCTAGATTTAGAACAGAGTCAAGCCAATCAAACACAAGCCAGTATAACACTGCACGTTTTTCCAGCATTATTGGATATGGCGTTTCTCATAACTCAATTTTTTGAATTATTGAAATAATTATTTCAAATTATTGAAATAATTCAAAAAATTATTTTGAGTATCAGCATAAGAAAAATTCTGAAAATAGTTTCTGAACTGGATTGCATATGTCCCTGCCATGGATCACTTGAGCCCAGGAGGTGGAGGTTGCAGTGAGTAGAGATTGCACCACTCCACCCCAACCTGGGTGACAGAGTGAAATCTTGTGTCCAAAATAATAATAATAATAATAATAATAATGGAAGTCAGATAACAGCCCAGAGAAGTTTTTGTACTTCCCTTTGGGTCCACGGCCACATGCCCTGTCACTGAGGTTGCAGTATGCAGCTCCGCCAGCCGTGGGGTGTTCGTAGCATTGCCCCTGTGGTTTCTGGGCTCTTTTCCCTGTGCCTCGCACACATTGTGCCCTCCACCTCCAACTGGAGTGACGTGAGATTAAATCTCAGTGAAAGTTTCCTTTCCTTAGGACACTCACACATTTCGTCTACTAAGTTGTTACAAAAATCGGATTTTGCAGTCTCTGGAAATGAATGGTTAATAGATTGGGTATCAAGGAACTTGAGCAAAGGCTGTTAACAAGAGGATGCCAAACAGAGTGATTTAGAGAGTATATATTCCTTCTTCATTTTTAACATACATAACAGTGTTTTCTTAAACTACAAATATCAACGTCTAAAATGATTAATAAAATATGCCTCTGTAAACTTTCATTGGATTCCACAAAGAAAAATGATTTAAAATAAAGATGGTGTGACTGTAGTTGAGAGTGAATGAGATTATTTATGCAGAGAATGTAGTTTATGTAGCTGGATAATCTCTCCTGTGTGCTTTCATCTGCATTAAGAGCTGATTAAGAAGTGATGGCAAAGGGGAAAATCACCGTAAATAAAATTTCTAAGTGATTAATTTTATGAACAGTAAAAATTCTATCGTTTTTGCTCAAAAATGTTCCAGATCAGCTTGACACAGAATCTAGGCTGACGCAGGCTGGTGCATGGCCTTTGATCTTGTTTTATTATACTGAACCATTGCATAATTTCAGAATTAAATTCTGATTTAGCAGTTTTAAGGAGAGCACAAAGCTTACCATGTGATTATCTTCGTGGTTTCCAACCTTATTGTAGAGACAACGCCTCAGCTAGGAGCCATAAAATGTGCTATGATGCAAAGAATCGTGGAGAACGTGCCAGAGGTCTATCATGTGGTCAGTGGTTCGTTCATTCAGTCCGCAAACATTTGTGGTGCCTCTTCTAAGGGCTTCCACATCTTTCATGCTGCTTTCCCCAGCGCTTTATGACCACCTCTTTGTGTCCATCTTCACTGTTTGACTGACTGTAAGTTTCTTGGTTTTATTCGTATTTGTATTGCCAGTAACTAGGGCAGTGCCTGGTGCAGAATAATCACTCAGAAATTGTTTAATAAGTGAATGGTCAAGAATGAAGGTGGAAACATAATTTTCTTGAAGAATTGACACTTACTTAAAGCTAAAACGAAGTTACTTCCACACAGAAATTAAGCATGAGCCTTTTCCAGTGTTCATTGGTTGTAGCAGTTGGCTCTTCCTGGAGCCATCACTGAGTAAACTGTTAGATATCCATTCATGAGAGAGGTGTCAAAGAAGGATTCCATTCACATTCATTTAGGCTGATGCTGCTAATTGTTCAGTGTTGGCAGAACACATGCTTTGATTGTCCAGCTTTTTGCCGTCTGGGGGACAGCTCTTAACAGAACCCACATGATAAGACATATTTGACATTATTTGGGTCTGTTGCTTACAATGGGAAAGCACTGACTTCCTGTATATGACTGATCTTCAAAATGGCATTCTAAGAAATAGTTACAATGGTATAAAACCTAAATTGCCTTTGGGAATTGGTAAGTAGCTGCACATCATTCATTCTTGGATAAGTGGAGATATAGAAAAATCATACCAGAGTATTTTCAGTATAATTGAGCTCTGTAACAGTACTGGGAAACATTCATTTTTAAGACACTGGGTTCCACAAATTCACTGTAATAGAATTAGCTTGTCATTTAACACAGGAATGTAGGAGACACACCAGGATGTTCTATAGGTGGATCCTTCAACTCCTATTTAGAGTCTGATGATGTGTTGGGATCCATCACAAGGTGGGCTGGTCAGCTACAGGACCTTCCTTCCAAAGATGATTGTGTTTTTGTGAACCCCCATGGCCATAATCCAGTATGATTACCAGCCACAAATCATCAAACTTCTTCTTTGCTATATGAGTATTTTTATTACAAAAGTCAGATAACCAAATAAAAATGCTTTAAAAGATTAACAGTTGGGAAAATGAGTCAGAATCACCCATGATCTCAATAATTTAATGTAACCACTATTGCAATGATGACATAGTTCCTTTTGGATGTTTTGCTTATGCATCACCTTTTGTTTTATTGTTATAAATTAGATGCCCTCCTTTATTTTCCCCTCTTAAAAATATCAGAAGCAGTTTTCTATAAGGCTCCTAATCATCATTTCCAAACTCTCTGAAGTCCATTACTATGTTCAGCCTGTCCAACCTTCTAGAGGTTAATCATTTCTGTAAACGTATTAGTTACTATATAAAGAAATACTTTTTTTAAACAAAGCACCCTTGATTTGTCCAAAATTTACATATTTCAGTCTTCGTGCTATACTTCATGCTATTTTATATAAATGTTGATAATAACAGCAAACATTTATTGAGCACTCCATAGCGTATCTGATTTAATCCTTATAGCAGTCCTTTGCAGGGATATACTATTATTATCTCTATTCAGCAGATAATAGAAAACTGGGGATCTCATAGCCAGAAAGTGACAAGGTTTGGTTTTGAATCCTGCTTTCCGACCATGATGTCTGGTGTCTCTGATGACGAGTCCCTGAAGTTTTGCTTTTTAGATTTGAGATCAAGTGTTTGTGTCTATACTCATAGGGGAATCTTTTTGTGTCTATGGCTAATTTAGTTTCTGGGCCACATTCATGTGATTTTTCTCTAGTCATAGCAATCAAAATGCAAGTAGCATTCTCAGTACAGGGACCTCATCCTATAATGAGTGGAATGCTTTTTAGTTTTACTATTCTTCCTAATGGTGGTCATGTAAATTATAGCTGGACATATGGCCATAGTCTTTGGAAGGATGTCTGAACTGACTCCCAGCTCCTTTTTCTGGATTTCAGCTATGCCTGTGTGCCTGACAGCTTGGATTACTTGAGTTATCAGACTAAAGTAGTCTGAAAATATAGTACTGAATTAAAAAGCAAATCTCATTTACTTTTATCTGTTTATTTTGCAGGTCACGGAACAAAAAACCAAAGGTAAGTTTTTTTTTCTCTTTAAATTATTTAGAACCTTTTGTGTTTAGCTTTTACACTGTTGCTGACTCAGCCTCCAATCCACTGAAAAGAAAGTGGGCGTAGAGTAATTAAGGTGGGTTGTTTGCAGTCACTGAAGAGCAGTAATGACAAATTGAAAATACCTGTATTAGTGTTTCTAGTTGGCCTTAAATTTTTTAGGAGTCAAAAGAGTAAATACCTTGTTTTAAAAAGTTTATTGGTCATGGCTGGGCACGGTGGCTCACGCCTGTAATCCCAGCACTTTGGGAGTCTGGATTACCTGAGGTCAGGAGTTTGAGACCAACCTGGCCAATATGGCTGAGACCCCATGTCTACTAAAAATAAAAAATTAGCCAGACATGGTGGCTCATGCCTGTAATCGTAGCTCCTTGGGAGGCTGAGGCATGAGAATCGCTTGAACCCAGGAGGCAGAGGTTGCAGTGAGCCGAGATAATGCCACTGCACTCCAGCCTGGGCAACAAAGCGAGACTCTATCTCAAAAAAAAAAAAAAAAAAAGTGTATGGGTCATGATTTTGAATGGAACCTTTTCAAAACTTTTTTAAAGAATAATAGCAAAAAACAAACACCAGCTTTTAATTTACAGATGCGAATTACAACGGTTTGTCAACCACCTTGACTGATAGCATGCATTGAGTCTGATAATGGAATATTGCACCTAGGATGTTTACTCTGCCTTCTAAGCTAAAACTTGGAATATGCTTTTTTAAAAGATAATATATTTTGAGTAGCTTAACTCTGTTAAAAAATGTTATAAACGGGAGCAGGTGCCCCTTGGGTCATTCTCAACCTAATAGTCTGTGTTGTTTTGGCTTCTTGCTCTGCTGTTAATTTTGATCATGTAGTTTTGTCTGGTGATGTTCACACTTTCTTTCATTTCCCCTTCAGAATGAGAGAGTTAATTCTTTGAGATAGCTCCTCTCCTTGCCCACTTAAATATGTGTTTCTCAATTAGGTATGCATAAGAATCATTTGCATAAAATCATCAAAATACACAGTCCCAGGCCATGGCCCTAGCAGATGTATTTTGAAAAGCTCTGCAGGTGACCCCAGTACACATCCCTAGTTGAGAATCACTGCCTTAGATGAAGGGAATTAGATGTGACTATGATGACTTGGAGAAGGACAAGGGTGATGGAGAGGTCAAGGCTTGATGGGAGGCCCTGTAATGATTGGTTTCTTCATGGTTTTGTTTTGTTTTGTTGGACTACCAGACCAAAGCCTGTCACACAATGATGAAAGAGTAATAAGACAGTGCTAATTTCTTAGGAAACTTAGTTATGGAAAATAAATTCTCATATAACTAGGCGTTACTATAATAAATTTCTAACCAAAAGACATTTCAAAGGAGAATGTAGTCTGGGAGTTTGTAGTGAAGTGTAAAAGACACCATGGTTATTAGTTATAATTAATTGGTTACAGAGAATAGTATCTGCCCTTGTACATTTCCTCAGTTTCAGCCCAGAAGTAGGCTTTATTTTGGAAGGATCTTTGTAAATTACTTGCTTGAAATATAAATGATACTTTGCCATAGAAATAGTGTTATTCATGCTGGTACAGTGTCCATGCTTTCTAAACCAACATACTTTCTAGAAAAGGATTTGGGCACTTAAGTATTTGTATTTGTAGGGCTTTTTGATGATTTATGGGGACAACAGATGAGAAAATTGGCATTTTTTTTCCTGGACAGTCTAGACTCTGGTTGCTGGAATGTGGTGGTTGGGTTCCTAGGCTGGCCACAAGACTGATGCTTGCAAAGCCAAGTGTTAGTTGTGCTACAGAACTGAGCTGCTCTGTGTGATAAGTGGTGCTGGGAAACAGAAAATCTGTTAGGCGTCTTTTCTTATAGAAAAAAAATTGGGAGGGATACCAGACCTGTTCTCAAACACATTCTTCTTTCCTCTACCAGTCTTAAAAATCAAGCTTTCCTTTCTACTCACTACCCAAAATTTTTTTTTTCCACTTGGGCGCTTTCTCATACCTACTATGTCGTGGAATACAGTTTCACAGTCAACCTACTCTCCCTACCTCCCATCCCTCCAATCGAAAGATAACATTAAATAATCCTAAAGGGAGATGAGAGGCCATTTCAATCTCCTAAGGGATTTAATTGTTATATAGCAAGTAAAAATACCAGTTGTCCCTGGGGTATGTTAAGAATGTAAACAGAGGGAGGGCCTGACCTTTCTAGTGTTGGGTCTAGGTTTACAGCCACATCTTCATCTTTATTCCCAGTAGCCCACCTTGGTACTCTTAAGTCTCCTCCTTCTTCTCTTACCTCAGCTAAAATGTCTGGGGGACATATTCCTCTTCCCAAAGATAGTGTCTTTCTCAGGCAATCTCCCCTTCACTCTGAATCTATCCATCTTTCCCCAACAGTTGCTAGAAGCACAAAGAAAAGACCGTTGGTACCAAGTCCCTGGTTGTATAGAGGACCGAAGTGAGATTTTTCTGTATTTCAGAGTAGTAGTGCATTCATTATATATTCTTCCTGTATTCTCCACCATTTAAAAAAAATTGTGAGAATTCTGCAGAGGAATAGGATAGAGATTTCAAGTGGAGGTTATGTGAAGACATAGGCTAGAGCTGGCTTGCTACCCAGGTATCAAATAATAGAAAGCACTTAAGGTAGAAACTAATATCCTCCTTCGTTGGATTTTAGAGTAGAACTGAAAGAGTTTGAAGAATTGATGTAATCATTCAGATTTAACAGGGATGAAGTTTAGGATTAAAAAGCCCAATTGCATAGACTGTGTAATAGAGGAGGTTGGACATATAAATTTAGCCTTGTTAAAAAGATGTTAGGGGCCAGGCACCGTGATACAGGCCTGTAATCCCAGCTACTCGAGAGGCAGAGATAGGAGGATTGCTTGAGCCCAGGAGTTCAAGGCTGCAGTGAGCCATAATTGTGCCACTGTACTCCAGCCCGGGCAATGGAACGAGATCCTGTCTCAATTGAAAACAACAAAAAAAAAGATGTTAGAGTGATGGCTGGCTTTAATGAGAGTGTATCAGCATAAGATGACCTTAAACTGCATTAGTAGGCCGAGCGCGGTGGCTCACGCCTGTAATGCCAACACTTTGGGAGGCCAAGGCAGGTGGATCATAAGGTCAGGAGATGGAGACCTTCCTGGCTAACACAGTGAAACCCCATCTCTACTAAAAATACAAAAAATTAGCCAGGCGTGGTGGCGGGCGCCTGTAGTCCCAACTACTCAGGAGGCTAAGGCAGGAGAATCGCTTGAACCCAGGAGGTTGAGGTTGCAGTGAGCCAAGATCATGTCATTGCACTCCAGTTGGGGCAACAGAGCAAGACTGTCTCAAAAGAAAAACAAAAAACAACAAAAAAACCCCTGCATTAATAGACATACACTATCCAGGAAGGGATTTACACTTCCTGCACCACACTATGAAAAGGAACAGAGAGCAACCTCCATGGACCATGTGGAGTTCAAGCCAGATTGGGCAAGGAATTTGTCAACTCAGAAAAGTTTAAACACCTGGGCTCGTTGAGCTCCCAGAGCAAGGCTTCCTGCTTGGGGAACCTCAGGTAACTGTCTTCAAAACTTTGAAGGACTCTAGTGCCTGACACTTAACAGTTCCTTGGTAGTTATCTGTTAGATATTTTGTTCAGTGAAGCTTATTCTTCAAATAGCACCAATGGTGAGTCAAAGCCAACAGCGAAAAGCTTCTAGCTCAGTAGAAGTTAAATTTTTTAGGTGTTGTCCTTTACCACTGGGACACAGCTGAGAGCAGCACCTTCTCCATCAGCATACCTGGGGGTTATGGGCCATCGCAGGACATTAGCTACCACTCTTTGTTTTGAGCCTATTTCAGAAGACATAGTACAGTGAGTACAGGATAACCTTGAGTCTACTCATTTATTACTATTGGAGGGGTCCCCTCCATTAAATAATTTATAAACTACTTACAATACCCCTTACACCTTGTAGAAACACCTGTGTGTTCTAACACAGTGGTGGGAAGCCACTTGTTCAGAGATGAAACTGGCTGCCTCTGAGAGAGTGAATGAATGGTGAGGTATTACAAGACATGTGGCTCCGATAAATTAGCACGAAAATAGTCCAAACAGGAGGTAATGAGGACTTGAACCTGATTAGGAGCAGTGATGGTAAAGGGGAAGGAAGGAATTGAGAGAGGCTTTAGTTTAACTTACTGTTGATTGGATAATGATAATGTGGGTGGGGGGCATTGAGAAGTCTAAGATACGAAGCAGGTTTCTGACTTGAGCAGCTGGTTGGGTGATAAGTTCATTCTTTGAGGGTGAAGAAATGGGATTGGGGCTAGGAAACAAATTTGAGAGGAAGGGAAAGATGGTAAGTGGTAGTTAAAGCCTGAGCATGGAAGAATTTGTACGCAAGGAACTGAAATGTGGAAAGGGTGCAGGCCCTATCGTCACATTGATTTTGTTTTGTTTTGTTTTTAAGCCACTACTTATGGCCAAGTTCCTTTGCTATTCGCCAGTCAAAAGCCAGCATTGCTTTTATGACTGTGGACAAAATTGGCCTCGCTGCCTATTTTTGCACTGCCCATGAGCTAAGAATATTTTCTATGTTTTTTTAATTATTGGAGAAAAAATGGGGACAGTATTTCATGACATGTGAAAATGACAGGAAATTCATATTTCACTGTCGGTAAATAAAGTTTTATGGGAGCACAGCCACACTCATTTGTTTACACATTGTCTATGGTGCTTTGGCCCCACAAGTGCAGAGTTGAGTTGTTGTGATGAAGGCCATATGGCCAGTAAACCCTAAAGTATTTACTATCTGGCCCTTTACAGAAAGTTTGCTGATCCCCCCGATCAAGAGTAGGAGAAGCCCACACAGAAAGAGGAAGGGAAAAGCTGAAGAGCTAGCTGGAGCATGTCTCACAGAAACAGGAGGGAGGGAATGACGAGTGGTATCAGAAGCTGCAGAAAAATCAAAGAAGAAAAGGTCTAAAGCGGGCTGGTTAGACTGGCAACCAAGATCACTAGTGACTTATGGGGAAAGAAGCTTGCAGGGGGATGTTTAAGGCAAAAGCCAGTGTGTGTTGGGTTAAGGAGGGAGTGGAAGGTAAAGAAATAGAGGCAGTGCTGAGAGGTTACTGAAAATTGTTCAGTACACATTGACCGCTCACTGCGTGTCATCAGATTTAAAATGTTCAGCCTAGAATGTCTTTTCTAGGCCTTGTTTGTATTTTAGCTACTACTTTAAAAACGTTTCTAGGTCATTCTTTTTTATGTTTGATACCATTGAGATAGTTAAAGGAAATAATAGTTTGTACTAGTTCTGTGTAGCTGCTGTGTTCAGAACCCTGCCTGGTTCGGAAGTTTCTTAAAGAGCCCTTTTATCCGAAAAAGTAGCATCTAATTGGAGTTTTCAGAAATAGGGGCAATTAGAAGTTTAAACTGTGAGATGCAAGAATGGAATACGATAAATGGGATGAGGAAGGGGAGGAGATTCAATTCAATGGTTCTTAAAAGTAAATGGAGGGACAGGCATGGTAGCTCATGCCTTTTATCCCAGCACTTTGGGAGGCTGAGGCAGGTGGATCACCTGAGGTCAGTAGTTTGAGGCCAGCCTGGCAAACATGGTGAAACCCCGTCTCTACTAAGAATACAAAATTAGCCAGGTATGGTGACACACACCTGTAATCCCAGCTACTTGGGAGACTGAGGCAGGAGAATTGCTTGATCCTGGGAGGCAGAGGTTACAGAGAGCCGAGATCACGCCACTGTATTCCTGTACTCCAGTCTGGGCAACAAGAGTGAAACTCCGTCTCAAAAAAAAAAAAAAAAGTAAATGAATGAACAGCCAGGTTCGGTGGCTCACGCTTGTCATCCCAGCACTTTGGGAGGCCAAGGCAGGCAGATCACCTGAGGTCAGGAGTTCGAGACCAGCCTGGCCAACATAGTGAAACCCCGTCTCTGTTAAACATACAAAAATTAGCCAGGCGTGGTGGTATACGCCTGTGATCCCAGCTACTCCGGAGGCTGAGGCAGGGGAATCACTTGAACCCAAGCGATTCTCCTGCCTCATGAGGTGGAGGTTGCAGCAAACTGAGATCCTGCCACTCCACTCTACCCTGGGCAACAGAGCAAGACTCTGTCTCAAAAAAAAAAAAAAAAAGTAAATGAATGGAAATTAGAAAATAGGATACATAGCTTTCCCCCACAATGTTTTTATTTCCCTATAGTACTGAGATCATGTTTAAGCCACAAACCTTTCCTCTGGAAATTAAGAAACTATGCCCTTACTTTGAACAGCTCGTCTTTAGAAAAACTTGCACAACTTACAAATCCTTAAGATTCAGAAAAGAGACAGCCTGAAAAGTAACATATTCAGACTTAACAATAGCTTCTCTTGCCCTTTATCTAACATTCTGGACCATGATGATGGGTGACGCACATGGATTCTGATGTCTTAAGTTTGGACTTTGGGAGTCAATTTGGATCAGACCTCCCGCCTAAAAAGCTGCATTGCTCTCCAATTAGTGCTGGCAATTCTGGTTGGCCTTTAAAGGCTTAACATTCTTGGATTCATAGAAAGGTGTGATTTTAAAAATAGAATAAGAATTCACTCAGGTGCTGAAACACAGTTTGCTATGACTAAGGTGGTGTCTTGGGCGTTTTCTGACTGTTTCCTGGAGGTTTTGTTTTTCTTCTTTTTATACTTTGACCTGTTTGTACGTGATGTCCTGGAGTTTGAATGACTAATCTCCTGGGCCAGAGCACACTGTATTGGGAGGAAAGTGGTTGAGGTGTGTTCCCATTTTATAATGACTTTATCATTTACAATCCATTCTGTCTCTGATGTGGTGGGAAAGTGCCCTGAGGAACTTTTGCAAGGAATCTTACATGATACGTGATACCTACCAAATTTCTTCGGTTGAAACAGTGCTGTGAATGTTTTAAAGTGAGTCAAACTGAAGTTCAGCACTCAGTCCTGCAGGTCACTGTGTCTTGTCTTGTTTTTCTGGATTGAGTTAAAAGTATGTAGTAGACCTGGTTAACTTATAATGAAGATTCTAGACCTTTTATAGAAGGGCAGCCTTACAGAAGCAGCTCTTTCTGTCCTAAAAACCAGTTTGGATGAATTTCTCCAGTCTCTGCCAACTTCTTGTTTATTCTCGTAATAAGATAAAAGGGGATTGCGAATGCCTTATGCTATAGAATCCGCCAATAACAGATAGAAAATTAATATTAAATAATCTTCATCCGTTCATTTACCAGTTATGTATCCATCTATTAGATAATGACTAATTTTATTTTCTTTCTTTCTTTTTTTTTTTTTTTTTTTTTTTGAGACGGAGTCTTGCTCTGTGGCCCAGACTGGAGTGCAGTGACGGGATCTCAGCTCACTGCAAGCCCCGCCTCCCAGGTTCAAGCAATTCTCCTCCTCAGCCTCCTGAGTAGCTGGGACTATAGGTGCACGCCACCACACCCAGCTTACTTTTGTATTTTTAGTAGAGGTGAGGTTTCACGATGTTGGCCAGGATGGTCTCGAACTCCTGACCTTGTGATCCACCTGCCTTGACCTCCCAAAGTGCTGGGATTACAGGCGTGAGCCACTGCGCCCAGCCGACTAGTTTTGTTTTCTTTTTTTTTTTTTTTTTGAGACGGAGTCTCGCTCTGTCGCCCAGGCTGGAGTGCAGTGGCGCAATCTCGGCTCACTGCAAGCTCCGCCTCCCGGGTTCACGCCATTCTCCTGCCTCAGCCTCCCGAGTAGCTGGGACTACAGGCGCCCGCCACTGCGCCCAGCTAATTTTTTCTATTTTTAGTAGAGACGGGGTTTCACCGTGGTCTCGATCTCCTGACCTTGTGATCCGCCCGCCTCGGCCTCCCAAAGTGCTGGGATTACAGGCGTGAGCCACCGTGCCCGGCCAGTTTTGTTTTCTTAAGTCACACATTTATTCTGCTTATCAGATTTTGGATCCTCTGACCTCCACTCCCCCTCCCCTTACTGGGATGCCTAGTGCTGCCTTGTGATTGGCTGAAGTTAGACATGGGGTGGCCTGGAAGTTGCTGCAGGCACTTCCTGTCACCCACAGTGTGTTAATGTCTGGTAGTGGCATAGATTGGGCCGCTTGATTTCTGATGATGCTGTATCTCTCTCATAAAGGAGCCAGTTCAACAAGCGACATGCTGGCCCAGCATCATTTTAGCAGTCAAAGCAGTGTTACCCACAGAGCTGGCCGTGACGTTACCCTGGGAGGCAGGGACTTGGGCCTCAGAATCATCTGAACTATCAGGCTTGATGATTATTTCTGTACGACTTCCAGCCTCTATTTGCCAGGCAAAGTTTATGGAGAGGGTAGTGATCTTTTGGCAGCATGTAGTGAGGGAGGTACAGATCTCAGAGAGCCTTCTCTGTAGGTTCAAGGGGGAGAGCCAGAGGATCCGGCAGAGTGCAGCTTCATGGTTGCCCCGACATTCCCACACTATGCGGGCCATTTTTAAAATTGAGGTCAAAAAATCGAATTATTTAAAGTAAATAGAAAAAGTATTTACATTTAACAAAAGCAAAAAGATTTGCAACATTTCTAGTATTTACACAGAGAGCGGTGCAAGTCTTTGAGTCCAGGTAGCTGTAGAAACCAAAACCAAGCTGAGTTTGTGATTTTCCAGACCTGGAGTTTCTTGTAAGAGTCTACTCTGTGCCATGCCCTAAGGAAAAAAGAAAAGATGAAAGATGGGTCCTTGCCCTCAGGTAGTCATGGCCTGGTGAGGGAGAAGGACTTGTAAGTGGAGAATTTCTGTGGCAGAGAGAGATGGGACTTGTAAATGGAGAATTTCTATGGTAGAGATAGATGGACTTTTGAATGGAGAATTTTCATGGTAGAGAGAGCGGGATGATGTGTTCCAGGAACACTTAGGAAGAATGTTTAGCTCACCTAGGCCGGGGACTTCAAGAAAGGTTACTCAGGGGTAGATCTTTTAAGAAGGTGGATGAGGGCCGGGCGCAGTGGCTCGCGCCTGTAATCCCAGCACTGTGGGAGGCCGAGGCGGGCGGATCACGAGGTCAGGAGATTGAGACCATCCTGGCGAACACGGTGAAACCCCATCTCTACTAAAAATACAAAGAAAATTAGCTGGGTGTCGTGGCAGGCGCCTGTAGTCCCAGCGTCTTGGGAGGCTGAGGCAGGAGAATGTTGTGAACCCGGGAGGCGGCAGAGCTTGCAGTGAGCCGAGATCGCGCCACTGCACTCCAGCCTGGGTGACAGAACGAGACTCTGTCTCAAAAAAAAAAAAAAAAAGAATGTGGATGAAAGGAAGGGACCCTTGGACTGAGGCTTGAACACTTTCCCAAGGACTTTGCCATGGACATTTAACTCTTCTAGGCAGCACTTCAGGGCATTAATTCCACTGTTGATTTAGGGGAGTGAATGATGATCGCTTCCATCTCCCCCTTAATTGATGGAATGTATTCCATGATCTTGCTGTGTTTAAATTCATGTCACTATCAGCCGCCACCTTCATCCTGCCTTCAGTAAACTGTGAAGAGATGGTGGAGAATTTGGAATAACTATGTCCCTTGAGAGTAGAGTGAAAGGAGAAGTTACTTTGTTAGAATTGGTACCATGTAAGCTTTCTTACAAATAATCTTAGCCAGGGTCTGGGTGTGGTGGCTCACACCTGTAATCCCAGCACTTTGGGAGGCCGAGGTGGGTAAATAGCTTGAGTTCAGGAGTTTGAGACCAGCCTAGGTAGGCAACATGGCGAAACCCTGTCTCTAGAAGAGGAAAAAAAAATTAGTTGGCATGGTGGTGTATGCCTATAGTCGCAGCTACTTAGGAGGCTGAGGTGGGAGGATCACTTGAGCCCTAGAGGTGGAAGTTGCATCAAGTCAAGATCACCGCACTCCAGCCCGCATTATACAGCAAGACCCCATCTCAAAAAAAAAAAAATAGGCTGGGCGCAGTGGCTCATGCCTGTAATCCCAATACTTTGGGAGACAAAGGCAGGCGGATCACGAGGTCAGGAGTTCGAGACCAGCTTGGCCAACATAGTGAAACCTCGTCTCTACTAAAAATACAAAAAATTAGCTGGTTGTGATGGCGGGCGCCTGTAATCTGAGCTACTTGGGAGGCTGAGGCAGGAGAATCGCTTGAACCGGGAGGCAGAGGTTGCAGTGAGCGGAGGTTGCACCCCTGCACTCCGGCCTAAGCGACAATGTGAGACTCCATCTCAAAAAAATAATAATAAAATAATAAAAAATAATAATAATCTTGGCCAGGCGCAGTGCCTCACTTTGGAAAGCCAAGGTGGGAGAATCCCTTGAGCCCAAGTTCGAGACCAGCGTGGGCAACATGGCAAGACTCCATCTCTCAATAAAATAATAAAATTATTTAAAGTTTTAGAAAAAATGTATTTGATGTATTTCAAAGACTGTTTCCCAACCCCTCTCTTTTAGTGCCCGAAGTGACGAAACCAAGTTTAAGCCAACCAACGGCCGCCAGCCCAATTGGCAGCTCTCCATCGCCACCAGTCAATGGTGGCAACAATGCCAAAAGGGTGGCAGTGCCGAACGGACAACCGCCAAGCGCCGCCCGCTACATGCCTCGGGAGGTGCCGCCGCGATTCCGTTGCCAGCAGGACCACAAAGTGTTACTAAAACGTGGGCAGCCCCCTCCACCGTCCTGCATGCTCCTTGGGGGTGGGGCAGGGCCTCCTCCCTGCACAGCACCTGGAGCAAACCCAAACAACGCACAAGTGACAGGAGCGCTGCTGCAGAGTGAGAGTGGGACTGCGCCAGGTAAGGCACGCTGTGAATCGAATGCATGGCAGCTTGACAGACAGAGAGCACTTTGTTTGCATTGCTTGATGTAAAGTCCAGGAGAGCCATTAATTGTATAAACCACTGGGATTAGTCAAAAGATGAGAGAGGATCCTAGTATGTGATGTGTATTGGTGATTCTTGGAACTGAGGGTTAGTGTTCCATAAGTGTGTGCTCTTGGCATGAGGGCTGTTTTAGCTGTTGATGCTCATTATTTTGGGGGCCTTTTTTTCCTTCTCAGACCAGAGTGTTATAAATTTGAACCTCCACAGTTCCACTGTCATATGTGTTCAGGGCATAATTGGACATGGGGCTTGTGTGAAGGCGAATCTTTAGATGCCTGTGTTATGTTTCCAGAATGCTAGGAGGATAGAGAAAATGATTTGCTACATTGCAATATAGAATCTTGGGAGGATTCTAAAATAATACTATTCTATAGCTTTTTAATTAGATTTTTAAAATCAGTATTTCTTTTGAGGGCCCTGAATTTTGAGCTTTGTTAAAAACTGTATGTAGAAATAAGAGAGATTTAGCTGAAGGGTTCTATTAGACGTTTTGAGAGTTTTTAACAGATGAATACTAAGTCAACTGTCAGCTAAGAATTTCTAAATATCTTTTAAAGTTTATTAACAGATTTCAACTTAAAATGTCTTTTGGGGTGATATTAAAATCCAGAGCTTGAATACCATTAAGCATTGGCAAAGACAATGAATTGATTGATGGTTGTCACCAGTAGGATGCTTTATTGGAGTTCTGAGTTTGAACAAATAATTGCCTAGAAAATTCGGTCACCACCTTGTTGTGTGCAGAGTAAGGATGGAAAGAAACCTCCTGGTGACACAGACTTCCTGCAGAGATAAGCCCTACCCATGGCCTTTCCTTCCTGGCCTCTCCTAACCAGCTGCAAAAGGAAGCATGTGAGGGGGCGGGCCCTGTTGGGCGGAGTTTCTGCAGCCCAGTGTAGCCAGGCCTTGGTGGAGACATGGGGCCAGTGTAAGTCAGAGTGCACATTATTAAAACCAAGGAGGCCCCTAAATCTCAAGAGTTTGGGATTCTATGCTTTTTATTTTTCTATACCTCTGTATAGTACTTTGCAACTTCAAATTGATTAAAAGCTGCCTGGTTAAAGAAGCCAAAGTAAATTGAGAGGAAATGATCTCATTAAAAACATTTTTTCCCACCAAATATGGTAAATTCCACCAAAATATATGGTGAGCCAGCCTCATTTATCAGATTAAGTTCCTTGGGGTTGTGAACTCTGCCTAATTCATACTCGTGTGACACCCCCCCAACCCCGGGCACCGAGCTCAGTGGCTCAGCGGGCATCCATCATTCAGCAGATGCTTACTCAGCAGCATTGTGCCGGCTGCTGCGTGGAATTCTAACGTTAGCAAGTTAGAGTCTCTGCCTCAAAGATGCTAACATGGGGAAGGAAAGTTGTGAACATGGTGCCGCAGTGCTGAGCAAAATGGCTCTAGACAGGGAAAGATTATTTTCAGGTGATGAGCTTGAAAACAGCTTGGTAGATGAAATGACACTTGAATTGGGCCCAGAAGGATGAGTAAATTTCACTGTGTGAATTCAGCAGGAAAACACAGTAGGTGCCAACGTGGAATGGTGCCAGAGTGAGAAGGCATGAGTTGTGGAATGTCAAGTAGTGTGGAATATTAACATCTACATAGGAAGCAGGAGAAGATAAGACTAGAAAAGCTGGTTGGTCCCAGGTCATGGAGCATCTTGATGACATTCGAGGCCAAGGAATTCAACTTTATTCTTGTGCACTAAGGAACTGTTGAAGGTTCTCCATACAGCAGTGATATAATCGAAGGTGTGCTTTAGAAAGATTGCTCCAGCCAGGGGTGTTTAGAGTGGACTGGAGATACAGAGCAGGTTTAGAGTGTCATTGCTACTGCCTTGTCCCAAAATACAAGAAGGCCCTTCTCTGTCAACAGGAACGGCAAAGGGTGTAGTTTTGAGAGAGATGAAGTGAGACGTAGCTGGTATAACACAAGGCAAATGAAAAAGAAGAGATGACTAAGACAGTTGTGATACAAGCAACTGGATTGAGAGAAACTGGCATGTGATTAGCTCTCCTAAGGGCAGAGCTCAAAGGAGAGCCCCTTTGAGGGATTAATGGGTAATGAATGCATGTGAAGCTGTGATTAATAAGATGATCTCTTCCCCAGACTCAACCCTTGGAGGTGCTGCTGCTTCAAATTATGCAAATTCCACTTGGGGCTCGGGAGCCTCCTCCAACAACGGCACCTCCCCCAACCCAATTCACATCTGGGACAAGGTGATTGTAGACGGGTCTGACATGGAAGAGTGGCCTTGTATTGCCAGCAAAGACACTGAATCTTCTTCCGAAAACACCACCGATAACAACAGTGCCTCGAACCCTGGCTCTGAGAAGAGCACTCTGCCAGGAAGCACCACTAGTAACAAAGGAAAAGGGAGCCAGTGCCAGTCTGCAAGTTCTGGGAACGAATGTAATCTTGGGGTCTGGAAATCTGACCCTAAGGCTAAATCTGTTCAATCTTCCAACTCAACTACAGAGAACAACAATGGACTAGGAAATTGGAGGAATGTGAGTGGTCAGGAAAGAATTGGACCTGGCTCTGGCTTCAGCAACTTTAACCCAAATAGCAACCCATCTGCCTGGCCAGCACTGGTCCAAGAAGGAACTTCTAGGAAAGGGGCATTGGAAGCAGAGAATAGTAATTCCAGTGCACAGGTTAGCACAGTAGGTCAGACATCCAGGGAACAGCAGTCAAAGATGGAAAATGCGGGTGTTAATTTTGTTGTCTCTGGCAGAGAACAGGCTCAAATTCATAACACTGATGGACCAAAAAATGGAAACACTAACTCCTTGAACTTAAGTTCACCAAACCCCATGGAGAATAAGGGAATGCCCTTTGGAATGGGCTTGGGGAACACCTCCAGGAGCACTGATGCCCCTTCACAAAGCACTGGAGATCGAAAGACTGGGAGTGTTGGATCTTGGGGTGCAGCTAGGGGGCCTTCTGGAACTGACACAGTCTCTGGACAAAGCAATTCTGGAAACAATGGGAACAATGGAAAAGAGAGAGAGGACTCCTGGAAAGGAGCTTCTGTTCAGAAATCAGCTGGGTCAAAAAATGACTCTTGGGACAACAATAACAGGTCTACGGGTGGGTCCTGGAACTTTGGCCCCCAGGACTCTAATGACAACAAATGGGGTGAAGGGAACAAAATGACATCTGGGGTCTCTCAGGGAGAATGGAAACAGCCGACTGGGTCTGATGAGTTGAAAATTGGAGAATGGAGTGGTCCAAACCAACCAAATTCTAGCACTGGAGCATGGGACAATCAAAAGGGCCACCCCCTCCCTGAAAACCAAGGCAATGCCCAGGCTCCCTGTTGGGGAAGATCTTCCAGCTCCACAGGAAGTGAAGTTGGAGGTCAAAGCACTGGAAGCAACCACAAAGCAGGAAGTAGCGACAGTCATAACTCTGGCCGTCGGTCGTACAGGCCCACACATCCTGATTGTCAGGCTGTCTTGCAGACTCTTTTGAGCCGAACTGATTTGGACCCCAGGGTGCTCTCAAACACTGGCTGGGGCCAAACTCAAATTAAGCAGGACACAGTGTGGGACATTGAAGAGGTGCCAAGGCCTGAGGGGAAATCTGACAAAGGAACTGAGGGGTGGGAGAGCGCTGCCACACAGACCAAGAACTCAGGGGGCTGGGGAGATGCACCCAGCCAAAGCAATCAAATGAAGTCTGGATGGGGGGAGCTCTCAGCCTCTACAGAGTGGAAAGACCCCAAGAACACAGGAGGCTGGAATGACTACAAGAACAACAACTCTTCCAACTGGGGAGGAGGACGGCCTGATGAAAAGACACCTTCCTCTTGGAATGAGAATCCCAGCAAGGATCAGGGGTGGGGAGGTGGACGCCAGCCCAATCAAGGATGGTCTTCTGGGAAGAACGGTTGGGGAGAGGAAGTCGATCAGACGAAAAACAGCAGTTGGGAAAGTTCTGCAAGTAAACCTGTGTCTGGGTGGGGTGAAGGAGGGCAGAATGAAATCGGAACCTGGGGTAATGGTGGCAATGCAAGCCTAGCTTCAAAAGGTGGGTGGGAGGATTGCAAAAGATCCCCAGCATGGAATGAGACAGGCCGACAGCCCAATTCCTGGAATAAACAACACCAACAGCAGCAGCCCCCACAGCAGCCACCGCCACCACAACCAGAGGCTTCTGGTTCGTGGGGAGGCCCTCCCCCACCACCTCCAGGCAACGTTCGACCTTCCAGTTCCAGCTGGAGCAGCGGGCCACAGCCTGCAACCCCTAAGGATGAGGAACCCAGTGGTTGGGAAGAGCCATCCCCACAGTCAATTAGTCGGAAAATGGACATTGATGATGGCACTTCAGCATGGGGAGACCCTAACAGTTACAACTACAAGAATGTGAATCTGTGGGATAAGAATTCCCAAGGGGGCCCGGCACCTCGAGAACCAAACCTGCCCACCCCAATGACCGGTAAATCGGCATCAGGTAAGCAGTGGCTTTTTCTTGCAGCTTTTGATGAAGAAAAGAAATCCTAGACCAAGGCATTTTTATTAGGTGAATTTATTCAATTTAGTTTTGTTCTGAGACGCTCTCCTACAGTTCCTACTCTGTTGCTGACAGAACCTCTTTTTATAAAATGCTAGTGATGGCAGATGCTGGTAGTACATTTTAATGTTCTTTCTTGGCAAAAGGAAAAGATGACAACCCTGTGTTAGTCCCCAAAATTATTTTTCTGTAATTGTATTGGTCTGCAGAATCCAAAAGACATATCTTGCCAAACAAACTATGTTCTAGATTTTAAAATAAAGAATTAAAGTAGTAGCAGAAATAGACCTGATTTCCATTCTGGTTCTACCCGTGGACACATCTCTGCTTCTGTTTCCCCAGCAAAGGGAAATATCCTGTGTTTTTCCAGAGGCCATCATGATGCTGAAGCAAAGCTGGTATCTGGAAGGTTTCTGTCTCTTTCCAGATGATTTTTAGTGATTACCTCTGGAATGGGAGTACTTTGTATAAGAGATTGTTATTGTTACCTCAGGCCTAGTGAGATGGCTCACACCTGTAATCCCAGCACTATGGGAGACTGGGGCAGGAGGATCCCTTGAACCCAGGAGTTTGAGAACAGCCTGGGCAACCTAGAGAGACTTCAGTCTCCGCAAAAATATTTTTTAAAAATTAGACGGGTGTGGTGCATGTGCCTATAGTCCCACCTACTCTAGAGACCGAGGTGAGAGGATCGCCTAAGCCCTGGAGATGGGAGGCTGTAGGGAGCTGTGATCTCACTACTGCACCCCAGCTTGGGTGACAGAGTGAGACCCTGTCGCAAAAAAAAAAAAAAAAACAGGCCGGGCGCGGTGGCTCAAGCCTGTAATCCCAGCACTTTGGGAGGCCGAGACGGGTGGATCACGAGGTCAGGAGATCGAAACCATCCTGGCTAACACGGTGAAACCCCGTCTCTACTAAAAAATACAAAAAACTAGCTGGGCGAGGTGGCGGGCGCCTGTAGTCCCAGCTACTCGGGAGGCTGAGGCAGGAGAATGGCGTGAACCCAGGAGGCGGAGCTTGCAGTGAGATCCGGCCACTGCACTCCAGCCTGGGCGACAGAGCCAGACTCCGTCTCAAAAAAAAAAAAAAAAAGAGGGAGAGAGAGAGATTGTTAAGATAATCAGTTGCCCAGAATTAAACTTTCTTCCATCACTATTTGAATAGGAAACATCATACTTGGTAAAAGTAGCAATGGTAATGCCATTCTTAGTTTGTCATTGTCAACTTGAATGTCCCTATAAAGCATATAGTTCAGCAAATTAAGGGGGATGCACCTTTTAGTCTTTTTTTAGTTAATCATAATATTAACAATCAGTTTTCTTTTTTTTTTCTTTTTTCGAGACAGAATCTCGCTATGTTGCCCAGGCTGGAGTACAGTGGCACGATTTCGACTCACTATAACCTCCGCCTCCCAAGTTCAAGTGATTCTCATGCCTGCCGCCATGCCCAGCTAATGTTTGTATTTTTAGTAGAGACAGAATTTCATCATGTTGGCCAGGCTGGTCTCAAACTCCTGACCTCAGGTGATCCGCCTGCCTCAGCCTCCCAAAGTGCTGGGATTACAGGCATGACCACCGCTCCCAGTCAAGAATCAGTTTTCTCAGAGTACACCTCTAGTGTTCAGCTAATCCATTTGTGGCCACTTAGAAAAATGATTACTTTTAACTGATTCTTTTTTCAAGTATTGAAAAGAATGAGGAAGGAAATGAAGATTTCTCGCTAGCTCCCCATCCAGAATAAAACCTGCTAAAATTTTAAAACACTTTATCCACATAGCAAAAACCTTCAAACTGTGTGGAAAAGCAAAAGATAATCAATAAAAGAATCTTAACCCCTAGGGTCTCTTCCCATAGGTAATCTCTTAGAAGTTTGTGTCTCATTCAGAACTTTTACAGAGAAGGGATTGTACTTTGTATACTGTTCTTCACCTTGCTTTTCTCGTTATACTTATAGCTTTCAATTTTAGCACATAGTCTGCTGTTTAATTGCTTCATCTACAGTATTTCTGTTTTTTGAGATGGAGTCTCACTCTGTCTCCCAGGCTGGAGTGCAGTGGCACAGTCTCAGCTCACTGCAACCTTCACCTCCTGGGTTCAAGTGAGCCTCCTTCTCAGCCTCCCAAGTAGCTGGGATTACAGGCATGCGCCACCAAGCCCAGCTAATTTTTGTATTTTTTGGTAGAGACGGAGTTTCGCCATGTTGGTCAGACTGGTCTTGAACTCCTGACCTCAGGCGATCTACCCGCCTCAGCCTCCCAGAGTGCTGGGATTACAGGCATGAGCAACCGCACCCGGCCTTTACCCAGTATTTCTTTTACGGGTGACCCACAGTTGGTCTAACCAGTCCGCTTGTGGTGGATATTTAGGTTGTTTCCACATTTTTTCTATCAGTGATGCAGTGAGTATTGTTATACATGTAATTTCACCTATTTTTACAAGTGTATATATAGTATGATTTTCTGGCAGGCTGGGCATGGTGGCTCATGCCTGTAATCCCAGCACTTTGGGAGGCCAAGCCAGGCAGATCATGAGGTCAGGAATTTGAGGCCAGCCTGGCCAACATGGTGAAACCCTGTCTCTACTTTAAAAAAAAAAAAAAAATACAAAAATTAGCTGGGTATGGTGGCGTGCGCCTGTAATCCCAGCTACTCGGGACGCTGAGGCAGGAGAATCGCTTGAACCTGGGAGGTGGAGGTTGCTATGAGCCATGACCACGCCACTGCACTCTAGCCTCGGTGACAGAGCGAGACTCTGTCTCAAAAAAAAAGAAAAAAGAAAAAGAAAAGAAAGTTCCTGGCAGTGGAGTTACTGGGTCAGAAGTTTAATGTGCATTAGATTTTTTTAAGAGGTGACATTGCCAAATGCCCCTCACATGAAAGTTGAGTCTATTTACATTTCTGTCGACAGAATATAGGCATGCCTGTTCCCTCCACCTTCACCCCACTGGATATTATGGCATTTCATTTAACACATGATTCTTAGAGACATTTCCTTTCTTTATAGTCTGGAGCAAAAGCACACCACCTGCTCCAGATAATGGTACTTCCGCTTGGGGTGAGCCAAATGAAAGCAGTCCTGGGTGGGGCGAGATGGATGATACAGGAGCATCGACCACAGGCTGGGGGAACACGCCCGCCAACGCTCCCAATGCCATGAAGCCTAGTAAGTGCGAAGCTTTTCATTTTTGAAGGATTCTTTTTTTTTTTTTTTTTTAATTGAGACGGAGTTTCACTCTTGTCACCCAGGCTGGAGTGCAGTGGTGTAATTTCGGCTCACTGCAACCTCTGCTTTCCAGCTTCAAGCGATTCTCCTGCCTCAGCCTCCCGAGTAGCTGGGATTACAGGCGCCCGCCACCATGCCCGGCTAATTTTTGTATTTTTAGTAGAGATGGGGTTTTGCCATGTTGGGCAGGCTGGTCTTGAACTCCTGTCCTCGTGATCCGCCCGCCTTGGCCTCCCAAAGTCCTGGGACTACAGGCGTGAGCCACCGTGCCCAGCCGGGATTCTTTGTTAAATGTTTGTCAAACGTCAGATTTGAGAATCTGACATTTTGGTGAGGGCTGTTTAGTTTTAAACTGTTGATTCAGTGAGATTCAGGACCTTGAGTGTAAAATAATTAGTTAATAGGAAACGGTTGTGGCTTGGCTTGGCGTTTCTTAAAATGTTTAAGGTGAACTAAAAATCATAAGCTAATGTTGTTTTAAATTTAGTATCTGGACAGAATTGTAATTTTGATGTGATGCTTTTAGCCCAGTGACTATGTGCTCACCATGTCTAGCTTGCATTTCTACTTGTTTGTTAGTACAATTTAAAACAAAAGTTCCTGGCGTTTCATGTGGAATATGATCTGTGCTGCCCAGTGACTTCATCCTTCTGCACTTTCCTTTGCCTTTGTCATTTTTCTTCCACATAAGACCATTTCAGATTTTTTGAACCTGGCATAAATTTAACTTCAGTATTTTAAATGAAGAACATCACACTTATTCAGAATCATTGAAAATCTAAAATCTAAGCTGTACTTGATCCAGCTGGCGATGTGTATCACAGTAATGAGCAGAACTCTGTGGACTGAGGCTATGGAATGCCTCATTGGCTGTTCCTGAATTCAAGTGCCTGTTTCCACTTATTTTTGTAACTTTCTTAAAAATGTTCCAACATCTCTTTTCTACCATGTAGCAGATTTAAGGGATTATCTTTTGACTAAATAATGAACATTTCTGGAATGACCAAAATTCAAACAAGAAAATAAATTCTGTTAAGTTTATCATATGATATTCAGGACTCTTACAGAGCCATATAAGAATACATTAGCTCTATTCTGGAAATTCACACGTGTTTATATGCAGTAACTTGACTACATTTTAAAACTCATGACTCTCCTTGACTTCATTAAAATAGCTAGCTTCATGAAAATGTTGGTTTTATTCTTTCCATTGTGAAATCAGTCGTATCATCATGGGAAATGTAATCTAGTAGATTTGAAATACATCCAAAATGCTGTTGGAAGACATTAATCAGACCCTGGGCACAAAGAGATCCTTTACCAGTATATTCAGGATTTTCATGTGTCTTTCCCAACCCCAGGATCACCTCTCTTGTATCACAAAACCACTTTTCCTCAGATTCTAAAAATGTCTTCTACTCTTCAGGATCGTCTGTAGTTATAACACACATCCTTTCTGTGGGTAAGTTAAATGTGTAATATGCAGAAGAAAGGGCTACCAGCTGATGGAGACAGTTACCCTGTGATCTCCTCTAGCCTGTCTTAAATTTGATGTTATGAATCCTATGATTAAAAATTAGACCTCTCTTTTCTATAAGAAACATTTGTTAGAAGTTTAGCTTCCCTCTCTAAAAAAAAAGGTTCACTTGCGTGTCTTCATTTTTCTAAAGGGGTCAGTGTGTTATTTATATTGGGTTTTTAACTCCTGTTGCTTGTCAGTGGATGATATGAAGCCTGTGCTTGTATGCTTGTATAATATAAATCACAAATATGGTATTGTATAAATTTATAATCCTGTATACAGAGGCAGCAGTCCTGGTTATCAGCAGCACTTCCAGCAGCAGGAAGAGGAGCATCCCAACCCTCCCCCTTGTGCATACAGCCCCTTCCTGTGGCTACAATGAACCCCACTGGGAGACTGTCAGATTCACCTGGGCCTTGCTGGGGGATGAGATGCCACAGTTAGAAGAAATTAATTGCCCTGCGCCTTATGTACTTGGCACAAACCTACTTGGCTATCATAGGCCTGATCCTACAGGGTGGCAGCTGTCATTCAAGGAAAGACCTGGAAGAGCCAATTTTCTGCCCTTAAACTCTTCATATAAAGCTATGTACACACCAGAAGACTTTCATAAATGTCCTGTCATGTGGGAAAGCAGAGGTGCAGATGGAAGTTTCCAGGCAGGAGAATATGTTTCCTTTTCTTTATCATTTTATAGAGTATTATTACTGCAAGGTATGTTTTGATTCTGCACAGTATTTTCGGAGGGAATTAAGGACTTATTCCAGTCTTCAAATTAAAGATCTTTGTTTAGAATGGGATACTGATGTCCCACTTCCTCAAATATTAAAGCCTCTTGGATTTCTCTCTGCTTTCCTTTCTCCCTTCCTCTCCTTATCCTCCACATTTTCTCCTCCTGTCTTTTCAAAACCACTATGTATATACTCTTTGCCTCTTTAGTATCTAATACATTTCAAGTACATAATTCTAATACATTTTAGATTTCCGTGGCTATATGTGAATTTTTCTTCATTCACCATAATTCTGATATTCAAAATCTTATGAAAAATGTTCCCCCTTTTCATGTTCTATTCGTCTCTGCTTCACCCCAAGCAAGCTAGACAGTTGTCCTTTATCATACCTCGTATTTATAGTATCCATTGTATATAAAGTACATACTGAATGGAGGATAAAACCAGGGCTGCAGTAAAGTATGTTCATTAAGAGGAACAGATTTCTCTTAATTGAGATTTGAAATTTCTTGCCAGGAATGTTGTGATAAGTTCTTTTCAGTTTTGAAATTCCTGTCCAACTTGGTGCAAGGAAAAAAGCATTGATCCAGAAATCAGGAGGTCTTGGTTCTATGGTTTGTTAACTTTCTGTGTATCATTGAAACTTCATGGGTTTTAGTTTCCTGCTCTCTACAAAATGAATAATAATATTTGCCTTGCCATTGTAGATGGAGTAGATAAAATTACAAAGACACTAAAATGCTGCGTCTGCAAGGAATTACTATTCTGATGATTGTTTTATATAGCTGTTGCAAAGAGTTAATTCATTCTTTCCTTAAAGATTCCAAATCTATGCAAGACGGCTGGGGGGAGAGTGACGGGCCAGTCACAGGAACTCGTCACCCCAGCTGGGAAGAGGAGGAGGATGGAGGAGTCTGGAACACCGCTGGCTCTCAGGGCAGTGCCTCCTCCCACAACTCAACAAGCTGGGGACAAGGAGGAAAGAAACAGATGAAGGTAGCCCGCTTTACAAATGTTGGCACTTGCTCATTCACTCTGAGAAGGCAGAACTGAGGTTTTGTTTTGTTTGTTTTTGTTTTGAGACAAGTTCTCACTCTGTCACTCAGGCTGGAGTGCAATGGCACAGTCACGACTCACTGTACAACCTCCTGGGCTCAAGCAATCCTCCCACCTCAGCCTCTTTAGTAGCCAGAACTATCACCATGCCTGGCTACATTTTGTATTTTTTCATAGAGGCAGGGTTTCGCCATGTCGCCAGGATGGTCTCAAACTCCTGAGCTCAGTCCTCCTGCCTTGTCCTCCCAAAGTGCTGGGATTACAGGCGTGAGCTACCACGCCTAGCTAGAACTGAGGATTTTTTTTTTTTTTTTTTGAGACGGAGTCTCGCTCTGTCGCCTAGGCTAGAGTGCAGTGGCGTTATCTTGGCTCACTGCAACCTCTGCCTCCTGGGTTCACACTGTTCTGCCTCAGCCTCCCGAGTAGCTGGGACTACAGGTGCCCGTCATCACGCCTGGCTATTTTTTGTGTTTTTAGTGGTTCCACTGTGTTAGCCAGGATGGTCTCGAGCTCCTGACTTCGTGATCCACCTGCCTTGGCCTCCCAAAGTGCTGGGATTACAGGCGTGAGCCACCGCGCCCAGCCAGAACTGAGGATTTTTAAATGAAAGGTGTGAGGCAGCTGAGGTCCTCAAGGTCCTAAGTAAGGGGAAAAATGTTTTCTTGCAAACAAATAACTACTTCCCTTTTACCTTTCGTCTTCCTTTCCCATGACCTTGAAACCTTGAACTATAAAACTGTTGCTGTGGGTAAAATGAAGTTTTCAAAGATATGAGATATTTTTCATTTTTAGTTTCCACATTATAACAATCTGTTGGAGGCTCTCAAGGCATACTTTATAAATTGCTTTTGCATTCTAAAGCCAAAGAAGTCCTTCCAGTAAATCCCCATAGATGTGTCGGAGGGAACCCAAAGGAAGATAATGCTGGCTTATCCCGTGGCGATCAGCACGTCCTGATTTTATCTGATTTGGGAAATTCCAAGACCCAAAACCCTTCTCCCGACAAATGAAGTACCAATGTGTACTTGTGTATATAGCAGCTAAATGATTTCTCTTTTGTTTTTTGAGAGAGTCTTGCCCTGTCGCCCAGGCTGGAATACAGTGGTCCAATCTCAACTCACTGCAAGCTCCGCCTCCCAGGTTCACACCATTCTCCTGCCTCAACCTCCCCAGTAGCTGGGACTACGGGTGCCTGCCACCACGCCCGGCTAATTTTTGTATTTTTAGTAGAGACGAGGTTTCACCGTGTTAGCCAGGATGGTCTCGATCTCCTGACCTTGTGATCCGCCCACCTCGCCCTCCCAAATTTGTGGGATTACAGGGATGAGCCACCATGCCCAGCCTAGCAGCTAGATGATTTCTCTACATCATATACCAGGTTGTCTACTAAACTTTCCATCTTCTGTATGAGATACCTTGTGTATCTCATAACAACTCAGTTTCTCCTTTGGTTTGCACAGTTTGATGAGGACTTTGGTTTTCAATCTAGAACAGTAGTCTTTGAGCCTGAACCAGTGTCTTGGCAGATGCTCTCTTTTTTCAATTCCAGATTTTCATTTGACAAATAAAATAGTGGAAATAAGAAATGGGCATCCAATACTTAATTTCAACATGAGAGTCTTGGCACCCTATGAAATGCTTCACAGCTAATATTCTCCTGTGTTTCGAACACCAGGTGCCATCTTAGAGGCCTTCCCATGTCTGAGGATTGGACCTTCACCCCCTTTGCCCTTTGCCTATAGGCCATTAATTTTGTGGACGACTCTTTCTTTTCTAGAATAAGAATACAGTGTGTTTCTATTTAGAGATGTTTTGCTTAAGCAGTCACTTACGGTTTTTCTTCCATTAAGAGCTTTTATTTCCTTAGCCTAGTCACAGAAGGAATTATTCAGCTAACTTTTCAGCATTCCTTGCACTCTTAGGTTGTCTAGTGTGATTTTGGCTTTCTTTTGGTTGTTTACAAATTAACAATGAGACTAAATTAACTGATTGAAAGGGACTAATAAATACCCCACTAGGTTGACAACCAAGATTTAATTAATTAAGTTAATTGGGAATTGAATCTTCCAACCCCAGTACCAGTGATTCTGACTTTTCATACTGAGGGCATTTTTTTAAAAAATTGTGATAAAATACATATAGCATGTAATTTACCATAGTGTATATTTTTAAGTGTACAGTTTAGTGGCATTAAGTATATTCACACACTTATGCTGCCATTTACCACCATCTATCCACAGAACTCTTTCCATCTTGCAAAACTGAAACTCTGTACCTATTAAACAGTAAATCCCCATTCCCCCCTCTCTCTAGTAAAGGCTTTTTTGACCTTAAAATCTGTACTAGCTGGCCGCGGTGGCTCACGCCTGTAATCCCAACACTTTGGGGAGGCCGAGGCAGGTGAATCACCTGAGGTCAAGAGTTCAAGACCAGCCTCACCAACATGGTGAAACCCCGTCTCTCCTAAAAATACAAAAATTAGCTGGGTGTGGCGGCGGGTGCCTGTAATCCCAGCTATTTGGGAGGCTGAGGCAGGAGAATTGCTTGAACTCAGGAGGCAGAGGTTGCAGTGAGCCAAGATCATGCCATTGCACTCCAGCCTGGGTGACAAAAGCGAAAGTCAGTCTCAAAACACACACACACACACACACAAAACCTGTACTAAATTTAAGTGCTTCATCACTTTCAAGGATAATAAAATTGATTTGATAGCTATCATCACGGGCCGGGCGCGGTGACACACGCCTGTAATCCTAGCACTTTGGGAGGCCAAGGCAGGCAGATCACGACGTCAGGAGATGGAGACCATCCTGGCTAACACACTGAAACCCCGTCTCTACTAAAAATACAAAAAAATTAGCCGGGCGTGGTGGCAGGCGCCTGTAGTCCCAGCTACTCAGGAGACTGAGGCAGGAGAATGGCTTGAGCCCGGGAGGCGGAGCTTGCAGTGAGCCGGGATGGCGTCACTGCTCTCCAGCCTGGGTGGCAGAGAAAGAAAAAATAAAAAATAAAAAATATATATATATAGAGAGAGAGAGCTATCATCACAACATGGAGAATTTTTACCTGTGAAATACACAAGTGCACAAAGCCCCACCCCACCAACTCCTCGTAGTGCCACCTGCCTCCCTCACAAAAGTGAAAGTGGAGCTCGGTCAGTGCCTTGTTCAGGGGAGAAACTAGTTTGTCCCATTAAAAAATTAAAACGTACTGCTGCCCTACTCTGCCCAGGAGATCGGCAATCTTGTCTTCCACTAGGTCTCTTTACCACCAGGACCCATGTCCTTTATGCTGTGAAACAAACAGAGGAAGCACTACGAGTTCCTCATAACGCCCACTTAAATAGGCTCCTTTCCAAATGACACGCACTGACATCAAACTCTTTTCTCCTAACGTAAACCAGTTTGGGTAACAAAGAGAGCAGCCTAATGAAAGTGAAAGTAGTTGTGTGCAAAACTTCTATTTTAGAAAATCATATCAGACTTCTTTCTATTTCAAAAGCAAAAGTACCAGCTGAGCATGTGTTTTTCCAGTTACTTCTAGTTCAGTGCAGTGAATTTTATAAAAATGAAAGCATAGATGTAACTAGGGCTTATTAATCATTTAAACTAACATAAAATATCAACATAATTTTAGTTAAAGAGAAATAGGTTTTAAAAAGGTAAACTCAAGTCTACATTTTCAATCTGTATTAATAAAACTCAGAAGGTTGAAATAAATTATTTGGTTCTGAGGTTCTGTGTTTCATTTCTGTAGTGCTCACTCAAAGGAGGAAACAATGATTCATGGATGAATCCTCTTGCCAAACAGTTTTCAAATATGGGATTGCTGGTAAGTTTTATTTTTTTCAAATGTATCATGTATCCCAACTTTTAGGTTTAAGAGTAATACAAATTTTAAGACCACTGCCACATATAGTACAAAGTTACAGATTTAAAAACTAGTTAAGCAATGTTCTTGATCTTTTGAGTTTAAGTAGTATTTCTCTTTTATTCTTATTCTGAATGACATACCCCAACCTTTAAAGTTATGGCTTTTAAATTTGTAGTCATCGTGTCCTTTTCCTTAGGAGGATAGAGAAGAAAGAGTCAGGCACTTAAAATTTATACAATTGTTTCTGACCACATTACTGTACTAGTTTTCATATTGCAATTTTTTTAAAAGGCAACAATAACGAAACTAGAAAAACTATACTGGGACTACTTACTTAGGAATTCTTGTAGAATTTCTGATTTCTTTATCTCTCGGGAATGGTGTAGGGACACCCTGTCCCTGGTTGGCCAAAAGACAAACGACTTGACTTGGCTGCACAGTTGAAGGTTTGATGACTTGACAAGTCACGAGAAGAAGTTGTCATTATTTGGCTGCCATTCATGGAATTTGATCCTGAGCTGACTAGAATTTAAGGACGGGGGTTTATTTCTTCAGGCAGCTGTTTATCTATTACTCTCTTTGTAGACTTATTGAGACTAATGGTATGTGAAAACTGAATTGTAGGAATATAGGCCCAAACAGCAATCAAGCTGGCATATTAAAAATGTTAATGTTTTCATTACCTTTAAGTTCATTTCAGAGAACCTTCTGTAATGCCAGTAGTAAGATGTGGCTCTCACGTGAATAATGCCACTTCTCTGATTCAAATATGTGCATCCTTAATTCTGTCTCATCTGTTCTTTATTTTCAGAGTCAGACTGAAGATAATCCAAGCAGCAAAATGGATTTGTCTGTAGGTGTGTATCACTCCGCTGAAAGGAATGGAGTGTATCAGTGTTATGATGTCCTGTTGGCATCTCCTGCCCAATTTGAGTAGGGATGGCTGCAGTTCAGTAGACATTGATTGAGCACTTACTCTTTGTAAGGTACTGTGCTAGACACTAGGTAGGGATAGAAAACTCAAATGACTGCAGGAGTCAGCAAAGAATGTAAATGAGTGATATGTGCCAGGTATAAGAAACTGGGATGAGGCCAGGCATGGTGGCTCAAGCCTGTAATCCCAGCACTTTGTGCGGCTGAGGCGGGCGGATTAGGAGGTCAAGAGATCGAGACCATCCTGGCCTACATGGTGAAACCCTGTCTTTACCAAAAATACAAAAATTAGCTGGGCGTGGTGGCACGCACCTGTAGTCCCAGCTACTTGGGAGGCTGAGGCAGGAGAATCGCTTGAACCAGGAGGCGGAGGTTGCAGTGAGCCGAGATTGTGCCACTGCACTCCAGCCTGGCAACAGAGTGAGACTCAGTCTCAAAAACAAAAACAAAAACAAAAACCCTGGGACGAGGTGACCATGGGTTAACTGTGGAGAGTCCACCTGGAAGAATCAGCCTTACATGGCTCCTAGCAGTTGCTGCTCTGGAGGAATCCAGGCTGAGCTATGACAAGTCTTTCAAGAGAGGCCAGAAATTCAGATGTATACTGGTATTATGATTTTTGTATTTTTTGAGACGGAGTCTTGCTCTGTCACCCTGGCTGGAGTGCAGTGGCATGATATCTGGTCACTGCAACCTCTGCCTCCTGGGTTCAAACGATTTTTCCCACCTCAGTCTCCCGAGTAGCTGGGATCACAGGCGTGTGCCACCACACACAGCTAATTCTTATATTTTTAGTAGAGACGAGGTTTCGCCATGTTGGCCAGACTGGTCTCGACCTCCTGACCTCAAGTGATCTGCCTTCCTCGCCTTCCCAAAGTGCTGGGATTACAGGTGTGAACCACTGCACCCAGCCCTGATTTTTAAATATCAGAACTAATTCGGGTCTCTTAAAATGCTCTATGGGGCCAAACAAATTGTGTGCCAGATGTGGCCCTCAAGTTGCCAGTCCTGTCTGTACCAGGAGGCTTCATTATTGACAAATTCTCACATTGCAACTGGAGTGGATGCAGTGTTAGCTACCGGTCTGTGGGGTTTTCGTAGTAATGCTCTTGATCACCCTGAGGAACTTAAAAAGAGTCAAACTAAGAAGAAATGAAAATAATTCTGGGTAGTAGAGGAAGTAGGTAGTCTTTGGTCTATATTTCTAAATATGAGAATAATTAAAACATGTTTCCTCGGCCGGGGGGCACTGGTTATGTCAGCAGACGACAGCACATTTATAGAGCAGTGAAAGAGAAGTGGTATGTATAGTTAGGACACCTGGGAATGCACCATGTAGGTAATGTGGACCCATCTTCTGTGTTCAGCTCTTAAGTTCTGAATTTGAGGGCAACCACTGTGCCTCTTTGATCTTTCTATTCCTTGTAACTACGTTTCATCCAGACCATTTATCTAGATGATGTTAAAATAGCAAAAACAGACAACTTCTCTCCCTGAGGACATTTGAATTTATGAGCAAGATGTGTTCATCAAACACATCAATATCCAGTCTAAATGTTTTCTTAGCCAGATTTTTGCCAGGTTATCCCTAAGGCTCTTTCAGTCTTCCATGGAAAACAAACTACAACAGATATATGTTTTGTTTTGTTTTGTTTTGTTTTTTAATAAATGAATAAATAAACAAAAAGGACCCATATGTGTTCCAGGGATAAACACCAGCAGCCTGGACCAATGAGAGTTTGTCTCGTCTTATCCCCAGAAATAGAAATATTAATAGCTCATATCCGGCACCCCCATGAGGATAGTGGGGCAGGTCACTCTTGGTTCATGGGGGAAACATTGATTCTGGAAATTTTCACTCTGTTTATGCTACTTTTCAGGAAGCCTTTCAGATAAAAAATTTGATGTGGACAAGCGAGCGATGAATCTCGGGGATTTTAATGATATCATGAGGAAGGATCGATCTGGGTTCCGTCCACCTAATTCCAAAGACATGGGAACCACAGATAGTGGGCCTTATTTTGAGAAGGTGAGTTGAATCCTTTGTTGAAGATAATAATTCATGAGAACCGCTTTGGTTCCCATTTGTCTTTTGATAACTGATTCTGGAGGAAGCATAGAATTACTGAACTAGATGAGCCAAACACAAACATCACCTGCATTAATGTGGTGACCTGAAAACGATTGATGTCAACAGGTGATTGGGCAAGAGCAAGAACCATCTGTCTTTAGCATGTATGTATTAGAAAATCTGAGTTTTGAGAAATTCATGAAGTGTGGAAATGTTAGAGAGAAACTTACTCTGCATTCTTTTTTCTGCTGCTGTGCAGCTACAAAATAAATTTTGGGATTTTGTGCAGATATTCCATGTCTCCTAAGGCCTTGCCTTCTTCTAGTTTTGAGAGAACTCTGTTGTTATCTTTCCCCAGTTCCCTAGTGATCTGTGTTTAGTTACAATGGTATACTTTTCAAATTCTCAACTACCTAATTTAACCAAGCAGTTTCTATCTATTGGTTTTGATGTTTACCATTTCTAATGGTGGGAATTATATCTTGATTCAGAATACTAATTTACTATGTTCCTGGTCTTCAGAAAGCAGTTAAAACCAAAATTTTTAAATCTGGCATGTTTTGACACTTGTTGCTGGTCCAGACAGCAGCATATTCACAAGATTGGCCTGGCTTCTGTTTCAGCAGCCACATTGCTAGAGTAATCAATATTAGATGCATAAAATCAAAGTGTCTGGCAATTTTTATCTTAATGCAATGGATAGAATGTGTTACTAACTTAGGGGAAAAGAAAAATCAATATCAAAGAAGATGACAGATGGTGTCTGTTGGGCCGAGTGTAAAGATTATTATCAGATCCAAATTCCATCCTTGGTTATTGCTAATACACTCTAACTTTGTTTATTGCTAGTGTTTCTCTCTTTTCCCTTCTTGCATTCTGTTGCTTCACTAACCAACACTCGTTGTGATTGGCTAACTCCTACTACTTTTCAGCTGACTTTGCCTTTCTCCAATCAAGATGGGTGCCTTGGGGATGAGGCTCCCTGCTCTCCCTTCTCCCCTTCTCCCAGCTACAAGCTGTCTCCCTCTGGTTCCACACTACCCAACGTCAGCCTTGGAGCAATCGGCACAGGGCTCAACCCCCAAAACTTCGCTGCTAGACAAGTAAGGAGGCCTCTCAAATTTATAACTGCTTGGCTGTGGCCTCGCCTTGGTCCTGGTCTGCAGTTTATTGCATCATTTGTCTGTCTTGGGAAATTTGTTGATTACTGAATGCACAGAATGATATTAAGTGTAGGTTCTAGATCTTTCAGCCCATAGAACCCATCTCTCTTCATGTTTTTCAACATGGATTTTATTTTAAACCTGTTTTTTTTTGTCTTCTCATTTTTGATCATAAGTTCATATTTAATAAGTAAACTAAGAACGGACTAAGGAAAATGTTAAAGAGGCTACTGCATAAGTACCTTAGACAATCTAACTTAATGCATTTGCCATTTTAAACATTAGATTGTATAAGTAATACTTTGGACATCTTTTCAATTTAATAAACCTGCCAATTTAAAAATAGCAAAACTAGTATGATGACGTATTGGTGGGTTATGGCATCTTGAAATCTATTGTCCGTAAGTGTAAAACATAATAATTACCCGTAGAAGGGTAACTTTAAATAGTAGACGGTGAAGCTTTGGGAAGAATGGGTATTGCTCAGACACAGCAGTGTTTCATTGCACCTTGGGTTGGATTTGGCAACCCTCCAGTTAAGGGCTGTGCAGTAGAAACAAGACAGGCAGGGCTGGGAGGATCCCGCCTCCTCACCTTCCTAGGCCTGAGGGTGCACAGCAGGACCCTGCCTGCCTTCCCACAGTGGCTCTGTTGTAGTTTTTGTGGAGAAAACCAGGACTTTGGCGTCACAATTCCTTTGCAACAGTAACCCCAGCAGTGATCGCCATACTTCTGTGACCACTTACTTGTCACTGTGACCTTCACCTCAGGACATTGTGGAAGGACGTTAATTATACAACTTGTAATTATTAGTTGTATCCACATGATGCATCCGTAATGATGTTCTGTCTCCATATGATGACTTCCACATATGCGTTACAGGATGACGTGAAGCAGCACCTCTGACACCAGTTAAGTCGCACGTAGGTCTCTTACATGCTTTCTAATCATTGCCTTAGCACATTTTAAAAAATGGATTATACTATATCCATGTGTTCGGTTGGTTATTTCTGGATTGGGAGTTACAAATGATTTTTTCCTTTTCTTCCTTTATATTTCATCATTTTCCTTACTGCTTCCACAGAGGACATGGATATACACTGTTTATATAAACAGGGAAGAAATGATTATATTGATGTTTTGGGGTTTCTTTTGAGTATGGAAAACATGAAATAGGCATAACATTCAGTTAATGGTAATTGTAAATGTGGTGGATCACACAATTATCAAACGCTATTAAACTAGTATGGTAGACCAGCCAAACCAGCTGAGCACTAGGCGCTAAAAAAAGGTCATTCTTCTTCATTTTTTTGATCTGTGGATTGCTACAAAGTCCATTGTTAACCTGGTTTGTGCACATGTTCCATCTAAATATGGACATGGTTTTTAAAGACTATTTTCTTACAGAATTATTTTAATATGCTTTGTATTAATAAAATTTAAGAGTTAAATTTTCCAAATCACAGATTTTGGTTAGCTTGGTAATTTTGTTTTTAATTTGTATGCTTTTTTGAGTTAAACAGTATAGTTGAAGCAAAGATCACCAGACTCAGGTAATTGTAAAAGCCTCTGGTACAACAGTAGAGCTTTAGTGATAGCCACAGAAACCTGCATTAGCACATACTCAGGTGCCTTTTTTCTCCCGTTTATTTTTTAGAGATGGGGTCTTGCTTATGTTGCCCAGGTTGGTCTCGAACTCCTAGCCTCAGCCTCTCAAAATGCTAGGATTACAGGTGTGAATCACTGTACCTGGCCTATATACGTTTCTTAAAGACCAAATCTGTATGATTGCCCCTGAATACATCACTGTGCAAAAATAGCTCTATTGGAGCCAAGAAAATGAGTGCTTGTGATGCCCAGGTTCCATATTAAGTTAGACAAGGCATTTTTTGATCAACTACTGTGGACTTACCTATATTATTATCCATTCCAGAGATAGTGCTTTGTGTGGCTGTAGGGTCACGTGATAATGAAAAGCCTAAAACCTGTGGTGGAAGAGGGTGGAAATTGTCTACTGGGAAGACGGAAGTAGGAATTGATTTTACAGAAGCTTAAAAAGCAAATTCTTTTCAATATTTGTTATTAAAGGAGAGGTTGAAATTTAAAACAACCGTCAGGAAGCAATTTTGTATTTGCCAGAAAATGGATTCTGGCAGGGTCTTTAGCTCCCAGTAACCCCACCATCCAAGGACCAGTTGTGAATAATTGACATCTAATAACTAAGTCATTACTTTGATGATAAAGTGAGAAAGATCTTAGCAGAATATCCTTGGTGAAATAAATGTTTCCTGTTTTCTTAAGGATGATCAGGGTAGCAAAGCTACTGACTGCCACAATCCGAGCAAAGTTAGGGCTGAGCCATGTCACTTTCGAGTGGCAGTTGGTAAGAAAGGAGCAGTAGAGATGTTAGAGTTTCTGGAATTAAAGGTCTTCTCGTGTTTAAACAACCTTTTGGGAGACATAAAATTCATGATGGATCTTTGATTTACTTTTACGAGATACACAGATTTTAATTGCCATTTTGACTTTATGTTTAGAATCATTTTTATTTTCAATGCTTTTAAGTTCACTAATTTCCCTGCAGCAGTCCCTTACTCTATTTTTTAATCATTAAGCCATCACAGTATTTTTAGTGTTCTAGGTTTTAATGATGCCATTACAAAATTCTTTAAAATTACCTTAATCCCTGTGATTCCAGGGATATGATAATGGTGGTGATTTCAATTCAGGGTATACGTATTCAGTATAAGCAGTAATGCAGCTGTCTTTGCTGAAGGTGTTCAGTGGGATATTTTCCAGTGTGTGGAATTGGTGGGTCATGAATATTTACAGATTATATATTCATCCTACAGACTGGGGCTTTATTGAGTTCTGGGAATACGAAGAGGGAAAGATTAAAGCTGACAGTAGAAAGACAGAATGGAAAATAACTGTAGTGTGGTTTGATGATGAGTGCCCAAAAAAAAGTTTTAAAGCATTTTGAGATTGGAGAGGTGGGCTCAATTAATCTGAACGTGAAATCAGGAAGATGATTTTGGGGAAGACTTCCTTGATGAGGATGACCTCCAAGCTGGGCCTTGAAGAGGTCAAGTGAAAATGGTATCAGGCAGAGGGAGCACAGTGTTGTGTTATTACCAAATACGGTTTCTTCGCTGAAGGACTTTTCTCAGCTAGAAACGAGTCAGAAAGGAAAGGCCACCATATAACCCAACTCTCTTAGTTATCTCATCGGAATAGTGTAGAAGTGCTCCAGTGAGTTGGGCCTCCAGAAAGGAGGGAGTTCAGCTTATTTTTAACTAGACCGATATGTGTTTGAATGAGAAGTTACAGGTGAGTAATGTTTATTTTGGTGTCCCTGTAATGGTTTTTACTTTCTCCCTTTCTTCCTTTTTTATCTCACTGTGTAATTGAGTCACATTGCCTTATCTATCAAAGAAAGGATTGAGCAGATCCAGGACAAGGAAGGGTGCTAGGCTCACTCTGGGACGGCAGAGAAATCACATCATAATGTTTTATAAATACAACTGATAACTGTTCATAAGGCTGCATTTTTACTCAGGTGCCTTTCAAGATGGAGCTCAGATTACAAAGCTTGAGAATAAATTTGGTAAACCCAGTCGCAAAGAAGAGTACTTGAAATAAATGTTATGTTGTCTATAGCTTTCATTCACAAAAAAGAATGTAGGACTTTTCCTAATATTTGACAGAATTGAACCCTTTCCGTTTATAGAGTTCGTCAAACTGTACAGGCGCTCATGATTCAATTTGAGTAATTGCCCTAAGCCTTCTAAGATAAGGAACTTCTCAGTTATGAAATTCTGTTATTCCATGGAACACAGCCTGTGATTCTTCTGAGGGATCTAAAAGACCAGAACTGTTTCTTACTTGCATTTTCTTATGTTAACAAAAAGCCTTACTGCTGCTCTTCTGTTTACAGGGCGGTAGTCATGGTTTGTTTGGAAACAGCACAGCACAATCGAGAGGTCTGCACACACCAGTGCAGCCACTAAATTCTTCTCCCAGTCTCCGGGCGCAAGTGCCTCCCCAGTTTATTTCCCCCCAGGTAAGCAATTTTGTGTTCCTATGATTCAAAATTAAAGACCATTTCAGGTAGTTACCAGTTGTTAACTGATTTTTGTGGGCATAAAAAGAATAATAGTAGCATAAAATAGGAAAAAGCCATATTTTCTTGACCTTTTGGCTAAGATCAAGTAGAGTAAAATATAAAATATCTGGCTGCCAAAGATCAAGACTTTTAGAACAAAATATCAAATCTCATTTTTTATTGCATCATGCATATCAACAAAGTTGGTATTTTTGCATGAAAAGCTTATGATTCTATTCCTTTTAGATCTCCTATTTTTCTAACTATATATTTTGAAACTGCATATAATTAAAACTACTATTAGTAAGTTCTGATGTGTCATTGTTCAGAGGCTGGTTGCCCTCAAGGATTTACCCACAGATAAAAAGAGAATTCGGCCTGGCACAGTGCTCATGCCTGTAATCCCATCACTTTGGGAGGCCAAGGTGGGCAGATCACTTGAGGCCAGGAGTTTGAGATGAGCCTGGCCAACATGGCGAAACCCTGTTTCTACCAAAAAACACAAATTAGCCAGGTGTAAAGAACAAAACAAAAATTAGCTGGGTATGGTGTTGCACGCCTCTAATCCCGGCTACTCGGGAGGCTGAGACAGTAGAACCGCTTGTACTTAGGAGGCACAGGTTACGGTGAACTGAGATTACGCCACTGCACTCCAGCCTGGGTGATAGGGTGAGACTCCGTTTCAAAAAAAAAAAAAAAGAAAAGAAAAGAAAACGAGAGAATTGCCAGATTCTGGATTATTCTGAAAATGTTGAGGAGCTGCATGCCAACATAGCAATTAGGTGCTCTAAGGGGAGTTTTAGAACTAATGACGTAGCAGAGACTCCTGGACTTAACTCTTATTCATGAGCAGCTCCGTGTAGGACATAGTCCATTGGATACCATGGGAACCAGTTAGGTCTGTCCCTTAGTAGGAGATGTGCAAAGAGATGGTGTTTTGTTTTGTGGGTAAAGGTAAGAGATTTGTGTTAGTCTACCACACACTTTCCCCGTTCCCCTTTGTGAGAAAGCAGACGTGAGGACAGAGTAATAGCTGATAAGCTTATGCAAGGATTCAATGTGTAGCGTTAGTCCCTCCTTAGAATGTTATTTTAATATACAAAGTTTTGAGTCCATTTCATTCTGTAAAAGAAGATGGGAGCGCTTATTAGATCCAACCAGCAGGTTGTAAAGGTTCAGTTTTTGTTGTTTGTTTTTGTGTTTTTATTAATTTTCTTTTTTGGAGATACAGTCTCACTCTGTCACCCAGGCTGGAGTGCAGTGGTGTGGTCCATAGCTCATGGCAATCTTGAACTCTTGGGCTCGAGCAGTCGTCCCTCCTCAGCCTCCAAGTAGCTACTTGGTGGAGGAGAGGTGCCAGCCTCTCCTCTTCTTTCCCTCTCTCTAAGTTCCAGTCATCCTTCAAGCCCCAGGTACTGGTTTATCCTTTAGACAGAGCCATTTCTGACTTTCCCGGCACTCTACAACAGCAGTGTCTTCCTAAGTCTTGGAGCATACACACATTTTACAGTATCCCTTGGTATCAGGCTGACAGTCACCCATGGTTATCAAATATCTGTAGCATGTTAGGTAATGTCTTCATCGTGCACAGATGGAGAAAATGCCATCTCTCTCTCTGCAGCCTCTTGGAGTTGGTGGCAGAGGGGTGGGTTGAGGTGAGGAGGAGGTGATAGCAGAATTCCCAGCAGATAGTGTGATAAATGTATAGAAATGTTTAACAGAGTTTGGGTAATCGGCTGAGCCTTCACACTAGCAGTGTCATTTGAGTCTTGAAGAATGAGTCAGAATTTTCTGAGCACACCAGATTAAAAGTGCCTTCTAAGCAGCAGGAGCCTCATGTGCAAGGGGCAGTAATACCTAGAAGAACATAGCATTTGGGGGAAAGGCAGTTAGTTTGAATAATTAGTTAGAGCTTGTTGAAACATACAGACACACACACACACTGTCTTAGAATAGAAAAGGAAGGCTGGGCACGGTGGCTCAAGCCTGTAATCCCAGCACTTTGGGAGGCTGAGACAGGCAGATCATGAGGTCAGGAGATCGAGACCATCCTGGCTAACATGGTGAAACCCCGTCTCTACTAAAAAATACAAAAAACTAGCCAGGCGAGGTGGCGGGCGCCTGTAGTCCCAGCCACTCGGGAGGCTGAGGCAGGAGAATGGCGTGAACCCGGGAGGTGGAGCTTGCAGTGAGCTGAGATCGCGCCACTGCACTCCAGCCTGGGCGACAGAGCGAGACTCCGTCTCAAAAAAAAAAAAAATAAGAAGAATAGGAAAGAAAGGAACTAGACAAGAAGTATGGGACCAAATTTGGAAAAGGTGTTTGCTTTGCTTAGGATTTGGGACTTGGCCCTATAGGCCAATCCTTTTCAACATGGTTTACAACCATTATTTAGGCTGCTACTCAAAGACACAGTTCCCAGGTCTCCAATCTTCTGTGGCAGGTGGCTTTGGGGCTTAGTCACCACCATGTTAACTTTATGTGCACTTAAAGTTTGGCCACTGCTATAGACAATATACTATTAAAGATTTTTCAGCTGAGTAGTGATGTAGAAAAATTTAAGGTTTAGAAGATGCTGGGTGCAGCAGCTCACACCTACACTCCCAGCCCTTTGGGAGGCTGAGGCAGGCAGATTGCTTGAGCCCAGAAGTTTGAGACCAGCCTGAACCACATAGTAAGACCCCATCTCTACAAATTATTTTATTTTATTTTATTTTATTTTATTTTATTTTATTTTATTGAGGCAGATTCTTTGTCACCCAAGCTAGAGTGCAGTGATGCAGTCTCAGCTCACTGCAACCTCCACCTCCTGGATTCAAGCGATTCTTGTACCTCAGCCTCCTGAGTAGCTGGGGTTACAAGCGTGCACCATCACGCCTGGTTAATTTTTGTATTTTTAGTAGAGATGGAGTTTCACCATGTTGGCCAGGCTGGTCTGGAACTCTTGACCTCAAGTGATCCACCCCCTCTTGACCTCCCAAAGTACTGGGATTACAGGCATGAGCCACCGTGCCCGGCCTACAAAAAAATTTTTTTTTAATTATCCAGGCATGGTGGTGTGCACCTTTAGTCCCAGCTACTCAGGAGGCTGAGGTGGGAAGATAGATCGAGTCTGGGAGGCGAGGCTGCAGTGAACCATGATCAAGCCACTGCACTCCAGGCTGGGCAACAGAGCAAGACGGTGTCTCAAAAAAAAAAAAAAAAAAAAAGAGAGAAAGGGAGGGAGGGAACACTGGCAGTAATATAGAGGACATGTTTGAATGGCAGGAGTACTAGAGCAAAAGAGAGCAGTTGCAGGGCTAGTACAGGAGTCCAGGTGAGGTAGTGACAGTGGGAATTAACCCTCTTGTAGGAGTTGCCTCTGATCTTTTTGTTGCATAATATGATGATCTGTTCTCCAGTCTCTTCTTACTCGGTGTATCAGCAGCATTTGACAGTTTCCCTCCTTCCTGAAGCACTTCCTGCGTTTGGCTTTTGGACACCTACTACATTGGTTCTCCATCTGCCTCTCCTTCTCCATCTCCTTTACAAGTTCCTCCTCAAGTTCGCAATACTTATTCAGCAGAATGCCCCAGATCTCAACCTTCGAACCTCTCCCCACCATCTGTAGTCACTGCCAGGTGATCCTACCCAGTGGAATGACTTCAAGCATTGAATTCCAAAATCGTATCTTCAGCCCACATCTTCTTTCCTCAACTCCACAGACTACTCATAGGATGCCTCACAGGTTAACATGTTCAAAACACAGCTTCTGATCTCACCCTACACTGCCCTCAGAAACACCGCCTTGCTCCCAGTAAATGGTACTCTCATGCAATAGGAGTTGAGGCCAAAAACCTTGGAGCTCGTCATGACTCCTCTCATGACCATGTTCGTTCCATCAGTAAGACCGCCCTTCAAACCTTTATCCAAAATCAGACCCTTTTTTACCACCTCCAACAGCACAGGCCCTGGTCAAGCCACCACCATTTCTGTCTAGGTTATTGCAATGACTTCAAGCCTGTTCCTTATCCTGCCTCTCTTTGACGCTTGCCTGTCTCAAGTCTGAGTCAGACTGATTCTCTGACACCGCACTGTCCAGTGTCATAGCCAATAGCCACATCAGCCCTTGAAATGTGGCTGCTGGACTGGAAGAACGGAATTTTACATTTTATTTTAATTAACTTAAATAGCCCCATCTTGTTAGTAGTCACTGTGTAGACAGCACAGATGTAGAACATGTCAGCATTGCAGGAAGTTCTGCACAGCACTGTTCTAAAACAAAAGGCAGGTCGTGTTACTGTTGCACCAGGAATCCCCTCGTGGCTGGTTCTCTCACTGAGAATGCAAAGCAGAAGCACAGTCTTTACTCTGGTCTTCGAGGTTCCTGTTGATCCCACCTCCCCACAAGTACAGGCCACTTTCTCATACCTTCATGCTGCTCCAGCCAAGTGGCCCCCACACACCAAGCGTACTCTTAGAACACTGTTCCCAGATGGCAGCATGGCTCAGCCTTTATCTCCTTCAGCTCCCCGCTTCACTGCCACCTTCCCTAGAAGCTTTCTCAGGGCAGCTACGTACAGTGTGCCGCCTGCCCTATCACTGTCTCTCCCTGCTTGCTCCTTGTCTTTCTCCCTCTCTGCCCTGCCCCGAGGAGTGTAATAAGCTTTACAGCGACAGGGTCTGGGCCTGCTGTGTTCACCACTGGAGCTTGAGCATCAATAGCTGTGCAGGGCATGTATTTTGAGCTCCGTGACTATATATCGAGTTATGGGAAGATACATATCAGAATGATTTCAAAAGTGGAATTGTTGGGAAGGTTGCAGTTAACTTCGTGTGAGAGAACTGGGTACTGTGGATCTGTGTATGACCAAAGTGTCTGCTCTACCCAAAAAAGAAAAGTATTTGTGTTCCCTCCACTTTTGAATTTTGTTTTATTTATTTAATGCATACTGGGAGCAGAATATTAAATAATGGATTATTCTGTCTTTTCCCAACGTTTCTATATCTTTAAAAAATTAAGCAGTTGGGTAACTCTAAAGAAAGAAAAGGCCAGGCACGGTGGTTTACTCCTATAATCCCAGCACTTTGGGAGACCAAGATGGGCAGATTGCTTGAGCCCAGGAGTTCAAGACCAGCCTGGGCAACATGGCAAAACCTGTCTCTAACAAAAATACAAAAAATTAGCCGGGTATGGTGGCGCATGCTGTAGTCCCAACTACTTAGGAGGCTGAGATGAGAGGGTGACCTGAGCCCTGGGGGTTGAGGCTGCAGTGAGCCTCAACACCACAGTGATGACACCGCTGCACTCCAGCCTGGGTGACAGTGATATCCTGTCTTTAAAAAAAAAAAAGACAGGATAACCACACACAGTTTGGATAGCAGAGAAACAAATTCTTTAAAAAACCTCCAACCCAAATACAATGACAGGAATTATTTTTACATAATTCCCTATTCAGACACTGTTCATATACAGGGATGCTTTTCACATTATAGCACTCAGGCTCCCTGGAACCTGATGTTAACATTGTGTCCTTGAATTTTCTCCTGTTGCTATGTAGCATTCATGGTGATCATAATGATGTTTCATCAGGTAGATTTACCTTGATTTATTTAACATTCCCTTCCCCCCACTGTTGAGTATTAAATTGTTTTTAATTTTTCCCCGTTACAAATAGTACTGCAAAGAAATCCTTATACATAAACCTTTGCCCACATTTTTTCTAAATTGAGTTGCCCAAAATGAAATTTCTGGGTCAAAGCACATGAATAGTTTAAAAGATTTTGATAAATATCAGATTTTATATTCATTTTGACCACATTATAGGGGCAATCAGTAGTTAATGTAAACATAGAAGATACTGAGGCCGGGCATGAGGGCTCATGCCTTAATCCCAGCACTTCGGGAGGCTGAGGCAGTTGGATCACCCGAGATCAGGAGTTTGGGACCAGCCTGGCCAACATGGTGAAACCCCATCTCTACTAAAAATATAAAAATTATCCAGGCATGGTGGCGCACACCTGTCTGTCGTCCCAGCTACTCAGGAGTCTGAGGCAGGAGAATCACTTGAACCCAGGAGGTAGAGGTTGCAGTGAGCCGAGATTGTGCCACTGCACTCCAGCCTGGGTGACAGAGTGAGACTCTGTCTTAAAAAAAAAAAAAAAAAAAGGAAGACACTGAAACTTATCTCTAAGATTTGTTACAAATGTCCCAGGCCTTGGGTTTCTACCATGCCTTTTTCTTCCTGTAACTCAAATACGATATTGAGAAAGTAACATATTCCAGCAGGCTTTTGTCCTGACTTTAAATTGCTGTCATTTCGCATCTGCAATGCTTTGTTAAATGCCATATTGATTGCAACAAGATCTTCACTTTCTCCAGTCCAGCTGGAGATTGAAGGGCTTTTAAGCCAGAATAATTAACTCCCTGAAATGGAGAATATACAGACCTGCACCACCGAGATTCCTCTGCAGCCCAGGTGTGAACAGCTGTTTGCCTTGAGCCTAGTGGCGCTTCTCCCTGGTCCTTCTGTATTCTTTGGAGAGGGACAGTACATTTGCAATCCTAAGAAAGTTCAGCAAGGCTGGGATAGGCATTTCTCAAAAATTAAACTTTTATTGTCTCTAACATTGTCAGTTTATGGAACATATGAGCTGGTGGCTTCTAAAGATCACTTTCCTGTGCTTTTCTTTATACTCTTTCTGTGTGTGTGTCTCTGTCTTTAAACAATATGTTGTTTTCATTTTGCCTTTTTTGTACTTTAATGAAACCATATAGTATAGCACCTCCTCCTTTTGTTGTTTTATTTTTACTTGTATTATTTCAAATATATTCCCATGTGGATTTGGGCAGCTATGGTTCATACGGTATTCCATTATATGACTGTACCATAATGTACCTATTCTACTACCAAGTCTACTGTTCATAGACATTTGGATTGTTACTAGATTTTTGTTGTTATGAGCAGTGCTGCTGTAATATTCTTTTTTTAGAGTCTCCCTCTATTGCCTAGGCCGGAAGGCAGTGGTGTGATCGCGGCTCACTGCAATCTCTGCCCCTGGGTTCAAGCAATTCTCCTGCCTCAGCCTCCTGAGTAGCTGGAACTACAGCTGCCCACCACCATGCCTGGCTACTTTTTGTATTTTTAGTAGAGATGGGATTTCACCATGTTGGCCAGTCTGGTCTCGAATTCCTGGCCTCACGTTATCTGCCCGCTTTGGCCTCCCAAAATGCTGGGGTTACAGGCATGAGCCCCCATGCCTGGCCTGCTATAATAGTCTCATATTTTTCTCCCAGGATGAATTTCTCAATGGTACTGCTGGGTCACGGGCAGGTTTTACTTTGGTGGTTTCTTTAGCTAATTTTGAGTAGTAGAAATGCCTGACGAGGGGTGGGGACGGGGTGGTGGTGGGGAATAACGGGTTCTTGCCCTGTTACTGTCTCTCCCACGCTTGCTCCTTGTCTGCCCTGCCCCGAGGAGTGTAATAAGCTTCACAGCGGCAGGGTCTGGGCCTGCTGTGTTCACTCCTGGAGCCTGAGCATCAGTAGCTGTGCCGGGCATGTATTTTGAGCTCAGTTAATATACATCAAGTCGTGGGAAGATGCTTATCAGAGTGATTTCAAAAGTGGAATTGTTGGGAAAGTGCAGTTAACTTTGTGTGAGAGACTTGGGTGCTGCAGATCTCTTTACGACCAAAGTGTCTGCTCTACCTGAAAAAAAAAAAAAGTCCGGGCACAGTGGCTCACACTTGTACTCCCAGCGCTTTGGGAGACTGAGACAAGCACTTGAGCCCAGGAATTCGAGACAAGCCTGGACAAAATGGCAAAACCCCATCTCTACAAAAAAAAAAAAAAAAAAAAGGCCGGGCGCGGTGGCTCAAGCCTGTAATCCCAGCACTTTGGGAGGCCGAGGCGGGTGGATCACGAGGTCAGGAGATCGAGACCATCCTGGCTAACACGGTGAAACTCTGTCTCTACTAAAAAAAAATACAAAAAACTAGCCGGACGAGGTGGCGGGCGCCTGTAGTCCCAGCTACTCGGGAGGCTGAGGCAGGAGAATGACGTGAACCCGGGAGGTGGAGCTTACAGTGAGCTGAGATGTGGCCACTGCACTCTAGCCTGGGCGACAGAGCCTGACTCCATCTCAAAAAAAAAAAATACAAAAATTAGCCAGGCATGGTGGTGCATGCCTGTAGTCTCAGTTGTTCAGGAGGCTGAGTTGGGAAAATCACCTGAGCCGAAGAAGTCGAGACTGCAGTGAGCCATGATCATGCCACTGCTCTCCAGTCTGGACAATAGAGTGAGACCCAGTCTCAAGAAATCAATCCATCAATCAACCTTAGCTCAGTTCTGGAGGATTTCAGTCTGAAATCACCACTGTCTGCCTCCATCATCATCTGGTGTTCTCCCCTGTGTCTATCTTCACATGGCTTTTTCTTCTCTGTCTCAAAATTTCCCTCTTCATATGAGGATACCAGTTAATTGATTAGGGCCCACCCTGATCCAATATGACTTTGTCTTAAACTTGAGTGCATCTACAAAGACCCTATTTCCAAATGAGATCACCTTCTGAGGTTCCCAGTGGGCATGAATTTATGGGGAATACTATGTAACCAAATGCAGTTGCTAACGCAAATGAATTTAGGATTCACACTGAAGGTGGTACTTATGATTTTATGGGTCACTGAGGTATAGTGGGATAAGAGGCCGGTTTGGAACATGGTTTTGTTAGGACAGAATATATCTATACTCACCCTCCTTTCCCCCAGACTCAAATTATAGTGAGTTCAAAATTAGTATATAAGAGACAGTAAGTTAAGTCACACTGGTGACATTTTGTGTGAATTCAGAGCAGAGATGAAGAGTTGTTATTTGGGGGAAATTGTGGAGAACGTGTTCCTTATGCTCGCCCTAAAACCGGTGCAGAGGCAGCATGCCCTGTAGTGGTGTGCTCACTTGGTGCTCACGTCTGTTTGGAGTACAGCTGTTAAAATAGAAAGTCAAACAGATTTTTAAATTGGTTGGTAACACTCAACATCTCTTAGAGGATAGAGAGGAAGCAGCTGGGAGAACTATTACTGAAATTAGAGTACTTTCCAAAATGACAGAATTGATGGGTAGAGTGAAAGTGACAGATCTTGAGAGAAAATGAGCTGGTGAGCCAAGTACAGGAAACCTGAACTTAGTCAAATGTTCATAGACTAAAAGAGTGTCAAAGAAAAGATAGGCCAGGCGTGGTGGCTCACGCCTGTAATCCCAGCACTTTCGGAGTCCGAGGTGGGTGGATCACTTGAGGTTAGGAGTTCAAGACCAGCCTGGCCAACATGGTGAAACCCTGTCTATATTAAAAATACAAAAATGCCAGGTGTGGTGGCGGGCACCCGTAATCACAGTTACACAGGAGGCGGAGGCAGGAGAATTGCTTGAGCCTGGAAGGTGGTGATTGCAGTGAGCCAAGGTCATGCCATTGCACTCCAGCCTGGGAGACAGAGCGAGACTCCATTTCCAAAAAAAAAGAAAAAAGAAAAGATAGGCCTGTGTTCTTGAGAATGTAACAGAGATGGTGGCTCAAAAGTATTAGGAAACTGAGAAGTTTACCTCTGACCGCGATGCCAAAGAATGATAAAATGAGAAGATGCAATGGGGATGGGGAAGCTTTCTGATTAACTTAGTTTATAATGGGACATTTTCAGAAGATGGATAGTAAGGGTAAAAGCAAGTGTGAGTTAAACGCAGAGTAAACGAGACCTGCAAAAAAAGTAGGTAGATTAAAAGAACCTTTTAGCGTTTGGTTTGGTGCAGTTTGGTGACTAGGAAAGGAGTCATTGCCTTGGACTAGTTGTATAATGGCCAGGGATTACAGAGTGGAGATAAAATTTTTGTTGCTTTTGTCTTTTCTATTAAGAAGAAGGGTGTTCAAACCAAATGACAGATCCTAGAGCAGAGTAGGAATTTGTGAAGAGAATCCCCGTCTGTGATTTTTTAGGAATGCTGGGAGTCTTCAAGGGGAGTTTAACAATGACACCCATCTTTCCTGCCCACATTCTGAATGTTTAAGGCAAAAGAGGAAAACATATTGGGGCCACAGTACCCCCTTTACTACCAGTAGAGCAGATACCGGCAAACGTGTGCACTTCCTAATACCAAATTCCAGCCTTAACCCAGAGTCACCGGAATGGGGCGGTCCTCTCTCCAGGCTTGCTTCCAAGGAGGGAAAAGAGGCCTTAAGTGCTCTGATAAAATAAAGGTGGATGTCCTCTGTGTGGAGGCTCAGATCAGAAATGGGAAAGAAGCACCCCTCCACTATAAGAAAGTGAGGAGAATGGTGAATTTTTTTTCTTTTTTTTTTTTTTTTTTGAGATGGAGTCTCCCTCTGTCGCCCAGGCTGGAGTGTGGTGGCGCGATCTCGGCTCACTGCAAGCTCTGCCTCCCGGGTTCAAGCGATTCTCCTGCCTCAGCCTCCCAAGTAGCTGGGACTACAGGCACCTGCCACCACGCATGGCTAATTTTTTTTTTGTATTTGTAGTAGAGACAGGGTTTCACCACGTTAGCCAGGATAGTCACGATCTCCTGACCTCGTGAACTGCCCGTCTCGGCCTCCCAAGATGCTGGGATTACAGGCATGAGCCACCGCGCCCAGCCTTTTGTGTTTTTTGTTTGTTTGTTTGTTTTTTGGTGTTTCTCTCTGGCGTCCAGGCTAGAGTGCAGTGGCACGATCTTTGCTTACTGCAACCTCTGCCACCTGGGTTCAAGCGAGTCTTGTGCCTCAGCCTCCTGAGTAGCTGGGATTACAGGCGCTTGCCACCACGCCCCACTAATTTTTGTATTTTTAGTAGAGATAGGGTTTTGCCATGTTGGCCAAGCTGGCCTAAAACTCCTAGCCTCAAGTGATCCTCACCCAACTCGGCCTCCCAAAGTGCTTGGGATTACAGACGTCAGCCACCGTGTCCAGCCTGGGGAAATTTTTTAAATGTTTTCTGAAAGGAGAAATAAGAAAAAAGTAGCTGAAAGATCGATGAATTTGGTCCCAGTTCCAGGAAAGAATCTAGATTATCAAAAAGATTGCTTTTGAGTACATATGGCAGTAATCGATAATCATAGTTTGCTAATAAGTTTTCATGCATTCCCTTCATTGGTAAAAATGCTGGCATAGAGTAATAATATAGCTGTTGTATTCTACTTTAACAGGCCGTTTGACAAGCTGTTTTGGACGAGATGGAAATATATTGGCTAAACATTAAAACAGTTGTGTAGATTAGTAACTGACAATTCTCAGGCTGATGGCTTCATATTGGAAGGAAGCGTTAGTGGCATATGATTAGATTATCCTCAGCTTTATCAAGTTCAGCATTCCCATCCGTGTTGGGATGGGGGAACACAAACTGGGAATAAGTAGAATAATAGGATCAACAAGAACTTGGTGGGGTGACTGTGAAGTTAAATATGATAGAGGTTCATTCATTTAATAGATATTTATGGAGCATCTTCTATATGCCATGCTCATAAAGATATATGTAAGGTCTTAAGCTCAAATAAAAAATCAATTAATAAAAAGCTGAAGGCCAGGTGCAGTGGCTCATGCCTGTAATCCCAGTGCTTTGGGAGGCCAAGGCGGGCGGATCACGAAGTCTGGAGTTCGAGACCTGCCTGGCCAATATGGTGAAACCCCGTCTCTACTACAAATATAAAAAATAGCTGGGTGTGGTGGCACGCTCCTGTAGTCCCAGCTACTCAGGAGGCTGAGGCAGAAGAATCACTTGAACCCAGGGGGTGGAGGCTGCAATGAGGTGAGATCACGCCACTGCACTCCAGCCTGGGTGACAGAGTGAAACTCCATCTAAAAAAATAAAATAAAACCCAGCTACATGGGTTAAATATTACATGAAGGAACAAAAGCATATTTTTAAATATTATAGATTTTAACTAACATTACGCTTAGTGTGTGAATCAGGAGTTATGATCACCGGAGAAAGTGACATCTTAGGCATTATTAGTGAAAGCACAGCTTTTAACAGAATGGTTAGGAATGGCCGGGTCTGCTTGGTGTTGAACTAACTACTCTAGAAAATACTTTTCTGTTCTTGGCTCTTCACTGAGGGATGGAAGGAGATATAGGTGAAAGAACTGATCATATTGAACCTGAAGATGAGACGCAAGGGAACTGTAATCATTGTCTGAAGACATTTGAATAACCAGCCTGTGGAATAATGTGAACATTATAATCTCTAAGCATCTGACATGGATTAACTCATAAAATCTAATAACTGAAGTTAATATTGTTGTCATTCCAGTTGGAGATCAGGAAAGTAAGGGTCAGAAAGGCTAAATAAGTAACTTGCTCTGAGTCAGCTTAGAAATGGCAGAGCTGGGCTGGGAGCAGTGGCTCATATTTGTAATCACAGCACTTTGAGAGGATGGCTTGAGCCTAGGAGTTTGAGACCAGCCGGGAGGTCAGGGCTGCAGTGAGCCATGATCATGCCACTGCATTCCAGCCTGAGTAACAGAGTGAGACCCTGTCCCAAAAAAAATAAAAATTGGGGAGGCAGGCAGAGCTGGGATTACAAACCTAGGCAGACTGCCTCTAGAACTAAAGTCCTTTTTTTTTTTTTTTTTTTTTTTTTGAGACAGAATTTCACCCTTGTTGCCCAGGCTGGAATGCAAAGGCACGATCTTGGCTCACCACAACCTCTGCCTCCCAGGTTGAGGTGATTCCCCTGCCGCAGCCTCCTGAGTAACTGGGATTACAGGCATGCGCCATCACGCCCAGCTAATTTTGTATTTTTAATAGGGACCGGGTTTCTGCATGTTGGTCAGGCTGGTCTCAAACTCTCGACCTCAGGTGATCCACCCACCTCGGCCTCCTGAAGTGCTGGGGTTATAGGCGCAAGCCACCACAGCCGGCTCTAAAGTCTTTTTTTAATCTTTTTTTTTCCCCCCCCAAAGAGATGGGATCTTGTTGCGTTGCCGAGGTGTTCTCAGTCTCCTAGGCACAAACAATTCTCCCAATCTGCTGGGATTTAACAGGCATGAGCCACTGTACCCAGCCTGTAGGACTAAACTCTTGACCAGTGTGCTACACTACTTGGCACTCATGGGCACGTGCTTAAGTTTGTTCTCCATGGCCCCAACCAGTCCAGTGGGTTCAGTAGATGAGGGTGCAGGGAAACTCATTTCCGCTTACTTAAATCATCTTAGAGGAGCAAACCAAAGATGGGAGGGAATCCTCTGTCAGCAGAGCTTCCTGCAGCCTAGCCTAACTCACTCCTGAGAACACGGAGGAGGACCCTGCCGGGCCATTGACCTTCCAGGCTCTTTTATGCTGGCTCTTTTTTTACACTGCCACTCTGTGGGTGTTAGCTATCAGAAGCCAGGAGTTGAAACTCATGTCTCCTATTTACAAGTTAATATATTTGTCTTATTTGTATCACAGAAATACTGTCACATAATTATTTTTTATTAGCTTTATGCAATGTAGCATGTTTTGTTTTATGGCACATTTCCACTAATAATTTCTCGGTTGGATAAAAAGCCATATTGTCATCAATTTTTTTTTTCTTGAAGATGTTTTCCTGAATATAAAATTTATGCTTTTTACTGTAGAAAATTGGAAAATCTAAGAAGAAAATTTAAAAACTCTTGTAATCTCACTGCTCCAAGATAATCATTGTTAACACTTCAGTGTATTTTTCCTGTTAACATATTTTTCACAGAAAAGTTTGAGAACACTTGCTTTAGATTCATCAAGATTCTTCTCACAGAAAAACCATTTTATTTTGATAAATTCTGAAGATTCCTTTTCTCTTCTTTCTTTTTTATTTTTTTGGCTAGGTTTCTGCCTCAATGCTCAAGCAGTTTCCCAACAGTGGCCTGAGTCCAGGTCTTTTCAATGTGGGGCCCCAGTTATCTCCTCAACAAATTGCCATGCTGAGCCAGCTTCCACAAATTCCCCAGTTTCAGTTGGTAAGTAGCAGATTTTCTTCCTGTGGCTGAAAAGGTCATTTGCTTTTTTTTTTTTTTTTTTTTTTTCTCTTTAGCTTTGATTTGCTTCCCACATCTTTGCCACTTTCTATGTTCAAAGGGTGCTAGTCCACACTTCTAGGCAGACTATGGAGTGTGCTTCAGGGTTGTCACTCAACTGGAGGAAAATGTAACCAGGAGACCAGGAATTTGGTGTTACTTCCCTCCTGGATACTTTAGAACTGTGTGACCTGTACGTCAGTGCACAGACCCTTTAGGTGTCCTCAGTAAATCAGTCTCAGGAAACTTTGGTTCTCTGTCTATCCCCCTTGTTTTGTAGGCATGTCAGCTTCTCTTGCAGCAGCAGCAACAGCAGCAGTTGTTACAGAACCAGAGAAAGATTTCTCAAGCTGTACGCCAACAGCAAGAGCAGCAGGTACGTGGGTGGACGGGGTCCCTCCAGTGTTGTGTTTGAGGAGTACCTCCCGGCTTAGCCTCTTATGGCAAAGAACCGGGCACAGTCTCTTCCTGGGAAGTTCGGGGCTGTGCTTATCACGTGTCCGTCTCTCTTGGCCCGCAGCTGGCTCGAATGGTGAGTGCACTGCAGCAGCAGCAGCAGCAGAGGCAGCCGGGCATGAAGCACTCGCCCTCTCATCCTGCTGCTGGACCCAAGCCGCATCTGGACAACATGGTCCCCAACGCGCTGAATGTGGGGCTCCCAGACCTTCAAACCAAAGGGCCAATACCTGGATATGGTTCTGGTAAGTTGTTAGTAGAGAAAATTACCTTTTTAGAAATCTACCCCTCCAGGCCTGTGATAGGGGTTGCGCCTGCATTACCCTCCGTTTTTATGTGAGCTGTACAAGATAGGTAAATATTCTTACCCCTGGTTTACACATGAGCCATCTGAGGCTTCTTGAGTTTCAGTGGGTTTCCAAAGCTCACCACACGGTTACTAAATAGCTGAGACAGGCCTCTAACTTCTCTGGCTTCAAAGCAGTCTTTCAGTATATGTGTATGAATGGCAAACTGCTCTCCTACCGCCAGGAATTTTGAAAACCCTGTTTAAACGCTTGTGCATGCTGTGAGTGGTACACATGGCTGAGGTTATGATCTCTTAAAATATGTACTCGTTTGAAATGTTTTAGTATACTCATATTAATACAATTGCCTTCTGTCAAAAAATGAACTAAAATTATAATGCAGATTGGTACAAATTCATCTGATACTAGTATTTCATCTGATTTAAATAGAACAAGTAAGGTTATGCCTTTAACATTCTTCAAGACTTTTTTGGCAGGCAAATCATAGCTCTTTCAGAACTGGAAAACATGGTGTACGCAGAATCTAATTGGTGAGGAAACAGTGATTTCAAAATAAAATTTAAAAATGGAAAAGATACCACACACCATCACAGTTTCGTCTCAAACTGACAACATTTAGAATTTATCTTGTAAAGAAGATACTGTTCTACGCACACTCAAAAAACAAGAGTTGGGCCGGGTGCGGTGACTCACACCTGTAATCCCAGCACTTTGGGAGGCTGAGGCAGGCAGATCACGAGGTCAGGAGTTCAGGACCAGCCTGGCCAACACAGTGAAACCCCATCCCTCCTAAAAATACAAAAATTGCCGGGCGCGGTGGCTCATGCCTGTAATCCCAGCACTTTGGGAGGCAGAGGCAAGCGGATCACGAGGTCAGGAGATTGAGACCATCCTGGCTAATACAGTGAAACCTCGTCTCTACTAAAAATACAAAAAGAAATTAGCTGGGCGTGGTGGCGGGCGCCTATAGTCCCAGCTGCTCAGGAGGCTGAGGCAGGAGAATGGCGTGAACCCGGGAGGCGGAGCTTGCAGTGAGCCGAGATCGCGCCACTGCACTCCAGCCTGGGCGACAGAGCAAGACTCTGTCTGAAAAAAAAAAAAATACAAAAATTAGCCTGGCGTGGTAGCACACACCTGTAATCCCAGCTACTGGGGAGGCTGAGGCAAGAGAATCATTTGAACCAGGGAGGCGGAGGTTGTAGTGAGCTCAGATTGTGCCACTGCACTCCCGCCTGGGCGACAGAGTGAGACCCCGTCTCAAAGAAAAAAAAAAGAGTTGGGAAGACATGAAATTGCTGGTTCTAGGTGGCAGTGTGACCCCGGACAAATGACAGCGGCTAACTATGCGCCAACCCCGTGATCCTCCTACTGCATGTGCAGGGGGTGAGCAAAGACTTCAAGGTGTTCTTGATCTGGGTATTTTAATGGAATTACTTTGTAGATCCTCAACTTCCACCAACTGTTTTCATTCTTTTTTTTTTTTTTTTTTTTTTGAGACGGAGTCTCGCTCTGTCGCCCAGGCTGGAGTGCAGTGGCCGGATCTCAGCTCACTGCAAGCTCCGCCTCCCGGATTCCCGTCATTCTCCTGCCTCAGCCTCCCGAGTAGCTGGGACTACAGGCGCCCGCCACCTCGCCCGGCTAGTTTTTTGTATTTTTTAGTAGAGACGGGGTTTCACCGTGTTAGCCAGGATGGTCTCGATCTCCTGACCTCGTGATCCGCCCGCCTCGGCCTCCCAAAGTGCTGGGATTACAGGCTTGAGCCACCGCGCCCGGCCCTGTTTTCATTCTTAAAGATGATCTGCCTGATAACTGACTTAAATTCGAAATAACTTTTCTTGCACTTGATACAGAAGAAGGTCAGCTCTGTGCTTATCTGGGCTGAAGAACACCAGGGTACCAAACATGGGGGAGCCTCCCTTGATTGCTAACAAAGGTGTCCTACGCTGGATTTCCTTCTTTTTTTTTGAAGCAGAGTCTCATTCTGTTGCCCAACCTCCACCTCCCGCAACCTCCACCTCCCTGGTTCAAGCGATTCTCCTGCCTCAGCCTCTTGAGTAGATGGGATCACAGGCACATGCCACCACTCCCAGCTAATTTTTGTATAGTAGAGTTGGAGTTTCACCATGTTGGTCAGGCTGGTCTTGAACTCCTGACCTCAGGTGATCCACCTGCCGTGACCTCCCAAAGTGCTGGAATTACAGGCGTGAGCCACTGCACCCGGCCGATTCTTATTTCAAACGGCTAAAGGATCAGAGTTAAGCATACACATATATACACATTTACTGAAGAAATTTTATGATTTTTGTCATACTCCTATTTCATAAGTAACTTGTAAATTTAGCTATGCATTATATTATTCCATATTAAAGAGAAGTATTGACTTATTAGCTTGTTTCTATATTTGTTAACTTCTTAAACAATAGATAAATAAATATTTTTAGGTCTCATTTTCATTGTGACCTGACCATTTATAATCTGCATTATAAGATAGATATGTTTTGTCATTTATTTCACTTACAATTTTCCTGACTGGGCACGGTGGCTCACACCTGTAATCCCAGCACTTTGGGAGGCTGAGGAGGGCAGATGACTTAAGGTCAGAAGTTCAAGACCAGCCTCCAACGCGGTGAAACCCTGTTTCTGCTAAAAATACAAAATATTAACCGGACGTGGTGGCAGGCACCTGTAATCCCAGTTACTCGGGTGGCTGAGGCAGGAAAATAGCTTGAACCCAGGCAGCAGAGGTTGCGGTGAGCTGAGATCATGCCACTGCACTCCAGCCTGGCAACAGAGCAAGACTCCATCTCAAAAATAAAAATTTTTTTCCTTAGTTAGCATGATTACATTTATTTGAATTGAAGAATACATTTTAGGACTGAAAGTTAGATTTGGCTGCCTGTTTTGAATAGATTATTTGATGAAAATATATTTAAAGCATATATAGAAATTAAAATTTATTTTCTAATAAAATGCCAAAGATGTAATGAAATGAACAGTATTTCAGTTTTCCTGATGCTAAGTATGTTGAACTAAAAAGGATACCTCTGGGTGAAAGAATAGCAAGAATAATTGAAAGTTTCTTGGTATGTCTTGATAAAGCTTCTTTGTTACATTATCTCAAAATTAAGAATTTGAATGCCTAATGACTGCTTAACTAATCCTTATTGATTCTTTTGTAAAACAGATGGTTTCTAATTCTGTCCTTTTAGCAAAATTGAAAATACACCTAATTAAGGCTGAGTGCAGTGGCTCATGTCTGGTAATCCCAGCACTTTGGGAGGCTGAGGTGGAGAGTGAGAGAGGGAGAGAGAGAGAAAGAATACCTAGTTGCATTGTTAGGTGATAATGACCTATCTAAAAATTATATTTTAGTATCTATGTTACTGGGCTAGGGGGAAGAACATATACTTTAAAAGAAATTCGGAGAAGTAATTCATGTTATAACAAGACTCCTTCTGTTCCCATCTACTTATTTATATGAGTAAGATTTCTTAGTGCTTTATGTCAACAAATTTAAAATAAGATAGTAGAGAAAACTCTCATTATAGTAAGGAGTCTTGGTTACCGTGGATATCTGAACTCATTTAGAAACAAAGTGATTCATCTTCTTAGAATATGCGTTTCTGATAAAATTTCACTTTTTATGTTTAAAATTTATCAAAATTTATAATATTTATTTGTGTATACCTGTGAAAAGTAAAGCTGTATAAATATTGGAGATTATAAAAATGACAGAAGAGTAATTGTATCTATGCTGCAATTATGATTGTGTTGATATCAGGTGTACACGTGGACATGGACTTAGAACAGTTGTGTTAGGATGGCCAATTATGGGTGATTTTTAAAAAATAATTATAGTTATAGAAACTAGTTTGCTTTTTAATGTATAGTAAAAAGAGGAGAAAACAGAACTGTAAACAAAGAGTGAAGGCAAGATCAGTATAAGGACAAGTTAATTTAAGAGCATTTCCTCAAGGATGTAAGAACGGAGCCAAATGTTAGTCATGAACAGACCATGAATTAGGGTGTGTGAAGATGAGAGTAATTCTGGCAAGGACAGATGAGGCAGGCAAAGGGTTGTCCTTGCGTGAATGATAAAAGCAGGTGATAGGCAAGGGGCATGTCTTATCTCTGCTTGTACCTCAGCTCCTAACAACAAGGCCTGGCACAGAATACATTGTCCATAAATATTCATTGAACTTAACTAAATGGCTTAATTTGAGCTAAAGCTCTGTGTTTGTGGGCTGGAAATTTCAGGGAAACCACTTGGTGGACTGAGGAAATTTGGTTTTGCTATAGTGGGAAGTACAATGAAGTCAGTATTTTCTTGGGTTTAGAGGTATGATAGCTTGTACATAGCCAAAGGTCACTAGCAAAGCACTGTCTCTTCTTTGTTAATGCAGCCACTAGAGCACAGTGTCCCAGAATTCCTTCCATCAAAATCCACCAGACACACTCCATATCCTAGCGTCATGCCGGTTACTACGTGACATCCAAGAAAATTATGTACATCTTCGCCTGATTTTTCCTCTTATACTTTGGGGTTTGTAGATTGAACCTTTCAAGGCAATTTTCTCACCTATTCTTTCTCTGATCCCTTGGATTATTTTTCCTGACCAAACCTAGTGAGGCAGTGCTGAGACTGCCCTACTGTGGTGGTACTTGATCCCCAAGTCTCTAGTGAGAAAGGTGACCATTTCTCTAAGGTTCTCGGAGCTGCTGAGCTCTTTCCTTGCGTGCTTAACTTTTTCTTTCTCTTTCTCTTTTTCTTTCTCTCATTCTTTTTCTTTCCTTCTTTCCTTTTCTTTTTCTCTTTTTTTCTTTTTTTGCCCTTTTTCTATAACTCTTCAATTTTCTGCATTTCATTTGTCACCAAAAAAACTCTAAGCAGTTGAAATTAAAGAAATTTAATTCACTGGCCAGGCACGGTGGCTCACGCCTGTAATCCCAGCACTTTGAGAGACTGAGGTGGGCATCTCATGAGGTCAGGAGATTGAGACCATCCTGGCTAACATGATGAAACCCTGTCTCTACTAAAAATACAAAAAAATCAGCTGGGTGTGGTGGCAGGCACCTGTAGTCCCAGCTACTCGGGAGGCTGAGGCAGGAGAATCGCTTAAACCCGTAGGCAAAGATGGCAGTGAGCCGAGATTGTGCCACTGCACTCGAGCCTGGGCAACAGAGCGAGACTCGGTCTCAAAAAAAAAAAAAAAAAAAAAAAGAAGAAAGAAAAAAAGAAAAGAAATTTAATTTACTATGGGTTTTATAGAAATTTTAGAGTAACTTCAAAGAAAATTAACATGTAAGGAATGGTTCCTCCTCTTCTTAATAATGCTAGCATTCATTTTAATCTTTGCCAGAAACCTAGGTTATTTCCAAAAGCTCTTTCTCAATGATTAGAACTAAGTTTTTAGGTGGCCTGGAATCCAAGCACCTTGGCCTGGTTTTTTCAAAGGCAGAAGTGTAATTTACCCAAGGAGCAACCTGCTTAGGCCATTAAGGCTATGTCAGAGAAAACCTTTGTTCCTTGCAACCTCTTGCCCTCCAGTCTAATGACATTTCTGCTATCTAGGATGAAAGAAAGAAAAAAATGCCTCCAACTCTTCTTTTTAAAAAAAAAAAAAAATAGGCTGGGCACAGTGGCTCATGCCTGTAATCCCAGCACTTTGGGAGGCCGAGGCAGCTGGATCACGAGATCAGGAGATCGAGACCATCCTGGCTAACATGGTGAAACCCCATCTCTACTAAAAAAATACAAAAAATTAACCAGGCGAGGTGGCGGGCGCCTGTAGTCCCAGCTACTCGGGAGGCTGAGGCAGAATGGCGTCAGGAGGCGGAGCTTGCAGTGAGCCGAGATCGTGCCAGTGCACTCCAGCCTGGGCGACACAGCGAGACTCCATCTCAAAAATAATAATAATAATAATAATAATAATAATAATATAATAATATTAAGGCCAGGCACGGTGGCTGATGCCTGTAATCCCAGCACTTTCGGAGGCCGAGATGGGCAGATTGCCTGAGCTCAGGAGTTCGAGACCAGACTGGGTAACAGGGTGAAAACCCATCTCTACTAAAAATACAAAAAATTAGCTGGGCATGGCTACGGTGTGTAGTCCCAGCTACTCGGGAAGCTGAGGCAGGAGAATTGCTTGAACCCAGGAGGTGGAGGTTGCAGTGAGCCAAGATCGCACCACTGCACTCCAGCCTGGGTGACAGAGTCTCCATCTCCAAAATAATAATAATAACAATAATTTCATTTGAAATATTTTCATCTCATTCTAAAGATTTCTGCTCCCCCCCTCCCGAGTCATCTTGAACTAGTAAATTGAGTTACAAAGTGTGAAAGAACACTGTTCTTTATATAAATAGCAACATTTTTCACATGGGTCAGGAAGGTATTCAACTTTTACTTGATTTATTATGTGTTCATAAAACTATCCCAGACAACTAGGATAAGCACAGGGGAGGAAAAACACAACCTGGGCCCTTAGTGGTATTTGAATAGATGGAAATTGAGGGCCCTTTATGGGTGTAGTGTGGAGTCTGGCCTGGCTAGAGTTACACATCTCGGGGCAGAGAAGCTTGGCTCTGCCATAGTGGGAGCCTTGCTTGCCTCCCTGGGATGCCTGCGCTTGTGCTGCTGCTCTGTGCTCCCTGTGGCTCATTCTCATTTTTGTCCCGTTTCATCATTTTAGTCCTTTATTTTACTTTTTTGAGAGTTTTTACGAACAGGTGTCACGTACATTCTGACCCAAATGAATGATGGACCCTGTTAGACTCCATCACCCAGCTTCTGCTGTGTGGCTTCCGGCTCTCCAGCTCTGTGAACTGGGAAAACGTTACCCACGGAGACTCTTCCCCTGAAGTTTACCTGGGGCTCATGGCAAAGTGAACTCAGAATCTCAAACTACCCACCTGCTCAAGCTTTGGGGTCTTCCTCATTGCTTAAAGACTACTTTCCGGCGGGGCACGGTGACTCATGCCTGTCATCCCAGCACTTTGGGAGGCCGAGACAGGTGGATCACAAGGTCAGGAGATCGAGACCATCGTGGCTAACATGGCGAAACACCGTCTCTACTAAAAATACAAAAATTAGCCAGGCGTTGTGGCGGGTGCCTGTAGTCCCAGCTACTCAGGAGGCTGAGGCAGGAGAATGGCATGAACCCAGGAGGCAGAGCGCAGTGAGCTGAGACTGCACCACTACACTCCAGCCTGGGCAACAGAGCGAGACTCCATCTCAAAAAAAAAAAAAGACTACTTTCAAATTTTTCTTTCTGATTTGCCCTGACCTCCACCCACCCCACGCTCAGGCTGCCAATTCTCTTCCTAAAATACAACTAGTTATCCTCTAACATGCTTAAAATTTTCACTGTCCTCTTGTCCTAGAGAGAAAAAAGATCCCAACTCCTTGGCCTAATATATAAAGACCCTACATGACACGACTCTTCATTTCTCCCCATCCCCCAGCACTCTCCGCCTCACTTCATCCCAGAGTTAGCTAAACATTGGAATCATTTGAACGTGTCACCATTCCCTAAACACACTTGATTATCAAGAGTCAGAGCTTTGTACTTGGTTTGCTTGACTTCCCCAAATAGCTACGTTAGGCCCTAGATCACATGTTCCTTCTGCAAAGCCTTTCCTCCCCCGAGATACCCTGACTACAGCTCTGTCACTGCTGTTACACTACATTGGCTGGATGTAGTCTTCTCCATCTCAGTTGGAGAGTGGCTGGCCCCAGCATCCCGTCTGGCACAAATGTCAGCTAAATGAAAAAGGGCCTGCAGGAATGCACTGAGACAGACCTAATCGATGGCAGTCATACGTGTCTTCACACCTTCACAGAGAGACGTCACTTACTTAGCGAGCAAGAGCCTCGATCAAAGCTTGGAATCAAAAATACCTGTTTCTGAGTGGAGAAACTCTGTGAATTAGTCTTTGAATGACACTTGAAGGCATTCGTGGGCTGTGCTTCAGAACTCTTGGTACTGATGCTAGAGACTTACAAAATGTGGTCTTCTCCTTTTTAGGCTTCAGCTCTGGCGGCATGGACTATGGCATGGTTGGTGGGAAGGAGGCTGGAACTGAGTCTCGCTTTAAACAGTGGACCTCCATGATGGAGGGGCTGCCCTCTGTAGCCACACAGGAAGCCAATATGCACAAAAATGGTAAGAGAAGCACTGAAAGCTAGAGTCCCCAGCTCACACCAGGTCTTGATGAAACATTCTATAATACTGTTTTGAAGTACAGAACTTGGTATTCTTTTCCTCCTGAATCCTGTGATTGCCTGTGGAGGAAGGTCACAGTCATGTGTATGTTGAATTACAAGAAATGTAAAGTGCTAGTTCTAATTAAAGAGAGCAGAATTTTTCAGCTACCATGATTGAGGGTAGTAGCAGTGAACTTGGGCACCCACCAAGGTGAAACCCTAATAAGTTGGCTGAGGGAACAGGGTCAGCTTGTTGAGTTTGTTTTGCTTTGTTTTGTGGAGCAAGGGACCGTAATAATACCTGTCTTGTTGGTTGGTTTGAACCATATTAAGTTTATCAGCTTTTTAAAAAATTCCTGTCTTTTAATCTCCGAAAGATGACTAATAGATCATAATACATGAGATTTGAACTTTTCACAAAGCTTTCTTGTTCTATGTGAATTACAGCATCTGCAAGTCAGCGTTGAAGGGCATTGCAGGCTTTGGTGGTGATGTTGGTCGGCTTTTCCTCTCAATTTCTCTCTGTAAGGGCTTCTCCATTTCCTGTAAAACAGATAAAAGGTCTCAGAACCTTCCTTCAGCCTTTGTTTCAGTGTTTGTTTCATTTGACAGTAATTCACTTGGACTTAACTGTATCCATGAGAACCAAGTATAAATAGGTGTCTGGCTGTTCCTGCTGCAGCGCCCTGGCAGGCCTCAGCCCCAGCCAAGTCATTCAGTCTGAAGCCTTTCAGGTTTCCTTCATAAACCACTCTTTAATGAGCCCATCCAGGAGGCCAGTGAAATAGCCACGTGGAGCTCTCTGCCTGCCATCCCTGAGCATTATCGTTTGGTTTCATGGCATGAAGTCAAAAGTGATTTATTGAAATTGTAAAATCTGTTTGTGGACTGAATAATCTAAGCCCACTGTCATCTATAGCTTTGGGTGCTTTCAATGCTTCCTTAGGCTGATGATTCACCAGGTCCCCTTGTCCCCAAAGACATGATAAGTGCATGATAATAAATATGAAATGGCATGTGAGAGGGTATCTCGAAGGCAAAATCTCTAGTTGCCTTTTTAGAGCTTATAGATCATGTTTTCCCATCTCCTTAGCTATCCCCAAAGTAATTGAGCTTTTCATTTTCCACTGCTTCACCATAATGCACCTCTGAGCCAGATTTGTCAGTGGCTCCAGAAAAGTAAATGTCCTCTTAGCTGAGCATGGAGATAGTTTTCATAGTATTCCCATTAGGCTGCATCACCCTGGAAATAATTTTATCCCTTCACAAGCAGCATCCTAAGAATAGATCAAGTGACCCAATACCGTATATAAAATTCATTTGAGAAGTAAGTAGACTGGTATCTCACTGACGCCTAAAATTTTATTTAAAGTGCATGTTTTGTTAGTTCAAGGCAATTTTAAGCTTTTAATTCTTTTCCTGCCCCGTAGCATATAAAAATGCATGATGGGGGCAACGACAAAACCACTGAAGTGCTCTCAGGAAACCAGTTACAAAGGATTTGCTGTTCTTCATGTGTGAGGCCATGGATCCCAGAGCTGCAGAGTTCATTGCTGGTCTTGTGCTGGCAAAGACCCTAGGCGGGAATTCCATCTCATTGCGTTGGAATTTAAAGTAATTGCAGATGCTTTTCCCTCCAATGGACTCTCTGTTTACACTACTGCTTCCAGCTAATCTAAGCCTGATCAGCCAGCCCTTAAGAACCTGGGTGGGTAGCATCAGTGGAAATTTAGTTAAAACGTTCTTATGTGCTACAAATTGTTAGAATTTTCCCCATTTCTCACTCTTGAGTCGTTAGCATAGAAACTAGGGATAATGGTCAGATTCCTCATATGTGAACGTTTCATTAATTTCCTAAGACCATGGAATTTTAAAACTGAAAGGAACATTCGAGCATGAGAACAATCTTGTGTGCCTAAGTGAGGAACTGAGAGTCTCAGAGAGGCGAAATGACTTGTTGGGCATGCTGCTTAGTAATTATGTGCTGAGTCTCGAATGCAACCTCTTATTCCAGTGCTGTTTGTATATACTCCATCAGCTTCAGAAGACTGTTTGTTTGCATTCCAATGAATAAAAAATAGACAAGTTCTATTCATAGGAGTTATTCTGGATGATTTAATCTCCTCTCTTTTCTTCAGGCGCTATAGTGGCCCCTGGTAAGACCCGGGGAGGGTCACCGTACAACCAGTTTGATATCATCCCTGGTGACACACTGGGTGGCCATACGGGTCCTGCTGGTGATAGCTGGTTACCTGCCAAATCTCCACCAACAAATAAAATCGGAAGTAAATCCAGCAATGCCAGCTGGCCTCCAGGTATTGTCCAGGAAATGCTTTTCCAGGATAGCATTTGTTTTGTAATTGTGAGTTTCAGGTTCAGAATACATTGCTTTTGTGACTCATGTTACTAAGGTACTTGCTTTCATTTTTTCATTCAATAATTGTTAGAAGCAAGGCATGTGCTATGGGAAGACAGAAGATTTTCATTAGATGGGGAATCTGGGGATAAGTGACATTGTAGCTGGGACTTGGCATTCGTCCCATGCATAGGATGCCTTGTAACATGGGTTCTTTTGAAGTGTCTGTTGAATTGATCTGTTAGTTCTTAGGCAAGTATTTATTATCAGTTAGGCTCTAGGTATGCAGTAGTGATTGCAGTGAGATTATTTGTTAATATTTTTCTTTCTCTCCTCTTTTGTTGGATATAGTAATCTATTCTCATGATAGAAAAATGGGAACATGGCCGGGTGCGGTGGCTCAAGCCTGTAATCCCAGCACTTTGGGAGGCCGAGACGGGCGGATCACAAGGTCAGGAGATCGAGACCATCCTGCCTAACACGGTGAAACCCCGTCTCTACTAAAAAATACAAAAAACTAGCCGGGCGAAGTGGCGGGCGCCTGTAGTCCCAGCTACTCGGGAGGCTGAGGTAGGAGAATGGCGTGAACCCGGGAGGCGGAGCTTGCAGTGAGCCAAGATCGCACCACTGCACTCCAGCCTGGGGGACAGAGCGAGACTCCGTCTCAAAAAAAAAAAAAGAAAAAGAAAAAGAAAAATGAGAACATTTAATAAAGCAAAAATTAAAATCGGTAATTCCATAAATATATGTCCTCCTAGACCTCTTTCTGTGCATGCGTATTTGTGACATGAATATGTATAGTTTCATTTTATTAAAGTAGAATTTTTTTTTTTTTTTTTTTTTTTTTTTGAGACGGAGTCTCGCTCTGTCACCCAGGCTGGCGTGCAGTGGCCGGATTACATTTTTTGCATTTTGGCCAACATCTGGTAAGGAAAATGAGAAAGACCACTGATCTCTAGCCCATATTTTCACCAGTTCGTGGCCTAGATGCTTGGATAATTCTTGTGAACACCAGAGTCCTTACTCCTGCCTCCCCTGCCTTCAGCCCTGAAGTCTCCTGGGAGCAGGAGGATCAGGTTACCGGGGCCAGGCTGTGCTGAGCTGTGGCTTCCAGTTCACTACCACAGACAGTGTGGTAACACAAAGGTGCCGTCGGCAAGAGTGTATGTTCATACTGATTTTTTTTTCCTTAATTTTGTGATGAAAATCTAACAGACAATAAATTCAGTATTTATACTTTTCACAGACCCATTTCTTATATCAAAAAAGTACTATTATCATTTTTTTTTAAACAACCTTCCTTCTCTAATATTTGTTTTCCTTGTCTCAGAATTCCAACCAGGAGTGCCATGGAAAGGTATCCAAAACATTGACCCTGAATCTGACCCCTATGTCACCCCAGGAAGTGTGCTGGGGGGTACAGCCACATCTCCCATTGTAGATACTGACCACCAACTGCTGCGGGATAACACCACAGGTACTTGAGTGAAGCATCTCTTATATATTCAGCACCCAGCATTTTCATAGTTGTCAGTTTGCGACTTCATTTGTACTTGCTGGTACCTAAAAGTTTAACCAAAAAATGTAAGAATATTGCTTTTCTTATTTATTTGTTAGACATATTTTGTCCTCCATTCTATTGAAGTTTAAATAAAATACTTTCAAGGTTTCCCTGGTTATACTGACATTTATCTTCAGTATTTTCTTCTTCTTCTTTGTTACCCAAGGGTCTAATTCTTCCCTCAACACCTCGCTGCCTTCACCTGGTGCCTGGCCCTACAGTGCCTCTGACAACTCCTTTACCAACGTTCATAGCACTTCAGGTATGAGTGTGAATTTTTGGTTTCCCTTTGGTTAGCACTTTTTCATCAGGTTCCCTTTTATAAAGGAAATTGGCATGTATTTCGTAAGGTATGCTCCTAGAGAAGTTCAGTAGCATAGTGCTTCTCTTAGGAAGCACACCCTTTTCTATTTGCTATATCTTTGAGGAACTTCTAGTCTCAGGAAGGATGAGCCAGATACAACTTTGGGATGAGCTGGCATATCCAGAGGGCTGTAGTCATGTCCTGATGACACACACGCTTCTCTTTTTTTTTTGAGACGGAGTCTCGCTCTGTCGCCCAGGCTGGAGTGCAGTGGCACGATCTCGTCTCACTGCAAGCTCTGCCTCCCGGGTTCGCGCCATTCTCCTGCCTCAGCCTCCCGAGTAGCTGGGACTACAGGCGCCCGCCACCACGCCCGGCTAATTTTTTGTATTTTTAGTAGAGACGGGGTTTCACTGTGGTCTCATCTCTTGACCTCATGATCCGCCCACCTTGGCCTCCCTAAGCGCTGGGATTACAGGCGTGAGCCACCACGCCCGGCCAACATGCTTCTCTTTTACCAAGGCTGCTAAGAAGTCAAGGGTCATGAGAAGAACCAGTTAAGGCCAGGTTATTATTCCTAAGGTAGCCAATTATGGCTGGCTTTTCTCTAAAAATCCTCCCACTTATAGACAAAGGCTAAGGACAGATGGCCGAAGGAAAAGAAAAAAAAAAAAAAGGACCTTGATTAATTTTAGCATCTTTTGGTAAGTTCCTCATGTTTTTTTGAAAGACATTAGGAAATGGAAAAGTTAATAGATATAATAAAGGCTTTGAAGTCACTCACTGAGCATAGTGCCTTACTGGTTGGTAGACATATTAGTAATTGGCACCTTCAGTTTGCACAAGTCAGACCTTAAGCTGTTAAAGCCATTATGACTTACATGCTTTGCTTAGGCAAAAGCAAATAAAGCAGACCTTTATCCACCTACGAATGCTGCAGGCTAGTGGGCTGCAGATTGTCTTGTTTTTCTTCCCACCTCTGTGTCCTATCAGTAGTGCAACAATAACCTACCACTCACTGAGTGATCCCGCAGGCCAGGCATCATGTTAAACCTTCCACATGAATTTTTATTTTAGCTTCACCAAAGGCTATGAGTAAGTCCTGTTGTTACCGCTCTTTTGTGGATAAAGAAACTGAGTGAGGTTCTGAGAGCTGATATAACTTGCCTCAGTTCTGAGCACGTATGTACAGGAGACATCTCAATATTCCAGGTTTTGAACCACCACCTTACATTACACTTTTGTAAGATTTCTTTTACATGTAAGAACTTACTCTGATTACCCATCTCTTTTACACCTATAAATGCCCATATCTCAGATTGAACTATATATCTTTTTCCAGCAGTTGAAAATTCATCTGAGAGATGGCCCAAGAATCACCTCAGACTTGTCTAAAACTGAACCTGTACTTCCCCACCCCCAAAAGTGTCTTTCCTTCTCAACTCAGTTCTTTATGTTTCTTAATGATCTTGGCCGGGTGCAGTGGCTCTCGCCTGTAATCCCAGCACTTTGGGAGGCCGAGGCGGATGGATCACAAGGTCAGGAGACCGTCTGGCTAACACGGTGAAACCCCGTCTCTACTAAAAATGCAAAAAAAAAAAAAAAAAAATTAGCTGGGCATGGTGGTAGGTGCCTGTAGTCCCAGCTACTCAGGAGACTGAGCCTGGGGAATGGTGTGAACACGGGAGGCGGAGCTTGCAGTGAGCGGAGATCATGCCACTGCACTCCAGCCTGGGCAACAAAGCGAGACTCCGTCTCAAAAAAAAAAAAAAAAAAATTATGATCTCATGCATCATTTAGTTACAAAACCTCAGTATTTTCCTCCTCTTTCCTCTCTCTCTCAATTCCTGGATCCAGGCAGTTATGATTTCTCCGTAGTGATTTATTCTGCAATCATATTTCAAATATCCATTCTTTCTGTTCCATTCTATTTACTATCACAGTAGTTTAAACACTCCCTGCTGAATCCGTTGCAAAAACTCATAATAGTATCTTAATCAGTCCCCAGACTACCTTTGTAACCTCCTTTACCTCTCTGCCCCTGTGGACTGTTCAACCAAAATTGGGGGGAACATATTCCATACAGAGAGAGTTTATGTTGAACCTTGGTTTACACATTCCTGTTTCTTTGTGCCCATCCATTTATGTAAATTCTTCAAGAGCTGTCTTTATAAAGCCTTTGCTGCAAGCCCAGCATTCTTGGTCCCCTCTATGTATTGAACATACGTGATGATGATGGGGTCACCACTTCTGTTGCTCATCTGTTCTGTCTTCCCATCTGAGCTTGAGGTTCTTGGGGATAATTATGTATATTACTCACAGCACTGATTTAGTGACATATGCATAGTAAGCCCTTAGTGAATGTTTCTTGATTGTTTTTAAAGAATCTGTTTGAACTTCAATATCTAGTAAGCTGGATCAAGGCACAAGACAAGCGTAATTTACTAATTACTTTCCATTCAGTCAGTGACTATTTATGGAATACTTTATTCTGCTGGGGTTCACATTCTTACTGTTACCCAGAAGCTGGTATCTTTAGGAAGACTCTCCTTGCATGTGTCCTCCTTTTCAAGTCATTTTTAGCTAAGAAAGCAGTAGAGAATTGGTTATCTTATTAAATCTTTAATTCATATGATAACTATATCAATTCAGAGTAGCAGTCACTGAAAATTTTCTGTTCATTATGCTCTAAGAACAGTGTTATTTTGTATTGCTGTGCTTGAAATGTGTACTATTTTTAGAATATAAATGTGTATTTATGTGTATGTAGATAAAACTCGTGTATTTGTCAACAAAAGTGAACCATCTAACCTTATTCGTTCCTTAATTTTCTCTTCTTACAGCAAAGTTCCCTGATTACAAATCAACATGGTCCCCAGATCCCATAGGACACAACCCCACTCATCTCTCCAACAAGATGTGGAAAAACCATATTTCCTCCAGGAACACTACACCGCTGCCCCGCCCACCTCCTGGTCTGACCAACCCCAAACCATCATCTCCCTGGAGCAGCACAGCACCCCGATCAGTCAGGGGGTGGGGGACACAGGACTCACGGCTCGCCTCGGGTGAGGAGGATCTGCCTAAAGGAGCGCCATTGTTCATCCACAAGGGGCTTTTGTTAACACAGATGGTGAAGACACCAAGAGGTCTTCCCAAGAGAGGAAATCATGGTTGTCTGGTTTTTCTTCTGGTAGAGGAAAAGGTACCTCTTGAGTGAAAGGCACAGTCAGTATGAGGCAAAGGGACCCAAGAACTCCCAAGGGACAGATAGGGTAAAATGAGTGAGTAAAAATGGCAGAGCGAGAACACTGGGAGGAAAATATTGTCTTGGAAATTATGCATAAAAGTCATGCATAGGAGTCAGGGACCAGTAGAAGAGAAAAGAAGGTCAGAGTCCAGTGGAAAAGAGAGACAATTTATAAAGGCAGAGAAGAAATGTGGGCTACATGAAAATCTTTCTCCTTCTTGGCTTTTCTTGAATTTTTGTTTTATTTCTCTTCCTAACCATTTTTCTGGTTGCTCACAGCCTCTACCTGGAGTGATGGTGGCTCAGTTCGTCCTAGTTACTGGCTGGTTCTTCACAATCTCACTCCACAGGTAATTATGCTTTCTCATGGTTTTCTAGATAGGACTTGATTGTGTTAAGAGAGGGAAAGACGGGAGTTGGTGTCTCACACCTGTGATCCCAGCACCTCAGGAGGCCGAGGCGAGAGGATTGCTTGAAGCCAGGAGTCTGAATTCAGTCCAAGCAATATAGTGAGACCCTGTTTCTACAAAAAATTAAAAATTAGCCAGGCATGGTGGTGCACAGCTGCTCAGGAGGCTGAGGTGCAAGGATCACTTGAGCCCAGAGGTCGAGGCTGCAATGAGCCATGATTGCATTGCATTGCAGTCCAGGTTGGGCAACAGTGCAAGACCCTGTCTCAAAAAAAGAGAGAGAGAGGGAAATAGATGTGGGAGGCTGGCAGATATGAAAGCTCATCTCCTGATCACTGCAAAGAGGTCTTGACTGCAGGAGGTGGGTGTCCCCTCCCGACCCAAGGTTCACAGCCTACTTCTGGAGAGGGGTTGGTGCTGGCCACTAGGCTTCATGCCTGCCTTCAAGATGATGATAACACATACAGTTTATAAAAGTGAAAACTAGTTTTATATGCTAGTTTATAAAACTAGGTAAAACCCACTAGCGTGGATTCCTGCAGATCTTATGGGGCAGAGAAAGAGAAAAAAAAGTAGGGGTGGTATTTTCTGGTGGTTTCTGTGTAGTAGACACTATTTGCTATACAGATGTGCATGTTAGAATCTGGAACCTAGTGGAAAAGGGAGTATTTTAAGGATACCCAAAAGCTACCTGTTTGTGTGTTAATTCTCCAATAAGACCTGAACCTATACTTCCCCATCCCTAAAAGCGTCTTCCCTTCTCAACTAAGTTCTTTATGATTCTTAATATTGATCTCATGCATCATTTAGTTACAAAACCTCAGTATTTTCTCCCTCTTAAAACATATTAACCATTTCTGTGCTTTGTAAATACTTAACCATCCATCTCTCCAGTGGAATAGATCATTGACTTCATAGTTTATAAATGCTCCATGGGGCCAGTTGCAGTGGCTCACGCCTGTAATCTCAGCACTTTGGGAGGCCAAGGCAGGTGGATCATGAGGTCAAGAGATCAAGACCATCCTGGCCAACGTGGTGAAACCCCGTCTCTACTGAAAATACAAAAATTAGCTGGGCATGGTGATGCGCACCTGTAGTCCCAGCTACTTCGGAGGCTGAGGCAGGAGAATTGCTTGAACCCGGAAGGCGGAGGTTGCAGTGAGCTGAGATTGTGCCACTGCACTCCAGCCTGGCAACAGAGTGAGACTCCGTCTAAAAAAAATTTTTTTTTTAATTTAAAAATGCTACATGGGCGTGTTTAACTCTCTGTCTATTATCCTCTTCACGTGTAGATGGCATTACTATAATTGGCTCTCATCAGACCATATCGTCCGGGTGGTTTTCCAGTGGAAGGGCTTCATTTGCACCAAGCCACCTTGCCTTTCACCTTGGTTGCTAGATAACTGAAGCATTTGCGGAAGCATTATGTTGAGCATTTGAACGAAGTTAAATGGACCCATCAAAACTGAGTCCATCACAACCTTTACAACACCCTCACAACACCTTGTTAAAAGGAGTCAGTTATGCCTCCTGTTTTTGACACATGGAATGCATTGTCTGGCATTTAATTCATACATGGATTCATGTACACTTTATTAAGCCAACATTTTCCAGAATGTTCTCATGAGATATGATTAGGTCTCTGGCCTAATATGTTGGACATGTATACTTGGTTGAACAAAACTAAGCAGATTTTTTCACTTTGAGACTTCTTAGACCTTTTAATATGCTTACCCATATTATGATTCTCTGTGGGGAAATACATCTCCTAAATACATTTGCCCATTTGTAGGGAGTAAATCACAGGATTCGTATTTCAAGGTGCACATTGAAGTAAACAGTTTCCTAAATACAGTTAACATGAGGGAGGATGTGGGTCAGCTCTTAATCTCTGTATCTATTCAACTCAGCTCAAAGTTCCAAGTTATGGCCAGGCGCAGTGACTCACTCCTGTAATCACAACACTTTGGGAGGCCGAGGCGGGCAGATCACGAGGTCAGGTGATTGAGACCATCCTGGCTAACACGGTGAAACCCTGTCTTTACAAAAAATACAAAAAATTAGCCAGGCATGGTGGCGGGCATTGGTAGTCCCAGCTACTCGGGAGGCTGAGGCAGGAGAATGGCATGAATCCGGGAGGCAGAGCTTGCAGTGAGCCGAGATTGAGCCGAGATTGCGCCGCTGCACTCCAGCCTGGGTGACAGAGTGAGACTCCATCTCAGAAAAAGAAGTTCCAAATTATTTCTTTAGCTAATAGTTGACTGAAATATGAAGAATCTTGTATGACCATCCTCAAAACTATGCCTCCTGTTTTCTAAGAGTTGTCACACAATGTGTTGATTATGGTATGATGAGATTGAGAGAAGCAATAAGAGATGCACTGTTTTGAAAGAAGCCTGGGTGGCTGTTCACTTGTTCTATCTTACAAAAAATGCTGGCCAGATGTGGTGGCTCGTGCCTGTAATCCCAGCCCTTTTGGGAGGCCGAGGCGGGTGGATCACCTGAGGTCAGGAGTTCCAGACCAGCCTGGCCAACATGGTGAAACCCCATCTCTACTAAAAATACAAAAATTAGCCAGGTGTGGTGGTGGGCGCCTGTAGTCCCACCTCAGTTGGGAGGCTGAGGGAGGAGAATCGCTTGAACCCGGGGGTGGAGACTGCAGTGAGCTGAGATTGCACCACTGCACTCCAGCCTGGGTAACAGAGTGAGATTGTTTCAAAGAAAAAAATGTCTTTTGTACACATGCATCCATATAAAATGAATATGGGGGTGGCTGTGTTTGGGTTAGAATTAATTTTAAAAATCAAAGCTTCCTAAGAGCAGACTAATCTCTATCATAGCTTAAAAGTTTATGAGAGCAAGTTACCTGCTGTCCATCCTGGGTGACAGAAGAGTGAGACCCCTCCCCCATATCTAAATTTTAAAAAATACATATATTGATACAGTTGCTACCCCCTTATCCATGGTTTCTTACCCTTGGTCAAACCATAGTCAAAAAATATTAAGATATTTTGAGAGAAAGACCACATACACATTACTTACAGTATATTATAACTTTTCTATCTTAATCTCTTACTGTGCCTAATTTACAAATTAACCTTTATCTTAGGTATGTATGTATGGGAAAAACATAGTATACTTAGAGTTCAGCACTTTTGGTGGTGTCAGGCCTCCACTGGGGGGCCTTGGAAGGTGTTCCCCTCAGATAAAAAGGAACTACTTTATCTGGATAATTTTTCTTTCATCACCTAAAATTTATTTAGAGGGCATCTATCCTAAAAAGTCTCTTAGGCCAGGCATGGTGGCTCACGCTTGTAATCCCATCACTTTGGGAGGCCAAGGCGGGCGGATCATGAGGTCAAGAGTTCGAGACCATTCTGGTTAACACAGTGAAACCCCATCTCTACTAAAAATATTTTAAAAATTAGCCGAGTGTAGTGGTGGGCACCTGTAGTCCCAGCTACTCAGGAGGCTGAGGCAGGAGAATGGCGTGAACTTGGGAGGCGGAGCTTGCAGTGAGCCAAGATGGCACCACTGCACTCCAGCCTGGGCAGCAGAGCAAGACTCTGTCTCAAAAAAAAAAAAAAAAAAAAAGTCTCTTGAGGCATATGCCGACATGTTTATGTAGTCTATTATTACTTATAAAACAATGCTAAGAACATTTCTCTGATCATTTTCTGCAAAGAACTACAGAGAAACTGCCTGTTTTCATCCTGCAGGGTGTCTACCACTGCCATCAGTAGTACAGCTTGTTAAGCAATTCAATAGTAATCTGTTTATCTTCCAAAGAAATGAACTGAAATGGTGGACTGATCTTAAATACCTATTTAAGGTCTTGACAGGCTGGGCACAGTGGCTCATGCCTGTAATCCCAGCACTTTGGGAGGCTGAGGCGAGTGGATCACAAGGTCAGGAGATCAAGACCATCCTGGCCAACATGGTGAAACCCTGTCTCTATTAAAAATACAAAAATTAACCGGGAGTGGTGGAGTACGCCTCTGATTCCAGCTACTCAGGATGCTGAGGCAGGAGAATCACTTGAACCCGGGAGATGGGGGTTGCAGTGAGTCGAGATCATGCCACTGCACTCCAGCCTGGGCAACAGAGCAAGACTCTGTCTCAAAAATAAATAAAAAGATCCTGATGCAAAATAAATTAATCAGAGTGAATAAGTTTGTTCATCCAACTCATAGATTAGGAAAATTGTCCCTAATTGCTGAATCGCTGAAGATCTTAAGTGGTGAAAGTCTAACTGGGGTGAGGAGTACAGCCTTTGGTCAAAATGCCTGATGTCAACACAGGGCATAGAGAAGTAGGCAGAGATGGGCAAAGTAGGGTAAGACAGTGTTGGAATAGGCTGTGAACCAGATCAGCCATTAGCATTTTCAACAATCAGATGTTTAGTAGTGCTTTTCTTGTTTGTGTCTTTCTCTTTACAGAGGAATACATGAGCAGTGATGCTAAGAATGTTAACTTACATTCTTATGTGGATACCATCTCATTTCTGTCCTTTTTTGACTACAAATTAACACTCACACCTGTTTATCTCTTAAAGAAAACAGACCATAGGCTGAATCATATGCTTTTGTTTTGAGCCTCATTTATGCAAACTGGATTTGCAAAATGGGCCCACTAGGTCTCATCCAGTGCTTTGAATATCTTAAAATTTACCTTTTCCACCCCACCTCCAGTCTTTATCTCATGAATGTCATTACTCCTTAGATTGATGGGTCAACCTTGAGAACGATCTGCATGCAGCATGGCCCACTGCTGACATTCCATCTGAATCTAACCCAGGGCACTGCCCTGATCCGATACAGCACCAAACAGGAGGCGGCCAAGGCCCAAACTGCACTGCACATGTGAGTATTCGATCCTACACCCACGCAGACAAACATGCATGAAGATGCACCCGTGAGTATTCTGGCAGCTGCTAAATTAAAGACGCACCAGAACATACACGAAGAATGGCACCATCACACTTGCATCTGCAAGTCTTGAGTGTGGAGGTGCCAGGTCTTTTCCACCTAAGCTTGGATTGTCCTGTATATATCAGAGGCCAGTCTTTAGAATTCCAAATGTAAATAATTTGTGAAGTAGTGAGTAAATTCTAAGTAACATAAAACAAAGCTAGGGCCGGGCACAGTGGCTCACGCCTGTAATCCCAGCACTTTGGGAAGCCGAGGTGGGCAGATCATGAGTTCAGGAGATGGAGACCATCCTGGCCAACGTGGTGAAACCCCATCTCTACTAAAACACAAAAAATCAGCCAGGCGTGGTGGTACGTGCTTGTAGTCCCAGTTACTCGGAAGGCTGAGGCAGGGGAGTCTCTTGAACCTGGGAGGCAGAGGTTACAGTGAGCCAAGATTGTGTCATTGCACTCCAGCCTGGTGACAGAGCAAGACTCCATCTCAAAAAAGAAACACACAACTAATGAAAGTGCCATTGTTTTTCATAATAGAATCTGGCTGCTTACTCCAGCCTCTTTGCAGATGACAAAATATTGTGGTCTTGGTGGGTAGCAGGGTCTTGGCTTAAATTAGGTGGCGCTAGATCAGACTTTGCCCATCCCCTTCCCTGCCACTGTCAAACTGGTAGATGGAGAAGAGCTGACTGCCCTTGGCTGCAGATGCCATGGCAGAAAGCCGGACACACTGCAAGCCAGGGACGAGGAGGCGCAGGCAGCGAGGAGCCCCGGAGAAGGAGCAGCACTCCCAGGGGCTGAAGCCAGGTTGCTTTGATGCTTTGGGTTTGATCTTTTGCCTCGTAACTCACGTGGGGGAAGAAAGAGACCATATTTTTCTTTCCTTTTTATCTAAGGCATTATTTTTTTTGTTTTAGAGCAGTTTTAGGATCACAGCCAAATGGAGAGGAAAATAGAAAGATTTGTCTCATATCTCCTGCTGCCACACAAGAATAGCCTCCACCATTATCAACATCCTCCACCAGAGTGGTGCACTTGTCAAGATTGCTGAACCCCTCCTTATCACCAAAAGTCTGTGGTTTACATTAGAGTTCACTCTCGGCCTTGTACAGTATGTGGTTTTGGACAAATGTATAATGACAGGTATCTACCATTACAGTATCAGAGCCCTCTGCCAGTTCAGTGATCCCTCTTAGCGCCCCACAGACACACACGTTTTTCTTGATAGCTAAGTTGTCTAGAATATATACATTCCATACACCAAGAAATATCAGAATATAATATTCTTTAGTAGTCCTTGGTTATCCTGAGCTTCGGTGATGCCTTGTTGCTTTACATCATTACTTCCCAATTACCTGGCAGTCTGGTTGAAATACAGGTTCTGGACCCAGAGGCCTTGGTTGGAGCTTGGACTCTGCATTCTAAAAAGCATTCATGGATATGGCAGCTTCTAGTCAAAGGACCGCACATTGAATGTCAAGGACTGGGCAGTCGCTCCCTCCATGTGCTTTAGGATTTTCCTCAGATCCATAGCTCTCTCTCCCTCCCTTCTTCCAGGTGTGTGTTGGGAAACACTACCATCCTTGCTGAGTTTGCCACTGATGATGAAGTCAGCCGCTTTCTGGCACAAGCTCAGCCCCCTACACCTGCAGCAACCCCGAGTGCGCCAGCCGCGGGGTGGCAGTCGCTGGAGACCGGCCAGAACCAGTCAGATCCCGTGGGACCTGCTCTGAATCTTTTCGGTGGGTCCACTGGGCTCGGGCAGTGGAGCAGCAGCGCTGGTGGCAGCAGCGGGGCCGATCTTGCTGGCGCTTCATTGTGGGGGCCCCCAAACTATTCTTCTAGCTTATGGGGAGTCCCAACGGTGGAAGATCCCCATAGGATGGGCAGCCCTGCTCCTTTACTACCTGGTGACCTTCTGGGAGGAGGGTCGGATTCAATCTGAACTTAGAACTTTCAACTCTGACCTCGTGACCTTTTTTGGAACAGCAGCAGCACTAACTTGACCTTTTCGTTTTTTTTTTCAACTTGCAATAAATACATTTTTAAAAGGAAAAAAGAAAACGGAGAGAAAAAAAGGTGGGTCATTGACAGACTGTCTGAGCACATAGTTGCCTCCCTTATAACTTCAGTTTTTTCGTTTGGAATATGAATCCAAAAAGAGAACATATCACTCTTGAAATACTTGAATCATGAACGCCAACCTAGAAAGACAATGTGAAGCAAGTACACATACCATTTAAATTTAAACACAAAAACATTAAAAAAATTAGTTTCTAGTTTTTCACTTTTTTCATGTTATATGGAAGTTGTTGCTAAGAAACATATATACTGAAAAAAAAATAGCTTTTTAACTTTGTTTGCACTGGGTGTGTTTCCGTCCTTAGGTCTACCATGTTTGGGAGGGAGGGAAATTCAAAAGAATTGTTGGGGGAGGGGGGAGGGAAGACTTGACGGAGCCTCACTTTAAAAACAAAAACACAAAAAACCTAAAAAAAAAAAGGAAAAAATTTGTGATTGGCTGGTTGATAAATACCAGTGTGTTCTGGCACATGTAACTGCCCAGGCATGCTCGTTCTGGTGTGTGTGTGCACGTGTGTTCATGTGCATTTGCGTGCATCCTTCTCTGTCTCTGTGTGTGTGCCTGTGTTCTTCCCTTCTCTCCCTGCCCCACCCTGACTTCTCAGAAAGCTGCATCACTGACAGTCTGCGGGCTGGCTGGCCGGCCATCTGCTTTTTATTTTATTTTTTTAACTTTGAGAACACACAGTCCCAGAGAGCCACTGCTACTAAAGCAACTCCATTGGGCTGCATTAAGATGAACAGAGTGCTTTTTAATGATGAAAGCAGGGCGCTCCTTCCCATTTGCAACTTAGCCTGAATGTGGGGTTTCTCTGGCTGTTCTTTTGACCTAGCAGTAGAGTGGAGCACTGCCAAGTCCAAAAAACTAGAGCAGGAGGTACCTCTCGGAGCAGCTGTGTGTTTATTTCTTTTTTTTTTCAAAGTGAATGGCCAGCAGGCACATCTGAGTATCTGTTAAGTTTCATGCAGGCCTTTTCGTTAGTTTGAAATGGGAACGGAAGATAGCTTTTGATTATGGGATGTCTCAAAAACAGAAAACTTTGTTCCCTCTTTCCTTATGATCAGGTTTGAGAAATTCTTTAAAAAATTAGGTGAAGTTGAGTTACATATTTCTATTGGTTGGTCCTCTTTTTCATTTTATGAAAAAAGAAAAGAATAAGTGGTGAGCAGCCTCCTGAAAGCATCTGCAGCTACTCCCTCTGCTCCTCTCTCGCCGAGCGTTACCTGTGCCAGGCCGCGGCGCGTTACAGCACCAGGCCATCACTGACAGAAACGTTTACTTAACGAATGTTCTTAAACCAGTGTGTACTTCAAGCGTTTCCTTTCGTTTCTCTGTGTTGTGTATTTCCTGTGTATGTGGTTTTGCTTAGGCAGGTATAACTTAGCAAAGACTTTTAAGTATTGCACCTTTTTTTTTGGTTTTGACCTCTTCCCCCCACCTTGTAATTTTGCTTTTTTTATTTCGGTATTTAAATACTTTTTTTTTTTTTTTTTTAAGCATCAATGTAGTAGTACTCTGGGCCGAACAGGGGGCAACGTTTAATCTACAGTTATCACCAACATGTATGTACTTATGTTGGAATCAAAATGTATCAAACTGCTTATTGTGAAGAGAATTATAGACCTGAAGGGGGGGAAAAACCAGATAGGGTGGGGGGGATGGATGCCGGTGACGTGCTAGCACTTGTGTGGACATCCCAGTCTGCATTATACTGTTTAACATAAAGTGCCGACATTTTGTACCAGCAAATACCTGCCCATTCCAGCCCTTGGTGGGAGCAGACCTCTACTGTCCTCTGTAACTTGCTGCTATTGAGGACAAGGGAGTTTTTCTTTCTTTAGCGTCTTCAGTGAAGGATACAATACAAAAATGCCTAATGTATTTGACTTTTAGCTTGTGTCTGTGTGTAGGTGGGTGGGTGGGTGTGTATAGGAAAAGCCTGAAACAAGTTATTTGCATTTCAGTGGTTTTGTGAGACAAAGAATGGGAAATTCTGTAGCCCTTCTGGCTTACCCTGTTGATTATAAACCTAGCCTCAAAAGAGATTGACAGGCATGACTCAAATGAGTGTTCACGTGTACAAGCCTGCATGAGCCAGCCCTCTGTGGGTGGGTGGTCACACTTGGCGTCTGCAGCATTGACCTGGCCCCGCTGGGTGCCTTGAGCGTGCCCTCTTCCTGCTCTCCAATTTGAATCACCACCGTGCCCCTTCCACCGCTGTTCCCCATACAAAAGCTGTCCTTCCAGCAGCCCCACTGACTGCTCTCTGTGTGGAGCAAAGTGCTGTCGTGTGGTGACCACCAGGTGAAGAGCAGCTTGTATTCAGACATCTAGAGAAGGCTAAATCTTAGCGTCCCTGGACCAGGAGCATATCCCAAGGCTCCTGCAAGCCAGTGGTGACCCTGTCCACTGCCGCTCTTGGTTCACTGCTGTGTCCTGCCCCACCCTCCTCTCCTCCTGCCTGTTGGTTCCTTGACCTGCACTATGGGTTAGTTGAGTTCCTTATGATACTACGGTGAAAGCCGGGTGCTAGAGCCCCTCTTGTTTACAAGACATAATGAGGGATTTGAAATATGTAAAAATAAACATGAGAAGCTAAAATGTTCTTCCATCATAAGCTTAAAGGGAAAAAAAACTAAAAACTTTTAAAAAAAAAAAGACCAAAAAGTGCGTATATATATACATATAAATATATATTTTAGATGAAGACTAACTCTGGGAGCATTTAACAGTGTTTTTTGTTTCTGTTTTTAACATTTGTTTTCCTGCTTTAAAATTTGCAAGCATTCTCAGGAATTCTAGGGTAGGAAGCCAGTTTTTTGAAGATGGTTTATTTAACCGTATCTTATCCTAGAGAGATGGCTGTTTCTTTCCTGTTAATAAACTTTTACAAGTTCCTGAAACTTCAGAAAGTTTAAACAATTTTTACTTAAAAAAAATGTAAAAAGAAAAGTCTCCAAACATTATTGTCATACTGGGGATCATACATTTTAAAACACATAGAAATATTTTTTAAAAATTATCAATTTAGCAGCAACAGGTAAATTCATTATCTTAAAAATATGGGAGAAGGATTAAGCTTTGTAAGAGCTCGATCATGGATTCTTTTGAAATTGTGTGTAGTTTAATGGGAGAGTGTTTGGTGTATATAGATGAGAATGCCATCACTTTGTTCCTTTCCATTTGAGACTGAACTGAAATCTCCCCTAGTAGTTTTTATTTTTTTAAAGGAGCCCTTCTCCCTGTCCCCACAACCCCAGCAACAAAAGGAAGGAAGGAAGAAACAACAGCTTAAAAAAAAAAAAAGTAACTCTAATCTGTAAAATAGTACAGTTGGATTGCTGAGAATCTATGTAAAGAGTTAGGAAATATAGGTTAATAATTTTTGGAACAAATTTTAAATATAGGCATTACTAGAGGAAAATTATCTATGGACTGTCCTATTAATGAAGAATGTCTGTCTTACCTCCGTTTGTTTTGGAAGGAGGAGAAAATATAGAAGAATCTAATAAGGAACAAGTGATTTTACTTTTTTAGCTCCCAGCTACTGTTGTGCTCGTTTTAATTGCTGTTTCGAAGATCTGCTGCTTAATTATCCCCATCCCTTAGCCGGAGATGTGGAGTGTTTCCTTTCAGTTTTTGGTGATGTTGAATTATTTTGTATTCCCTCCTGGGGCCAGGGGTCAGAATTCCCAAGCATGACCACAGCTTCTTTTAAACATTAAGCTTCTTTTAAACATTAAGCTTCCCAGTGGGAAAGAAACTCCAGCTCGACAGGTAAAGGGAGTGGGTGGGGTTGCTGCCTGCAATTTCTCTAAAACCGCTTTAGTGCCTTCGTACATACACCCAGACATCCTGAGCAAGGGGGACGCACACGTGTGTGTGTGTGGTCTGGTCACTCCACAGATGTAAGATACTCGCCCATAAAGGAAATTGGAGTGGTTCTGGACAGGCCCCAAAGGCAGTGGGCTAAATTTAAAATAAACAAACAAACGTCAAGCAAGTTAATATGCTTATGTCTCAATAATGTAGAATGCCAAGTTCCTCCCTGTGTCTTGTGCCCTCCGTTACTGTGCATTGACTCCTCCAGGTGTGTAATTGTGACAACTGCCGTGATTTGGAAAGTCTCTTTGTGCTGGGCCAATAGAAAGGGGTTCCTGTTGTTCTGCTCTTGTCCTTTGTCTCCTCCCCTTTTCCCCCAGACCTCCCCCTTCTTCTTGTCAACTTGCTGGGAGCTTTGCTTTATTGGTTGGCAGTGACCTAAGAACAGGATATGGTGAGGATGTCATGGAAGAGAAGAGCTCTTTCCGTGGTATTCTTGGGCAAGAGCCATGTCTACTAAGAGGTTAGGTGACTTCAGTATACTTCTAAAATTCAGTGAGAGTGCCTTCTCTTCCACCACACTCTGGCATAGATACAGGGTTGCTGGTCACCTCTGATTTATTTTTAAAACATTTTGATTACGTTAATTTGAGCTTTCCCTTTTTTTTTTTTTTTTTTTTTTTTACTAGTTACTTCTTTTTAAAACACTTGATTACTAGTGGCTTAGAGGTGTGTACATCTCTTGAACATCACCAACTTGGTTTCTACTTACCACATGAGTAGCCAAAAGAAAAGAAGCACTAATAGGGAAAAGGGTGTCTCACATCACATAGAGGACCTCTGCCGGCAATTAGATCCAGCGCCGTGACCTAACTTTAAGTGTTTAAAAAAGTTCAGATCTCTGAGACACTGTGAAGAAATGGATGGTTCATGTAACATCTCTGATCCCTCAGTCCCCAACCCTGGACATGTTTCATTTACAGCATTCATAGGAGTTAACTTAGTGTTGCAAGTTAAGGTTCCAAACCAAATTATTTAATCAGTGTCCCCCCAATAAATCGTTATCCATTTATTGCCAGTTAGTTTTATTTATAGCAACTTGATTTTCTATGAATATGGCTCCTGTTCTAAGAATTTTCCCACCTCTTCTGACATGAATGTAGCATAAGTTAGCAATCAGTTCTTCCAAACTTCTTTGGGTTGAACATGGTATGTAAGGTATGTAAGAGGAAAGAGAAAGGAAAAGATAAAACTCCTGCCCGAGAATTTGGAAGCACCTTTATTAATACATATATCTCGCAGAAACTAGAAGTTCATGGGCTGTTAACTTTTTGCAAATATTCTCTCATTTTTACCACTTTTTTTTTGGAGAGGGGTGTGATTTTTGTAGGGTTAACAGCCGGATTCCATTTCGACCTCAGATGCTGTGTACTTTTTAATTTCATTTTTTATATTCTGCCATCTTGACTCTTCTCTAAAACAGAATGAAAATGTCTGCATGCTGAGCAAAATGCTTATGCCAAGCCTGTTTTTCCCTGCAGAGTAAACAGGATGTTTTCAGCAGACGTGGCTGTAATAGCCATCTCTAAGATTAGGGAACAATTGAGTCTTTATGTAGAAACTATCCCTTTTTTCCCCATCCTCAGAGTTAAAATTCAACATTTAACGCTTTATAGGTTATTGTTTTAGATTTGAGGTTTTTGTTTGTAAGTATAAGATCTTTAGGAGTGAGATACATTTTTAGCTGGTTAAAAAAATCAAACTTTCTCTCCAGTGTTTTTGCCAAGTTTTGTCACACTCTATGTGTATGCATTAACTACACTTCTTAGTGTTACTGCAAAAAAAAAAAAAAAAAAAAAAAAAAAAAAGCCTGGTTCTTTAATTGTGTTTTTCCTCCTGTGAGTGGACAACTAAAGCCATGTGATAATGCGGATGAAAATACTGCAGCCTGTGTGTATACAATGAATTGTCAGTCTTCAGACCTCATGGTCATTGAGAAAATAGGGAACCCACATCCCCTGCTGCACAGCACACCATACCCCCTTTACTTCTTTATCTGCTAGTACAGGGACTCTATACAGTCAAGGAACACACAGATATACATAATGCTGTTGAGAACATCATCATTCTGTAAGAAAACAGAATATTACCTAGATTTTCCAGAGTTTGTGCACACCCTGTGATAACAGTCTGTGGGTTTATGGCCAGCGCCAAAGGTATGTGTATTTTCAGAACTGGTCCCTATTTGTCAGTGATAGTGTTTTGTTTTGTTTTTTTTCTTGATCTTAAATTTTACAAAGGGGGTGGTAATATCACATTCTTTAGATTTGAAATAATTACCAGCTCCAAGAATCTATGAACATAGTAATAATAAAAATTTGACCTCGACCCTCCCTAACCTGCTCACCATACCTCCCCCACCCCGTGCCTCTGAAGAAAGAGGCCGTGAACATCCACAAGGTGGTAAAGGGGGGACACTGGTCCGGGGAGTGGAGAGCTACTCCAGCAGCTCAGCACCCACACTGCCCTCACGTGTGTGGCCACCAGGACTAGATCCCGAGTGATTGTGGCGTACCCCTAACATTTGAGTCATTTTTAAGCTGTCAGTCTCTTGTCATAACCTCCTACCGCCACCCAAAAAAGTAACGAAAGTTGCAGTAACTGCCAGTGTTTGCCTCACCGAATTTAAATTGTTCCCTTTTCAGTTAACTATATACCTGAATTTGTTTTTAACGAGAAACTGTCCATGGCCAGGAAAAATGGTACTACCTTGGCCAAAGGGTCTTTGCAAAAAGCTCAGTCTTCAGTTCTTCACTGTGACCAACGCTTGTTTTGTTCATGGGAGGGGAAAGATCAGATAACTAGGCAAGAAGTATTCTGTTTTAAATAAAGAATAAATAGTGTTCGTTTAAAGCACTCTGTGCCTCAGCTTCATATTCAAACTATAAATTATTGCTTTGGAAATAAATTCCCAGTTATAATTGACCCATTTCTAGCCAATATCAATAAGTTGGGATGGTGGTTTTGTTTGTTTGTTTGTTTGTTTTCCAAAAACGGAAATTCCTCTTCACTGCTCACAGTAAGCAGCAAAAGAGAGCTGTCGAGGTGGCTCATGATGCTGCTGCAGCAGGGCTGTGAAAGGAAGTGCTTTTCCTTCCCTCCCACCCTCTGCCCTCCGGAATCTGGTGTTCCTTCCCCTTAGGCTACTGAAAGGTGTGTACAACTCCCGGAGGGGTGGGTGTAAAAGTTGACTGGAGGCAAAGTGAAGTGGCCTTATTGCCAGGACTAGCCCTTCAGAAGAGCTTTACAGAGAGGAGGACAGTACATCCTATGTGTGTTCGCCAAAAATGGGAAAGGTGGGTATTTAGGCAAAACAAAAACCTTTGAATCCCTTTAAGAAGTTACATACCTTTTAAAGGTAGAGTTTCTCACCAAGTGATGCATTTTAGCATAACACTTCTTGCCAGAAATTTTGGGATAATTTAGAATAAATGTGTTTAAAACATCATCCACCCCCCTTTTTAAATTTTGTCTAAGGAATTACTTAAGTATAGTATTTCTGAATGTGCCTTTGTGAGTACAGAGACCGTCTGTTCTAGGAAGAGGCTATCCATTGGATACAAACAGAAAGACGGTCAGCTTAAGTCTTTAGGGAAGTCAGAGTTCCTCCTGGAAGTCCCAGGGGCAGCTGTTGAGATTTCATTAGCATCAATATTGCACAGTGTAGAGCTGAGTGGAAGAGATTCTGGGACTTGGGAGAGGAGACAGTTAGGGGAAGGTACCCAGGCGACGCAGACCCAGGTTCGTCCAAGAGCGCAGGTTTACGCATCTGCATTCCCTGGTTTTCTCTGTGTGTATGTTTGTGCTCATGTGGCTGTGGCTGTTTCATTTTCTGTTTTTCTGTAAGCACTGGAGAATTGGAATATGGTGATACTTGTGACACATTCACGCATGTAAACAAGGCGTTTTCCAGCTTCTGCCGTGTGCAGAGTGGGCAGCACACTTTTACCCTTTGAGTCTTGTCCTGAGGCGGCCGTTATGTTCCCACATGGGCGTCACATCACGTTGCTGTTGATGCAAACAGGGTATTACACACAAGGAAAAGGGGTTTTGAAGAGTTAAGACTGAAGTGTTTGAGAAAGAGAAAAATCTGAAATCATATTTTATTTCTTCAGAGCTATTATAGTTGAACACAGAAATCTGCACTGTCTCTATTTGTTTTTATGTTTTAAACAATTTCACCTCTTCTCCCCACTCCTATCTTCTAAAGAAATATCAAGCAAATGCTAAGGGCCATTTCCATGATTCCTCAGAGCTCCCCCAAAGAGGAAAACAGTCCCTCCCGCTCGATTCCTTCAGCTTCATTCAGGAAGACACAGGGAGGAGAGATGCTGCTTCTGCGCTTTGCTCTCATTCCTCTCTCATGGCCTTGAAATGTATTATTATGCAAATGTGAATTTTGATACTGAATTTAAGAAGAGGTTGGATTTTTTTTCTTTTTTCAAAAAAAAAAAAAAAGTCCCACATGTGGTCATCGTCGCTTCTTTATGTTGTAAGGTGAATTGTAACTATGCATTCTGCAAAGGGTGGGGGGAAGAGAGGGCAGAAAGGGGACGGGAGTAACTTTGCGTCCTTGTTCTCCAGTTTCTGTGTCCATGGTGTCCCCGTGTCCTGGAGGGGAAGGGGAGTGAGAGACGATGTGGTAAGGTCAGCACAGTGAGACAGACCTCTGAGTCCTCTTGCCACTGTTGCTGGCAGGTCTGATGGCCAGGTAAATTCCAGGGGCCGGCAGTTCCTGTCAACCAGTGTGGTTCAGGATTCTTGATCCTAGCCGTGCAGCGTTAATCCAGTATAGCAATGGAACTCCACAGGCTCCAGTGTTCTCTGGAAAAAGTACTCATCCTTTCCTGAATCCAGAGCCCTTCAAGCTCAGGAAACCATGCCTCACGCGTGCTGACCTGAAAGGTAATCTTTAGGTCAGTTTTGAAAAACTCCGCCTCCTCTCTCCTTTTTCATATTTCTTTCTTTCTTTTTAATCATGTTTAAGTGAACTGACTCTGAGTTATAAGGAACTGTCCTGCTTTGTGGGGAAGAGGGCTGTTTCTTGGCAGGCAAAAAAGTTTTATCTTCCCTACTCACCATCCCTCTCTCTGCCTCCCTTGCGTTTGGCAGGCTGTGTGAAGCCAGTGAGCTGCGAGGTGTTTTGACAGGGGAGGTCTGCATGCAGCCTCTTTGTCCTAACAATTCTTTGTTGATCTTGCCTGTGATAAATCATAGCGCCTGCATTGCTCTGGTCTAGGCGTCATTTGCAACACACAGTATCATAAGCGAGAGATTGTTCTGCCTATATTCAGTGTTTTCCATGCAGCAATTCTTGTTGTTGACGTTCACAGTACTGTAACGAGTAACAGACTTGATCACAGTCTCCTCGTGCCTGTGCAGGGCTGCACAGGCATGATCTTATCAGGGTTCCAATCTGTTAGATTGCCTTTAAACAAAAAAAAAACAAGAAAAAAATAAAATCCTGACGTTTCAACTGTCTCACACAAAATAATACCTCGAGGTACATTTCCCCCTGCAATGTAAACCCTTAACTCCTCTCTCCTTTCTGACATCAGTGGATTATCCTTTTTAAAATATGAACATGTAAATAGCAGGATAACTTTAAAAAACATTTTCTTTGCTGTGAAAGTAACCCTAAAATATGTTTTCTTCTTTTGTGTTTTTGGTTTTTGTTTTTAAGCCATCAGAAGTTTCAGATGTTACTCTTTCATGTTTAAGAAGAAAGAGCAGAGCAGGTTGGGGGAGCGGGTTTGCATTTGTGGTGGAGGGGTGTTCTCTCCATTGCCTCCCACACAGTGACAGCAGACCAGTATGTAAACCCTGTTTTGACTGGGCACGGTGGCTCACACCTGTAATCCCAGCACTTTAGGAGGCTGAGGTGGGCGGATCACCTGAGGTCAGGAGTTTAACACCAGCCTGGCCAATATGGTGAAACCCCGTCTCTACTAAAAATACAAAAAATCAGCCGGACGCAGTGGCGCGCGCCTGTGGTCCCAGCTCGGGAGGCTAAGGCAGAAGAATTGCTCGAACCCGGGAGACGGAGGTTGTGGTGAGCCAAGATTGCGCCACTGCACTCCAGTGTGGGCAACAGAGCGAGACTTCAACTCAAAAAAAATACAAAAACAAAACACACACACACAAAAACCCCTGTCTTAAATAGCTGCCATCTCTTCCAGCAATCTAGTGCCAGGGTGAGAAGTGTCTGAATTTCTCTCTTCCAGAAGATCCATCCCCTGGAGGGACTCCAGAATGTTCTCCACACAATACCCGGAGCTCTCAACCTTTCTTGATTCAGACACACACATATACACCCCTTGAGTAACTCTATCATTTTGTAGTTCACAAAGGGATGTAGTCCCTGGCATTTTGGTTTGCACTGTAGAATCCATAGCCTTGTCACTTTGTGATGCTCTGGAAATGTACCGATTTCTTACTTGGGAGGAAACTTGTGTAAGGAGATGTGCAAACCACCCTGAAAGCCATGTGCATCCTCAGCTCTTCCATTAGCCCCTCCATGAGCTTGAAGCTGACATTAAGTAGACGGAAATGCTTTTAACAAATGCTGCTCATGTGGCTCTATCAGCTATTGCTTGCCTAGATGTAGGCACCCATGAAGCAGGGTTGGAATGGATCATTTTGAATTGCTTCTTCGCAGACACCCCCTTCGCCCCCATCTTTAAGATAAACCCTTTACTAGTCAAGAAGCCCTTTTCAGTTGGATCTCACTGATCTTGTATAGTGACGACTTCCTTTGAAGGAAGAAGCTTGATTATAAGTGCATGCATATTATCCACCCACCTTCTGATTTGGGCACTGTTGACCTTGGAATTTTATTTATTTTGTTTATCTGGAGGCCCTTTTTCTATCAGTCTCTGATCCCTCATGGGTTCTGCCTGCCCTTATATCTCTTATACAATGCTCCCAAAGGGCTTTGCTGATCTCTGCACTTCTTTCCTGGGACACTCCCCCCACCACCACCCTTTGCACACACCAGTGACCAAAGTGTATGCAGTGATCTCACAGAAGACATCAAAAATGGTGCATGCACCGTGAATGTGCTCAAAGAGACACGTGCACAAGATTCTGCACCCTTGGCCTTAATCTCA